>NC_067401.1:395184900-395522400 GCF_016432865.1 Antechinus flavipes
ATTATTCTTTTGTTCTCTGCTGCATGTTTTCTTACTTTTTTTTTCTTTTTTGTTCCCTATGATCTTCCCACTTCCTCCAAGCAGGTAAGCACAGATACACACACACACACACACACACACACGTGTACACATGCACATATCTATATACCCGTAGACTACATGCATACATATCTACACATATTAAGACACAGATATATATATACACATGCATTTACTCATATGTAAACAGGCACATAAAACAACATTAATATGGCTGATATATAATGTAGATTTCTCTCTTCGCTCTTAAAAATCTTTAAATTTGATTTTGTCTAAGATCATTGACTACTAGGTATACTTATTTTTTCTGATAAATTCTACTCTTGATCATTGTTTTAGTATTTGTGTATATTACTTCTTTCTTATCCCTATAAACTCTTCTATTTTAATTCTGCTCCACAACTTACATTGCTATTACTTAATCCCCTCACCCATGTATCCCTCCTTTATCTTCTCCCCTCACCATTTCCTTCCTTCCTTCTTTTTTTCCCTTTTCCATTAATCTATGCATTTTAACTCACTACCATAATGCTACATATCCTTCCAAATGTCACCTTATTCTTTATCCTTTTCTCATTAATCTACACATCTTGTCCCACTGCCATTCTCCAATATTTCACCTTATCCTACCCCAATCTGTAAAGTATGGGTTAGCTCCCTGGAGGGCCTCAGGGTCAGCCAGAGTCAGGATAAATGAAAGTCCTTGGTTTTTAGGGGTAGAAGTGAAGGAGGCAGGCAAGGTGCCATGTGGCTTACCAAAGATGTATCCTGGATTCTGGAGTCCTGAGTCTCCAGCCTCCCTCCTCCTTGTCCTGCTGCCAAGTGCCTCTCACTTCTATCCCTCTGCCCTCCAATCCTTACGTATGATTATCTTACTACCAAACAATCCACAAGCACCAATGGTGAGGAGAGCCATCATCCAAATGTATTCTAATAGAGCCATTGTCTCACATTGAATAGGTAGCCTTGAGGGCTCTCTTGTCTGATTCAGAGTTTCAACCTTCTACACCCATCCCTTTATTTCTTTATAGATTTTGGAAGGTGCTGTATCCTTCCAAAAGGATGGTATGTATGTAGTGTTGCTTATATAATCCACTGCTGATTTGAGTAAATTTTTAAAACAAGGATGCCTCCTCTTTCTCCTTCTGATGCCTCTATTTCTATTCTTCCTTTGCACTTCATGTATATAACATAATTTCTATTTTTAGCTTGACCTATACAGTTTTGCTTTTTAAAATCAGATCATACTCAACTGTGATCCACTCTTTTTTTGAGATATCCAGTTACTGATATCAGTCTTAAACATACGGTATACATTTCCATGTTAAAAAACAAAAACAAAATATTTGTCCAATGTTAAGTTTATTGAAATTCATTCTAAAAGCTTTCTATTTTTAGAACATATGTATAAAAAGTTTTCAGCATTTACCCTTGCAAAATCTTGCTTTCCAAATTTTTTTTTTCTCTCTCCTTCACTCCATCCCCACCCCTAGAAGGCAAGTAATCTAATCTATGTTAAACAAGTGCAGTTTTTGAATACTTAATTTTTGTACTGGCTCTTACATATTAAATTTTTTACTAAGTTCAGTCCTGAAAATGTACAAGTTCATAGAATGTCTTTTTAAAAATATATTATTATTATTTAATAACCTTAAAGTTTTTTAAGTGTGTTTTCTTCCTCCTGAAATCTTTGGTAATCTGTCTTTTTTATGTTCCATCATTGTTATTTTTGAGGAACTTCTCCTTTGGTTGTGGTTTCCAAAGTAATACTCCTTAAGATTTTTTCTAAACTTCTCATATGCTACACTATATTATGACTTTCAGAGGAATAGAACTGTCCCAGTTGGTTGCTAGGTCCATGATTTCATATAAGACTTTTGGATCTATGTACATTTTGGCCTACTTCCTCAGTTTTATCTGTTGTTCAACTATACAGTTTTATCTGTAGTTCTCTAGCTAATCAGTACTTCAGCACAAAATTCTCTGATCCCAGATAAAGCATTTTCCCCCTACTTTGGTTTTCTAAAGTAATGGAAGAAAGGGGTGAATGTTGTATTATGTTTCTGACCCTTGAATTGCCTTGTACAACCCAGTCAAAGCATGGTGTATGGTGGGGAATTAAATCTGAATATTTGCATGAGGGATTAGTCTTTCTTGCTGTTCATTAAAAAAAAAAAAAAAACTCATCAGGATTTTTAGTGTCCTTGTATGGAGACAATTGAAATTGCTTTATCATCTGCACATGATTCTTATTTGGAGAAATTAGAGAAATCTTTAGAATAAAACCTTCAACTTGTTCATCATATGATCCTTCTAAAATAGAAGGTCAATAATGATCATTGAAATATGTCTTGTTTTATAATGTCATCTAGAGCCACTTTTCCTGAGCCACTAGATATACTCCATTATATCCTCTTTTGACTGTTGTTTCTAGCATAATGTCCTCCAAGTCTTTTTTCCTCCTAAAAGATAAGTATCTGGTTTATAAATTCCTTCTCTAACTCATTTCCTGGTAAGTGTAATAATTTTTTATTCTTCTCAATTCGAAGTGTTACATTATCTTTGTCTCTAGTCTGTTTTAATTACACATATCACCTTGTCTCTTACCCCCATCAAATTTACCCTAGTTACCAGAGATCTTTGTCATGACTCCCATCAAGGGATCTTTTTCTTTTATTCTTTTTTCATTGTTATTCCTTCAGAGGCTTTCCATTTGTGAACTAATTATTATTTTATTAACTGTTTGAATTCTCACTTTTGAGCAATGAAGGATTAGTCAAATCTCTAGTGAGGGAAAACTGTTAGGCATGATTGGTGCAAGTTCTTGGTTACTGAGCACTCCATCTATTGACAGTTTTTAACTTTTTAAAAAAAATTTAGTTACTCTGATTCCTTCCCTCACTACACAAAAGTAATAGTTAAGTATCTGATGGCTTGATGGAAGGAGATGTAGAGAGAACTAGATACCAATAACTGTGATCTACTATGGTGGCCACAAATGCTCTTGATGATTATTTGCTCTCTGCTATTTCCTTTGGTGTAATCATGTATTTAATTCTAGAGAGATCCCATTTGGCATTTTCATTTTAGTTTTCAAAATTTTCATGAGCTATTTAACATATATAGGACTGCTTGCCATCTAGGGGAGAGGGTGGAGGGAGGGAGGGGAAAACTCGGAACAGAAGTGAGTGCAAAGGATAATGTAAAAAATTTACCCTGGAATGTGTTCTGTCAATAAAAAGTTATTATAAAAGAAAAAAAAAGTGCTTAGCACAATGCCTAGCAAAAAAAAAAAAAAATTCAATGTATGAAGGCAGAAGTATGGTCTGGAAGGTTTTGTTTCAAGATTTTGCTGTGATTCTCACTAACTATGGGGAAACTATGGGGAAATAATTTAAATGCTAAACCTCAGGCTCGTTATATTTATAGAAAGGTGAAAATAATATGTGAACAGTCTACCTTATAAGTTTGGTATAAAGAAAACAGTAAATTGTAATGTCTTGTGTAATATATAATTAATAATTTTAATTTTAAAAATATTTTATATGAATCCCAAATGCATAGCTTTTTTAGTGTTTATATTTGTATTAAATTTGTTTTTATACTTTAGGAATCTGATAAAGGAGTTAGAAAAAACAGATAATAATGAAAGTAATGCTTATCAGATGACTTAATCTAGGGGATCATAGTCACCAAAATGTCTACATTTTTCTTCTACATACTTAAGCATAACTTTATTAGAATAAAACCTAATCACAGAATTATAAGATTTACCACGCTGATACTTGGTTGCAAAAATGATTTGGTATGTGATCAAAGAGGAGAAAATATAATGTTAAAATGAATGTAATTATAATAATTGTAAATTTTGAGTTGGGGAAGTTATGATGCAATTTAATTGATTAATATGATGCAAGTTTAATACTTAGAAAGCTAGAATTTAACTCAGTCCAAACATCTATTACTGAAAAACAATCCAAGGTAATTATAGAATAATATGTAAGGGAACTAAATATGATAGTGTAGTCTGCAATTTTCAGGGTTCTTGGGAGATTGTTTTTGATATTACATTTACATTTCCTTCCAAAACAATATCCCTATTATTCTCAAGTTGGTAATTCAGTTTTATGGTCTGATCTTAAGTTTTTGTTTTTTTTTTCATCTTAAATTATGAAAAAATCACCTACATTTTAACATACAGGGGAAATATGAAAGAATCTTAGAGAAAGATTATGAGCTTTTGCTATTTTACTCATTTATAAAGTGTATATTTTATCTAACAAGTAATAAAATTGCTCTATTTGTTTTTGTCCCCTTGTGAGATCTTATCTCTATATTGTATCACATATATATATGTCACTATTATAACCTAACAATTCTTCTCTCCTGTTATTTGAATTTAAATATATATAATGAAACGAAAGTAAAATATTAACTGCATGTTAAAATTTATTATTCTTTTATTTTTTTCTAGTCTAGCAACTTTCCATCAAGAAAGAGGAAGAATATTTCATCATTAGCCCAATGAAATTATTAGAGTCCACTGTTTTTGTTTAGATTTTGAAATCTTTCAAGTCTTTTGTCTTTTTCCATCTGCTTATTATTATACTTTGTGCAAATTGATATGCATCATAAAACTGTAGTAAGGTAGGAAGAAAACTGAATTTTAAGTCAGAAAGCTGTCCAAATCCTGTTTCTAGTATGTACCATTTGTGTAACTTTAGTTAAGTACTTTGACTTTTTTAATCTCTCAATTTCCTTTCTGAATTGTGAATTTTGTGTGAAATGATATTTCAAGTCCCTTTTAACTTTAAATTTGGCATCTTGTATTGTATGAAATTGTAATCATTTTGTTTTATCAATTTATACAAGTTCCTACAAATTACTCTGAATTCATTTTTTTCATTTTATTGCACAATATCATTTCATGAAATTCATATAAAACAATTTATTCAATAATTTCTAAATCAGTAGAAACAATTTTCCTCTTCCTTTTGCTACAATAGTTTGTATATATGTATATGTGTGTGTATACATACATACAATTTAATATACACATATAACATCATATCTTTATATGTGAACATATATAAATAAACATATAGTAGCACAAGTTTTATATATAAATGTATATATATATTCATATACACATATATACATTTATTCAGTAGCATAAATTGATATATATGTATATGCATATTGATTTGTGCTACTAAATGTGTGCATGTATATGTATATATCAACTTGTGCTAGATACATATATTTACATATATATGAATCCACTTGCTCCTCCACTTTACTTTTATCTCCTCCCTTGCTTTACTACCCTACCTCCAAGGACTCCTTCCTTATCCTCTACCTCTACCCTTTCCTTCACTCTTTATCTCATTCCCAGTAATCTATATATCCTTTGATATTGCCCCCCTTATCCGATTCACTCCTCTCATTTCTTTATAAATTTAGAAGACTTTTTATACCCTTCTGCATATATGCATATTGTTTCCTTTTTAATGCATTACCAATGAGAATAGAGTTTCAGATCCACCAGCCCTCCTCCCCTATCTAATTCCTCTATATTACTCTTCTTCTCAAATCTTATTTATATAACATAATTTTTCTTTTTACTTTTTCCTACATGATATTATTGCTTTATAGATATGTCATAAGCAACTCTACACCAAACTTTCTTTCTAACTACCCAATTATTAATAATAATCTTAGATATATGGTTCACATTTCCATGTATAAAACATACATTTTTTGTCTTTATTGTGTCCCTTGGAATTAATCTCTGATGTTTACTTATATTTCTTGTGGAGATTTTATGTCCAATTTTCTGTTAAGTTTGGATCTTTTTGCAACAAAATCCTATAAGTGTGGCAATTCAATGAGCATCTTTTTTTTTTTCATTCAGAATAATCCTTTACTATGATTATTGTGCCACAGTTCTAGTTATTTTGCTCTTTGACATGTGATGTTCTAAGATCTGGGATGATCTAGTTTTCAAGAAGTCATTTTTTTTCTTTAAGATTCTGGATCTCCTGATTCAAATCAGTTCCAATTGTTCAATGATGAAGAGAGCCATTTACACCCAGAGAGAGTGGACTGTGGGAACTGAGTGTGGACCATAACATAGCATTTTCACTCATTCTGTTGTTATTTGCTTGAATTTTCTTTTCTTTCTCAGTTTTTTTTTTCCTTCTTGATCTGATTTTTCTTTTGCATTAAGATGCCTGTAGAAATATGTATACATACATTGGATTTAATATATATTTTAATATATTTAACATGTATTGGACTACCTCCCATCTAGGGGAGGGGTTGGGAGTAAGGAAGGGGGAATTTGTAACAGTAGGTTTTGCAAAGATCAAAGTTGAAAAATTACCCATGCAAATATTTTGTAAATAAAAAGCTTTAATTAATTAAAAAAAGGGGGAAAAAAAAGATTTTGTATCTCTTTTTCTAGTTGGTTGACTTTCTTTTCATAATTTTCTTGTGTTTTTTTTTTCTTGGAGTTTTTTTAATTCTTTTTGTTTCTTTTGGTTTTCCTCAGTCTCTCAATTGTATATATATATATATATATATATATATATATATATATATATATATATATATATAAATCTTTTTTGAGTTCTTCTATAAAGTCTTTGGTTTGGTCATACAAAATTACTCTGGGTTAGAAGAGGCTTTTTTTTTTTTTTTTTTGCTTCAGTAACCTTCCTCTAAAGATGAACCCTGGTCTTTCATGTTTCCGTAGCAACTATCTATAGCGGTGTTCTTTCTCTTTTGCTGGCTTATTTTTTTTTTTAACTTTTTTTAAAAAAATTATATTTATAGCAGATTTTTGGTATAATAATTTCTAATCCTCCTATAGTTCTCCCCTCTGGACAGGAACCCCAAATCAAGAACTCCATCTTCACATATTGCCCACAACCAGCAGCATCCCTGCCCCACTTCTTCGGCACTTATTAGACATGTGGAGGTTCCTTCTCACCCAGAGTTACTTCTTCATAGCACAAATGAGCCTATTGTTCCTTCTACAGAGGTTCCCTCAATCTCTCCAACTATGATGTTACTCCTCACATTGTCCAGGAGGTAAAAAATTCCTATGATTGGGACCAAGAATAGCTCTTAACTTAGTTAGTCCCAGGACTTACTGCTTGTTCTTTCAGTTAAACTAGCCTGGAGGTTATTTACACTTGACAGGAGCCAAACTTCCATCCTGTATTTTTGTTCATATCTTCTCAAGTTCTCCCAGGAGGATCACTGTTCTGCCGTATCTCTTGTGTGTTTTTATTGCTATATGTTTGCCTAGAGGCAGTTTTTGTTTTGTTTTGTTTTTTTGTCTTGTGATAGAAATCTGGAGAGCTTATAATTTTCTGATCTACTCTGTCATCTTCCAGAATTCTCTGTTCTTATATTTTTTTAAATCCTTGAGTCATTGAATGTGTTCCACAGATCACATATACAAAATTACTATTTAAAAAAGTGCTCCAGAAATGTGGTTGCTGGGAGTTTAAAAAATGTTACATATATTTATCCTTGTTAATACCTTGTTATTTTTATAATTATCATTATTAATATAATGATTGCTATATAAGTCTCAGTGTGCTAGTGACCCTGGATATTCAAAGATGAGATAAAAAATAATCCCTTTCAGATTCTAAGAAGTTGGAAAGATCTTATTCTAAATATATGTATTATCTAAAGATAATCAGTCTAGCTAAGATTTATGAGGCTCATTACCAGAATTGTGGACATCATTGGATTCTTTTCCCCCAAAGTAACTCATAAAGAGAAAGTGTAATTAGCATTAGTTGAAGGAATACTTATACCACTGAAATCAAATATTATTGAATTTACTTTCTTCCTCCTCATATGCTAATGACATTAGAGTTTCTCTTTTTAACTTAAAAATAGTTGATTTTAGAGACCAAATACTGAAAGAAATAAAAATACAATGAATGAGAACACTTTTCCCCTCTTTTAAGATCAGCTGTTAATTTAAAATGAATTTCTTCTCTAAAGAATATGATTGTGACATTATTTGAATTGTATGTATTTAAATCATGTTTTGAAAGCACATCTAATGTTTATAAGACAAATCAAAGAAAATAGATCAAGGAGATATAATTCAAATTGAAAACATAAGCTTTAATTTCATATTTTAGTAAGATAAGAACTTTTATATTGTTAGTCTTCTCACTTAGTACTTATGAAAAAACTCAGCTCATAGTTTTTTTACTTTACCTGCTAGTCTATCTTAACTTAATTCTTACTAGTGATTGATCATTTTTGATACTAGGGAAGAAAACTGTAAGGTAAAGGAATGAATGAAAATCACAATCAAAGAACAACAACAATAACAACAAAAAAACATTCACACTTTTTTTCCTATCATTTTGACAATAGTGCATCATAATTATTTTTATGGGCAATTAATTTTATTCCTGTTGAGGCACCCCACTTTCCTTCATATGATACCTGTATGGACATTTTAGAAACAGTATTATATGCTGGCAAGCTGGTCACATATAACATGGTCTGTGGGAATTAATTTTGCATTTTATAATCATAACAATATCCTGTTTTAAGTCCTGGGTTGCAATTATACTTTCATCATATTCTCATATAATCCCTCCATAGAGACCATGCATTTTTTCACATAAAGAGAAAGGTTTTATATTTATTAACTTAAATCTTTTGAGCTTCATACTGTCAATTTCATAGATTTAGTTAAAAATTCTCCTATTGGATGTTGAAGTAACAATGCATATTTCTTTATCACTGACACTTTTATGGTATTTGAGGTAAGAAATAAGCTGTATGTTTCATCTATCACAAACTTGAATACAAATAGGTTTCTTAATAGGGTTTTCTATAAGGATAACTACAAAGGAGAAAATCTGCAACTCCTCCACATCCTTTTGAAGATCTCTTACCATAATTCTCATTTCTCCTCCTATCTCAATGAATCTTCAGGCACTCAGTGCTCTTTTGTTCATCTTCTCTCCCTTCCAACAAAATCTGTTCCCAAGAGATAAGTCCTAATTTCACATTTTTATGGTATGGTTCCAGAAGATTATACTGCTTTTGCTGAAAAGTATGGCTTAGATTTGGATTCCCCAGATTTCCATAGTTCATTCACTCTTTTAACTAAGATCAAAAACTTTACTCCTTTCACTTGTAGTGGAAGAGAATAAATGGAAGATCAGAAGAACTTGTTCCATACTTTGGAGGCTACAAGGCCTCAGAAAGAGAAAAGTCCTTAAAGCTATACCCCTTAACATATGTTCTCTTACCAGACACAGTGAATGAAAAAGATCACCAAACTTCCCCAGAGGCAAATTATTCACAGAGATGAAAAGAAGTGACTCAGGCTTTTGTGAAGCTACTTATATTTCTGACTATATAGGCAATGGAAAAAAGTTCTCCCCGTCAGATAGATACTTGATCAAACCAGTATCAGAATATCTATGCATCTATGCACAATATCTCTGTCACTTTCTTTATCCATCATGATTTTCCCAGAAGAAGGCTATTTAGTTTTTTTAGTAATTGGTTCTTTGTATGCACTGATTTACATTACATTAATGTGTACTCTATATTGAAATCTCACTTCCAGAAACAATTTAGGAATTGATTAAATAAAAAAAAAAACCCTTATTCATCACTTATCCCATTGCATAATCTATAGATGCAGAATTATAATAGAAAAAACTAAGGAAAGATCTCCAAAATATTATGAATGAAAATAATACTGTAAGTCTTGGTTTGTTCAATAAACAGATTCCTGAGAACAGAAACTTTATCTATCTATCAATTTATCTATCTATCTATCATCTATGTGGTTTTGTTGGTTTCTTTATTTAGGAGCTTTTTTGTACATAGCAAGCACTGAGTGCATAGTAAATACTTAATAATTGCTTGTCAATAATTTAATTTGATTTATTGCTTGGAAAATATATTTGTCACTTGGATGCTAAATATATAGAAAGTTGTAAAAATCCTCTCAAAATCTCAGTTTTTGCATCAATAAAAATAGATATACTTTATAACTTACATCAATAAATATATGGTACATTTTCTCTAGTAAACATTTCTGAAATACAAAATTATGCTGAAGCATAAAATTATGCAGAAGTATAAAATCATGCTAAATATAAATAAAAACTTTCTTATCAGAATTCTTCTAGAAAGTCTTGTCTGTTATAGTGTAGGGTTGCTGCTCACTTAAGTCAAAGACTAGATGCAACATATCCAGTATATTCTAGAAAGCATTTTTTTTCAAGTATGGATTAGATGAGTGTTTACAAAAAAAAATTCAATTTTCATGTCCTGTGCTACTGTGAAAATAAATTGAGACTACTTTCCACTCTGCTATGGTGTCTTTTCTCTACTAAATTAAATTGAATGTTCCACTGTATCTTCTGTGCATATCATAAGTTAACTTTAAATATAAGTGAAAATGTATGGGAACATCTCCAAGCTCCATATAAGAATGCCTTATTTGAATAATAAATAAATATGTATGTATATATATTATATATTTATATATGTGTGTATATATGTGTGTGTATATATAATATATACTAGCAGGAGTTGTGTAAAAAATTAGTTAGTAAAGTAATTAGAAAACCTAATAAGCAGCTTCCTTTAAGACCTAGAGAATAGTTGTGATAAGGAGGGGAAGGCATTTGGAAGGGAACTGAATGAAACATGAGGCAGGCAAATTGGGATGAAGCATTGATATGACATATTTACTACAATTGTTTTTACATAAAGCAAAAAATCCAACTTTTTGGAAATGATTAAATAAAGGGGAAAAAACATATTTTTGTTGTTGATAACATTGAAGGAAACTAGGAAATAATTTATCAGGCATGGATAGGGGTAATTAAATAAAATGTTCTCCCAGGAACGAAAGAAAAGATTTGCAGATTTAGAGCTTCAGGAATTTGAATAAGAATAATGAATTAACAGTCCAAAAACGAAAGGAAAATTGTGAATACACATAGCTTTCATTTATAAAGTTTTATAATTCCATGATATTTATAGTAACAAATAATAGCTCCTTTGGCTATATCATTTCAACTACTTTAATCATCTCTTGTTTTTCCTGTTCTTCTCAAAGCAGCCATATAAAAGACTGATAAAACTTTAGTTCTTCTATTAACTCAGGAGGTTACAAAGTTAATTCATGGAAATGACAGTCCCTCTTTTAATACACATTATTGAAAGCAATTACATTATCAAAATAAGAGCATTCTGAGTTTTATAACCTACTTTAGAATTATGTTTGGAATGAAAGAATAAGTAGTCAAGTTGAAAGGAAATGGGAAAAAATTTAGACTGACATTTTGACTCCAGGGGAAAAGACAGAAAAAGAAAGAACTTGCTTAGTTACTTCATTCTAGTTCTTTACTTAGAGGGTTGGTGCCTACATTTTACAAAGTATATTCCTAGAACAAATTTAAAAAAAATACTTTTTTGTTTTTGTTTTTCTTTTGTTTGTTTCTTGGTTTCTTTTTTGGTGTCAGAGATCTTTTTGGCAGTTTTGGTGAACTCTATGGAGCCATTCTTAAAATAAGGTTTTAAATGTATAAAACATAGGATTTTTAAAGGAAACTATTTTTATTGAATCAGGGGCATCAAAATATCTATCTAAAATTTTTTTAATCCAGATTAAGAATTGTGTGATCTAAGATTTGACAATTTAGCACAGAGCATACATGTAGAGGAAATAATAAAGTACTGTGTCTATGGTAGCCACCATCTATTTCAACAGAAGACCTAAATAAAAGTCATATTGTCCATTACTTGCTTAATATTAATTTATTAGAGTCTGCTATTTGATAGACACTATGGTAATTGCTGTAGATACAAAGATGTTTCCAACTGTTGATCTAATGGAGAATGCTACACCAAAACAACTATGTGGATATTTGTGTGTAATACATCTACAGATATGTGTATGTATGTATGTCTATTATGAGAGATGATCAATAGAGGGAAGGTCTTGGTAATGAAGAGAAAGGAGAAAAAGCTTTTCTTATAAAGTGAAATTTTAACTAGGACTTAAAGGAGACCAGAGAGTTTGTAGTGCTGGGTGGTGGAGAAGAAAGCATCCAGATATCCTGCAAAAAAGAATGGAGGCAGCATGTGCTAAATAAGTCAAAGCAGTAATACTTTAAAGTCCATTTCCCAACAGACCCTGAGTAAGACAACCCAGTACCATCAATCCAAGATAGCATTATAAATAGGAGTGGGAGACAATTGGGCATAACTTTGTTTCTATGCTCAACCATTATTCTAGGAAGGAGCCCAAGTGGAGATGAACCAACATTTATTCCTACAAGTCTTATATCCACATTCAGTGAAAATCTAGAAAAGGAACTTTTTTGCCACCAAAATCTTTACCACTGTGAAATGTTTCTACATCAGAAATATCATTTTATCAGAGGAACTGACATTATAGAATAGGCGATTTCTTATGCTTAATTGTTATATCCTAAGGATTGAGTACTATTTACTTACTTAGGGCTGAATCCTTCCAAATGTTTTGCCTTGTCCATTAGAATGATAACTCCTTGAAAGCAGATACTTTTTCTGTCTTTTTTTTTTCATTTTGTTTCCCTGGTACTTAGAACACAGTTGGAAAGCACCTCAGAGGCCATAAAGTTCATTTCAGAATTTCAAAACAACTCATTTTACAATATTCTAAACTGATCATGCAGTCTTTCCTTCAAGACCTCTAGAGATGGGGAATACACACACACACACACACACACACACACACACATACACACACACACACACATATATATATATTCATTCTTGTTCTTTACTTAGAGGGTTGGTGCCTACATTTTACAAAATATATTCCTAGAACAAATTAAAAAAAAAACCCTTTTTTTTGTTTTTGTTTTTCTTGTTAAGAATGTTAAACCCATATAAAGCAACTGCCCAAAAATTGTCTCATCCTGACAACCTTGTCAAGTTTATATGTTTGACAATTAAGGAAAAAAAATATAATCTAAAGTCATTTACACAATTTTATGAAGGATATTAGTAGAAAATCGTGAACATCATTGATTCATAAAACAATGAAGGGCAGTTGAAGGAAAAATAAATTTGTAGAAAGATTGTTGTGAGATGAAATTAAGTTGGATGTTCCCAGGAGCATTTAACTATGCAACTGAAAATAGGACAACAGATGGAAAGTGCAACAATTCTGTCAGCATTTTTCTGGCAAACAGTTTTAATAATTGATGAAATGAAACCACTGCATTTGTACTTTTGACCATCTAGTAGACTGATGTTATATGGGAACACTTATGTGCCCTAAGAAGATAAAGATGAGAGGTTGCACCAGATATACATAGAAGAGTTTCTTATTGGAGATCCCACAATTTTGTACACTTTGAAGGATCGGTTATCAAAATATCTGAAAGACAGGCAGGTAATGAGCATTCAGGGGCAAAAATAGACTGTATTATTTAACCAAAATATAATGAAAAGGACACCAATATCTGCTAATCTATACGTCTACTTTCCTCTTACTTATAAAATATTTATTCAGATGTTCTAGCTACATATTGAATGTATTCAAGATGAAAATATACAGATAGTTACTCAAGGAAGTACACTTATTTGTGGGAACTGTAGAGGTTTCTGAAGTGAACTTGAAAGAAAGGGATTGCATTAAAGAGTTAAAAGTTCAGTCTTAGGTCTCATTCAAATAAGATGTATATTACTTAAAGTATCTTCTTTGAACTTTACTGTGTAAATAGAACCTACTTTTTATTTGAAATCACTCACAACTACTGAGAGAAATGACAGAAAATTGAAGCTTTTCATTTCTTCCAGACAGTAGAGAAATATTCATCAAATACTATTATATGGCAGGTACTGCTCTAAGCATTGGATTCTAGGAGAAAATCAAATAAGTGAGAGTCCCCCAGAATTTCTGGATTCCTTCATATCAGGAACAAACCTTTGAAAATTTGTCTGAAAAATTCATACAAGTGAATTAATTGTCAATGTGTAATAGGTAGTAATGTATAGTACATTGAAGGTTAACTTTGGGACCAGGAAGCCATCAATTTAAGTCCCTTCTCTACTATATACTGGCTATGTGAATCTGGGCAAGTTCTTTAACCTCAGTGCTCTTAATAACTCCCAAAGTCTGTAAATTGTAAATAGAGTGTCAACTGGAATTGACAGAACAAGTTTCCTCCCCCAAGAGGTTTTTTACACCAATTGATTCTGATTTTTTAACTTATATGCTTTAAATATCCAAACTTCAAATAAACAGGTTAATACATAACAGCACAGGGGGAAAATGCAAGTAAAGAAAACAGATTAAGTAACTGTGCAATTTAATTAACAATTTTCCTTCCAGTCAAATTCACATTTAATCTGGATCATAATGATATGTGTTAATTGGCAGATCCCTAGTTACTTAATGCAATTTGGCCTTTTAATTAAATAACAAAAAAAAAAAAAAAAACCCAGAAAATAGACAGAAAATAATGGTCAATTTATCAAAGACAAAAAACAGACAAACAAACAAACAAAAACCCTCATTTTTATTAGGAAAAATAATACCATTTCGATTTATTCCTTTTTTAAAAAAAATGTGATCTCAAAGGCGGGAGTGGGGGGCATTCTTTTGACAGTAGCAAACTTCACTGTCTCAGAATAATAAGAAAATACTAAAAGTATCAGATGCAACCTATTTTTTTTCTTTTCAAGTTTGTTTATGTTCTTGACAAGCAGATGTACATCCATGTGCCAGCAATAGAGCTTCCACATAACATCTTTTCCATTTCTTAATCTAACCTTCTAGAAACGAGTGGCTGAAACTAAAGCCCTTCCAACAAGTTTAGACTCTCAAGTGGGATTTGTGTACCACCATACACTTGTCATTATAATTGAAAATGCATTTTCTTAATGCCATATTTCTAAAGCTAGAGAGGTTCTTTACAAAAAAAATGTAATAGCAAATCTTGAGTTTATCCTGTTGTTTCAATATTTTTTAAAGGGAGACTTGAATGAATCATGCAAGAGAGTTCAGAATCACAAATGACACTGCCAGTTATCTCTTTTCTACACTTATTTTAAATACATAAGTTTGAACAAACATATGGTAAAACTGTTATATTAGTTTAAAAGTTAAATGTGAAATCAGAAATTTATGTGATTCAGAAAAAAAACAATTATTTATGAAGTAAATAATTAAGGAGCTTAAATACTAGATAAAAGGCATACTTTGCCCTCATGGGATTACAGTAGAATGAACTGATCTCTCTTTTTCTCTGAATCTTTTGGGGAGTCATTAATAATTATAGGGAGAGATTATCAGATAAGTGTCACATCCACTCTCTAGTGTCATTGTTATTTTGATGAAGTGTTATAAAAAATTTGCACTTAAATATTTCTTTAATCAACTTTAACTTCTGGACTTTATGTCATGGTTCATTTTTTCTGTTGTTTGTTTGTTCTAAATATGTTTTAACTGAAATTGAAAAAAAAAGAAAGTAGAAGCACAAATAATAAACAGTATTTTTGTTCTAAGTATATTGTGTTAGAAATGACTACCTAAAACAGGCATACAGGGTTGAAAATGTTTAATGAAGGACAAATAGAATCAGGTAGAAATCAATACCTCTTTGTTCCATTTCTAGTAACCCTAACATGTGAGACTCATTCAGCATTACCAAACACATGCTTACTTTTTTGATGCCCATTATTACTGAAGGGAAGGTACCCACAAGCACAATAGCAAGTGGTATATATCAATTTCTCTGATCACAATTGACCACTTTTCAAATGACACCTATCCTGAGTTTAGCCCTGTATTTAATACATGAAATGATCCTAAGAACATGTAGTGATTCTTTTGTTTTGAGTAGCCACATGAAGTATGTGTGTATTATACACACACACATACACACACACATATATACATGCACATATATACATACAGATAATATGACAAAATCAAGAAAATGTTGGTTCTATCAGTTAAAGAAAAGCAACTTATATCAAATTATCTATTGTATCCCAACAAGTCATTCAAGTATAGGCACTAATAAAACTGCTTCAAATCAAAGTACATGATTTATCTCTCTAAAGTTAAACATTGTCAAATTGTCAAATTGTCAAATTGTCAAATTTGAATTTTGCCATGCACCTGAATCAGTTTTAAATGTAAGAGGGAAATATTTAGCAGAATAAATAAACTAGAATACAACATACATAATGTTAGTTTGAGATATTCTATATCAATATGGAATTGTTAAGGCTCTATTACTATTTGTTTGATATCACTTATGTATAAAATATCTTTAAAATGCAGATACTAGAATAAGCAGACTGCAGGGAATTACCTCTGGAAAGATGTAGAGTTAGGGGAGTATAAACCAGTGAAAATGGTACCTGAGAAAAGAAGAATTAAGAAGAACAAGACATGAATAGGTGTCTATCTACTAGGTAGCCAAAGGAAATAATTGTCACACTTTTTTCTGTATAATATCTTTGAGGATATTTGCTTTTAAAAAAAAGTCTTTCTGTTCAACATGCATTAGAAGTTACTTTGTAGAACTAATATCTTTATAATTTTGAAGTAAATTCTACTTACCAGAAAGATAAGCTAAAATTTTAGGTTGTGTAAGTTTTCTAATATTAAGGAAGAAGATGATTGAGATGAATATGTATGAGTTTGTTCTTTCATAACCAACACACATTTTTCTAGAATCTATTTCTTTATTAATTGAATGATGACCAAGCCAAGGATGTTGTGGTCCATTTTTATACTCAAATACTGAATTCCTATTCAAATATATGGCTCATTTTAAATTTTGGGAGAAGGATGCTAATGTTAGAGAAGAAGAAGAAGAAGAAGAAGAAGAAGGAGGAGGAGGAGGAGGAGGAGGAAGAGGAGGAGGAGGAAAAGAAGGAGGAGGAGGAGGAGGAGGAGGAAAAGAAGGAGGAGGAGGAGGAAAAGAAGGAGGAGGAGGAGTAGGAGGAAAAGAAGGAGGAGGAGGAGGAGGAGGAGGAGGAGGAAAAGAAGGAGGAGGAGGAGGAAAAGAAGGAGGAGGAGAAGGAGGAGAAGGAGAGAAGGAGGAGGAGGAGAGGAGGAGGAGGAAAAGAAGGAGGAGGAGGAGGAAAAGAAGGAGGAGAAGGAGAGGAGGAGGAGAAGGAGGAGGAGGAGGAGGAGGAGGAAAAGAAGGAGGAGGAGGAGGAGGAGAGGAGGAGGAGGAGGAGGAAAAGAAGGAGGAGGAGGAGGAAAAGAAGGAGGAGGAGGAGGAGGAGGAGAAGGAGAGGAGGAAGAAGAGGAGGAGGAGGAGGAGGAGGAGGAAAAGAAGGAGAGGAGGAGGAGGAGGAAGAGGAGGAGGAGGAGAGAAGGAGGAGGAGGAGGAGGAGGAGAGGAGGAGGAGGAGGAGAAGGAGAGGAGGAGGAGGAGGAGAGGAGGAGGAGAGGAGGAGGAGGAGGAGGAGGAGAAGGAAGGGAGGGAGAAGGAAGGAGGAGGAGGAGGGAGGAGGAGGAGGAGGAGGAGGAGGAGGAGGAGGAGAGGAGGAGAAGAAGGAGGAGGAGGAGAAGGAGGAAAAGAAGGAGGAGGAGGAGGAGAGAGGAAAAGAAGGAGGAGGAGGAGGAGGAGGAAGAGGAGGAGGAGGAGGAGAAAAAGGAGGAGGAGAGGAGGAGGAGGAGAAAAAGGAGGAGGAGGAGGAGGAGGAGAAAAAGAAGGAGGAGGAGAAAAAGAAGGAGGAGGAGGAGGAGGAGGAGGAGGAGGAGTAGGAGGAAAAGAAGGAGGAGGAGGAGGAGAAAAAGAAGGAGGAGGAGGAGGAGGAAAAGAAGGAGGAGGAGGAGGAGGAAAAGAAGGAGGAGGAGGAGGCGGAGGAGGAGGAGGAGGAGGAGGAGGAGGAGGAGGAGGAGGAGGAGGAAAAGGAGGAGGAGGAGGAAAAGGAGGAGGAGGAGGAGGAAAAGAAGGAGGAGAGGAGAGGAGGAGGAGGAGGAAAAAGAGAAAGAGGAAGAGGAGGAAGATGAGGAGGAAAAAAAGGAAGAGGAGGAAGAGGAGGAGAAGAAGGAGGAGGAGAAGAAGAGAAGGAGGAAGAAAAGAGAAAGGAGGTGGAGAAGGAAGGGAGCAAAGGATGGAGAGAGAAAAGGAAGGGAGAAATGCAGGAAGGGAGGGAGAAAGGAAGGGAGGGAGAAAGGAAGGAAGGGAGAAAGGAAGGAAGGGAGAAAGGAAGGAAAGGAGAAAGGACAAAAGGAAGGAAGGAAGGAAGGAAGGAAGGAAGGAAGGTTATTTAGTAATTTATTAATATTACTTTACATCACTAAATTTCTGTTTAGTTTGAACTTACCCTGATATATTTTCAGTCATATGACATTTTTTTAAAAAATGGACTATTTGATCTGAGATAAGGATGGCTACCCCTGCTTTCTTGACTTCACCTGAACATAATAGATTCTGACTCAGTCTTTTACCTTTACTACTTATGTATCTCCCTGTTTCAAATGTGTTTCCTGTAAACAGCATATTGTAGAGTTCTGACTTTTGATCCGCTTTATGGGAGAGTTCATCCCATTCATATTTATGGTTAAAATTACTAATTCTGTATTTCCTGCCATCCTAATATGCCCAGATTATACTTTTCTTTTTCTTGCCCCTCTTAACCCCTTCCCTAATTGTTGTGATCTAGTTCAGATGGATCTGAATCCGTCCCTGTTCGGGCGCCAAAATGTGGTGAGTTCAAATGTGGGGTCCCTGTTCGGGCGCCAAAATGTTGTGAGCTTTTTCTTCTCAAAACGCAGCCAGGTGATAAAAGTTCAGATATTTTATTATCTCCAACATAGCCCGGTTAGCTTAGAGGCCTATCTCTCTGCTTGGTTCCAAGAGCTCTCTCCGAATGTTGCCAAATCCAAATGTTGGAATTCTTGTTCTTCTCTGAACACAGCCGGTTTAGCTTAGGGCCCTCCGAGTATCTCCAAATCCAAAGGTTCTGTCCTTCAGCCTCTGCCTCTGCTTTCTTCAGCCTCCAGCCAGCTCCACTCTTCTTGTCATTCCGGTGAAATCTCGACTTGTAGCTTCTTCACTCTGAAGAACTTCTTTGACTGACCCATTGAAGCTCCATTTATGCTCCTTCAAGAGAGGGATTGTGGGTTTTCTCCCATAGTGCTCTCTGGCCCAAAGAGCTTCAAGGGAGGTGTGAATTCATTGAACTCCAATGAGTAAAGGTGTGAACACAAGCCTTGTATTAATTAGTTCTACTTAGTACCTTGTTTCAGGTTCTGCCAAAAACATCTTCTTGTAAGATTAGTTAGAAAGGATTCCAACACCTAATATTAAACTTATGGGTCCCATTGTGTCATGAAGCTCTCCCTCTTTAGGATCCCTCCCCCCTCCCTTTGAATCCCTTTCCCTTTCTTGTACCCTTCCCTTATTACTCTTTTCCCTTTTCCCTTTTACCCTCCCACTTTTTAATGAGGTGGGAGAAGATTCTCTGTAACACAAATAAGTCAATTATTTCCTCTTTGAGGCAACTCCGATGAGAGTAAGATTCACATAATATTCCTCCCCTTTTCTAAGTTCCCTCAGATATGATAGGCTTCCTTTGCCTCATTGTGGGATGTAGTTTCCCTCTTTTTATCTCCTCTTTTCCCTTTTTCTGACACTATTCCCTTTCCATTTCTACTCCCCCCCCCTTTTTTAATGTTATATCAGTAAAATCAAATTATACATGTGGTTTTTATGTATTCACAAATTCTGTGTCCCTGCACTTCTTGGGATTTTTTTACCTTTTACAATTCACATTTCAGGAAGTTGTTGCTCTCTTGCATAACTGCTCTTTCCTTTCTCCATTTTTCTTCTAGTTCTCTTTTAAAGTTTTTAATAGTCTCTTCTAGGAGACCCTTTTATATTGGGGACCAACAATTGTTTGGAGGCTATCTGCTATTAGTCTCCTGGGTTTGAAAAGCTGTTCTCTTTCTGTATAGAAGCTATTGATCTTTTTTTTGTTTTTGTTTTTCCTCATTTTTTTAAAAGCCTATAGGGTCTGCCTTCAGGGCCAGGAGGTTACCAGCTTCCTCTGCAGAACAGTGATAGGTGTATGGACCGGTAGCTGTCCTGCCAACTGGAGACAAAGAGCAGTGGTACAGGAGTGCTCTGGAAAAGAGTTCCCCACAGGGAAGTAACCCAGGCCTGGAGGACAGAGCTAGGAAAGTGTCCTACAAGGAACCCTGCTGTGTGGGTTAATGACTGCCCTGGGGCTAGACGCTGAGCAGTGAAAGTTTCACTGCCCCAAGTCAAATCCTGCCCTGGGGCTGTGGGTATTAGTGGCTGAGCAGTGAAGAGCCCTGCAGGGTCAGGAAGTGTCTCTGCTCCGGGAAGCAGTCTGCTGGGGAAGTTCTATTGCCCCAGGCTGAGCCCCCCACTCTGCAGATTAGAGGCTACCCAGGTTGTGCCCCCCTGCCATGCAGATTTGTAACTGCCCCCACAAAAGCCCCAAACTGCAGGATGTTGCTACAGGGTTGTTATTGGTCTGCTTGAGTCACTTCTGGTTTTGAGTGGTTACAGCTAGATCTTGTTAGGTTCTGGCATTTTTTAGAGAGTACCCTCTGTTTTAGGCTTTAATTTCTCTGCCAATTTACTGCTTTGTAACCAAGGCAAAGCATTTAGCCTATAGCAGAGTCCTCTCTATGACTTCTCTAGCCATAGAGATCAGCCCTGCCCCTGGTCTGCTCAGGACTCTCCCTGCCTGCATTGGTCTGTTCCTGGCCCTTCAGGACAAATCTTTTCTGGTGAACTTCCAGATTATTTTTGGCTGGTAAGCTGTGTGCTTCTAATCTTCATGAATTTTAGCAGTCAAGGCCTATTTTTGAGGCTGCATTTAATAGTTGGTTGTGAGGGGATGAGAGGTGCTTAGAAATTCATGTGTGCCTTCTCCACCATCATGGCTCTGCCATCCTTCTCTCAGATCAAGCAAAGCAAAAAGTGATCTAATCAAAAGAGATAAGGAAGGAAACTATATCATGCTAAAGGGTACTATAGGCAATGAAGCTATATCAATATTCAACATATAGGCACCAAGTGGTATAACATCTAACTTCCTAAAGGAGAAGTTAAGAGAGTTGCAAGAAGAAATAGACAGCAAAACTATAATAGTGGGAGATCTCAATCTTGCACTCTCAGAATTAGAGAAATCAAACCACAAAACAAATAAGAAAGAAATTACAGAGGTAAATAGAATATTAGATAAAAATAGATATGATAGATCTTTGGAGAAAATTTAATTGTGACAGAAAAGAGTATACTTTCTTCTCAGCAGTTCATGGAAACTATACAAAAATTGACCATATATTAGGACATAAAGACCTCAAAATTAAATGCAGGAAGGCAGAAATAGTAAATGCATCCTTTTCTGACCACAATGCAATGAAAATTACATTCAACAAAAAGTTAGGGGTAAATAGACCAAAAAGTAATTGGAAACTAAATAACCTCATCTTAAAGAATGATTGACTGAGACAGCAAATTATAGACACAATAATTTCACTCAAGATAATGACAATGATGAGACATTATGCCAAAATTTGGGGGATGCAGCCAAAGCAGTAATAAGGGGAAATTTTATATCTTCAGAGGCTTACTTGAATAGAGAAGGAGAATATCAGTGAACTGTGCCTGCAACTTACAAAGCTAGAAAAAGACCAAATTAAAAATCCCCAATCAAATACTAAGCTTGAAATTCTAAAACTAAAAGGAGAAATTAATAATATTGAAAGTAAAAAAAAAAACTAGTGAATTAATAAATAAAACTAAGAGTTGGCTTCATGAAAAAAAACAGTAAAATAGATAAATTTTTGGTAAATCTGATTAGAAAAATGAAAGAGGAAAGTCAAATTGTTAGTCTTAAAAATGAAAAGGGGGAACTTTCCACCAATGAAGAAGAAATTAGAGCAATAATAAGGAGTTACTTTGCCCAACTTTATGCCAATAAATTTGATAACATAAGTGAAATGGATGACTACCTCAAAAAAATTTAGGCTTCCCAGATTAACAGAGGAGGAAGCAAATTGCTTAAACAGTCCCAATTCAGAAAAAGAAATAAACAAGCTATTAATCAACTCCCTAAAAAATAATCCCCAGGACCAGATGGATTTACATGTGAATTCTACCAAACATTTAAAGAACAATTTAGCCCAATGCTACATATGCTATTTGAAAAAAATAGGGAATGAAGGAGTCCTACCAAATTCCTTTTATGATGCAGACATGGTACTGATACCTAAACTAGTTAGATTGAAAACAGAAAGAAAATTATAGACCAATCTCCCTAATGAATATTGATGCTAATATTTTAAGCAAAATATTAGCAAAAAGATTACAGAAAATCATCCCCAAAATAATACACTATCATCAAGTAGGATTCACACCAGGAATGCCTGGCTGGTTCAATATTAGGAAAACTATTAGCATAAACGACTATATCAATAACCAAACTAACAAAAACCATATGATCATCTCAATAGATGCAGAAAAAAATTTGATAAAATTCAACATCCATTCCTAATGGATGAGGAAATCAAACTATTATACTTAGAGAACCCCAGAGATTCTACTAAAAAGCTATTAGAAATAATTTACAACTTTAGCAAAGTAGCAGGATACAAAATAAATCCCCATAAATCCTCAGCATTTTTATACATCACCAACAAAATCCAACAACAAGAGATACAAAGAGAAATTCCATTCAAAATAACTGTTGACAGCATAAAATATGTGGGAATCTATCTACCAAAAGAAAGTCAGGAATTATATGAACAAAATTACAAAACACTTTCCACACAAATAAAGTTAGATTTAAATAATTGGAAAAATATTAAGTGCTCTTGGATAGGCCGAGCGAATATAATAAAGATGACAATACTCCCTAAACTAATCTATTTATTTAGTGCTATACCAATCAGACTTCCAAGAAAATATTTTAATGATCTAGAAAAAATAACAACAAAATTCATCTGGAAGAACAAAAGGTCGAGAATTTCAAGGGAATTAATGAAAAAAAAATCAGATGAAGGTGGCCTAGCTGTATCTGATCTAAAACTATATTATAAAGCAGCAGTCACCAAAACTATTTGATATTGGCTAAGAAATAATAAGTTGATCAGTGGAATAGATTAAATTCACAAGACAAAATAATCAACTATAGCAATCTAGTGTTTGACAAACCCAAAGATCCTAACTTTTGGGATAAGAATTCATTATTTGCCAAAAACTGCTGGGAAAACTGGAAATTAGTATGGCATGTACCCATACTTAACACCATATACCAAGATAAGATCAAAATGAGTCCATGATTTAGGCATAAAGAACAAGATTATAAATAAATTAGAGGAACATAGATAGTTTATCTCTCAGACTTGTGGAGGAGAAAGAAATTTGTGACCAAAGATGAACAAGAGATCGTTATTGATCACAAAATAGTAAATTTTGATTATATCAAATTAAAAAGCCTTTGTGCAAACAAGATTAGAAGGGAAGCAACAAACTGGGAAAACATCTTCACAGTTAAAGGTTCTGATAAAGGCCTCATTTCCAAAATATATAGAGAATTGACTCTAATTTATAAGAAATCAAGCCATTCTCCAATTGATAAATGATCAAAGGATATGAACAGACAATTTTCAGATGATGAAATTGAAACTATTTCCACTCATATGAAAGTGTTCCAAATCACTATTGATCAGAAAAATGCAAATTAAGACAACTCTGATATACCACTACACACCTGTCAGATTGGCTAGAATGACAGGGAAAGATAATGCGGAATGTTGCAGGGGATGTGGGCAAACAGGGACACTAATACATTGTTGATGGAATTGTGAATACATCTAGCAATCCAGGAGAGCAATTTGGAACTATGCTCAAAAAGTTATCAAACTGTGCATACCCTTTGATCCAGCAGTGTTTCTATTGGGCTTATACCCCAAATAGAACTAAAGAAGAGAAAGGGACCTGTATGTGCCAAAATGTTTGTGGCAGCCCTGTTTGTAGTGGCTAGAAGCTGGAAAATGAATGGATGCCCATCAATTGGAGAATGATTGAGTAAATTGTGGTATATGAATGTTATGGAATATTATTGCTCTGTAAGAAATGACCAGCAGGATGAATACAGAGAGAACTGGTGAGACTTACATGAACTGATGCTAAGTGAAATGAGCAGAACCAGGAGATCTTATACACTTCAACAACGATACTGTATGAGGATGTATTCTGATGGAAGTGGATTTCTTTGACAAAGAGAAGATCTAACTCAGTTTCAGTTGATCAATAATGGACAGAAGCAGCTACTCCCAAAAAGAACACTGGGAAATGAATATAAACTGTTTGCATTTTTGTTTTTCTTCCCAGGCTATTTTTACCTTCTGAATCCAATTCTTCCTGTGCAACAAGAGAACTGTTTGGTTCTGCATACATATATTATATCTAGGATATACTGTGACATATTCAATATATATATATATATATACAACTGCTTGCCATCTGGGGGAGGAGGTAAAGAGGGGAAGGGATAAAGTCGGAACAGAAATGAGTGCAAGGGATAATATTGTAAAGAATTTTTTTCAAAATTAAAAAAAATTAAAAATGGACTATTTGTTTTTAATCCATTAAACAATTTTATTCCCTTATTCAGTAATTTTCTTCTTCTTCCTTATGATGGCTCCTCAAAGCCATTGTCCATTTGTTAGAATATATATATTTTATTTAGGCTAATAGCTAGTTCCATTATTATGGAAAGTTTTAAATTGCTTATGCCTGTTCATCTGCAAATGTTCCCACAATAAGGACAATGTTAATTCTTATTAGAATTTCCTCTGTACTCCCTCTCCTCTCTATACCCTTTTGCTAGAACTTTTAGCTAAAGTACTGACTCCAAATTTTTTGTGCCTTTTACATGAATCATCACAGAGGGTTTCTGAATTTAACATTTAGGTATCAGAGAATCCTAGAGTTGCAAAGCTGAAAAGGAACTTAATAATCAAGTTCAAATGAGGACACGGATCCCACCAACATCAAATTAACAAGTAGCACACTTTGCTTGGAGTCATGAAGACTCAAGGGTGATATTTTTCCTTGTTTCTTTTCTTCTTCCTGAGGACCCAGTTCTAGTTAGACAATGTTCCTTTCTCTACCCTTTTCCTCCTTCACTCATTTTTTTTTTCCCTTCATTTCACTGATTCTAATTCTTTTCTCTAGGCCAAGCAAAAATACATGTAACTGTTTGCCAGCAAAACAATATAGCCTTTTATTTTATTTTATTTCTTTATAGATGGAGATAGTTTAAAACCATTTGATTGCTCCAATACCATGCTTCGTAATAGCCTAATAGCACATATAACAACAACAACAACAACAAAAAAGAAGCAGTGGATTCTCTCTCTGTTTTACCTCTAAATTGATGTTTCTGGTTGCATGAGTATTATATTTGTATCTGGTTCTGGATTCAGCCTGTCTCTTGAGTTATCCCTTCTCCACTAAAAAATGCTTTCCTAGTTCATTACATATTTGCTTAGAAAGATGCATGATGTTTTTTTTTTCTCTGAAAACCCTTTGATCTTTATGTTTTATTAATATTAGGCTAACTATTGATTTATGTTGCTTCTCTTTCAAGTCAAATGGTTATTAAAGAAGTCATGTCTAATGTATGTGTACATATATTGAGTATACATTAACTAACAGAGCTTGAAACTATTTAATTTTAAAAATTGTATTATGATTTCTGGAAGACTGCCATTATTTGTCATATAAAGTCTATGTATATTATTCTTATGTGAAATTGTGACCTTATTTAGAATTCCCAAAGAAATACCATTATGTTTGCAGGACATGCATTGTCAGCAAAGGAATAAATCAGTCAACAAACATTTAAGTATCACTTACTATTTGTCAGATAAATATTAACTAAGCTGCTGGATACTAGATAATGTTCATAGTATAGCAATTGTTTACTAATGACTAGTGTAACTCACTCTAATAAGTGATTCAGTAAGTTAACATTGATTAAAATAAAATCCCTACCTATATGACAATCCAGTCTTCTAAAAAAAATTAAATTATTATTTAACTGCAAATAAGTTGATTGTTATTTTTTTCTTCATTCATGACTGGATAACTACAAAACCTTGTGCAAATAGTTTTATTTCTGATTGATTTAGGTTTTTCTATCTGTAAAATGCCAATAATAATATCAGCCCTCCTTCTGATGTACACTAGAAACATGATGAATGAGATAATCTTTCACAAGCTCCTTTTTTCATATCTCAAAATGCAAATATGTGAATAAGTGATGGATAATTTCCCAAAATTGTATGCATTTTAATCAAATGAAGAACTCCTTTTGTGATAATTATGACTAACTGTACATTTCCCTTCCCCCTTCATAATTAGCTCTTAACTGTATTCATTTTGTAATTATTTCTTCCTCTCTTAACTAAAGGGATTCTAATCAAGAGGTCCTATAAACAGGATGAAGCTCTTAAAGTTAGAATGGTTAAGATATTTCCTACATTGTTGAGTATAACTTATTTGGTTAGCTGGGGTGCCCTAATAGTATTGAGAATTATAACTTATTAAATTATAGTTATTGGTGCTAATTAGAAAAAAATAGAGTACATTCTTGAAAACATTTCAGAAATGTGATAAAGCAACAATAAAAATTGGTTTTTGCAGGAAAAAAGCCCCTTAAAATAGAGGGTAAGAAAGTTTAGAGGTTAATTCTTAGATCTGACCAATGAAGAGTAAGAGGTAGTGCATTTAGTTTTTTGTTCGCCTGATTTTGTAGTACTTTGGATACTGAATTTCAACAATTTCAAGGAATTTGCATTCACTGACAATATACCAATGGCTAGATTAAATCTTGCAAGGGCCAAAAGCATAGGCTTTTGAGGACACATTGGAATACCTTGAAGTAGGAAGTTTCTAACAGAAGAAAAGAAGGAAAATGTCCAGAGAATCAAGGAATAGATAAATTTCAAAGTAAGAATTTGGTATAACACCAACATAAAAAGGCAATCATAGTCTAAGGTAAACAATGCCAGCAGAGATAATGTACCATGATTTTATTATTTATTTATTTTTATTTTCCCTATTTATGTGTAAAAATAACTTTTGCGGGCGAGGTTATACATGCACATAAATTTTCTAAACTTTAATATATATATATGTGTGTATGTTGGGAGAGAAAAATCAGAACAAAAAAAAAAAAAAAGAAAGAAAAAGAAAAGCCA
The DNA here is from genome assembly GCF_016432865.1 of Antechinus flavipes. Taxonomy (NCBI): domain Eukaryota; kingdom Metazoa; phylum Chordata; class Mammalia; order Dasyuromorphia; family Dasyuridae; genus Antechinus; species Antechinus flavipes. The sequence goes on from NC_067401.1 coordinate 395,212,234, forward strand.
CATGAGAAAAAATTTTTAAAAAGCAAAAGCAAAAAAAAAAAAAAAAGTGAATATAGCATGTGTTGATTTACATTCACTTTCCATAGTTCTCTCTCTAGATACCAGTGGCATTTTTCATCCAAAGTTTTTTGGGATTGCCTTGGATCACTGACTCTGTCACAATTGATCATCACATAATTTGCTGTTTATTGTGTACAATGTATTTCTGATTCTGCTTGTTTCACTCAGCATCTGTTCATATAAGTTTTCCAAACCCTCTCTAAAATCAGCTTGTTCATCATTTTCATACAACAATAATATTGCACTACTTTCATATATCATAATTTATTCAGCCATTCCCTAACTAATGGGCGTCTATTTATTTTCCAATTCTTAGCCATCACAAAAGAGCTGCTACAAATATTTCTGCACATGTATTTGATTTTCCCTCCTTTTTGATTTCCATGTGATATAGACCCAATAGGTATTTCTGTTTCAAATGTGCCATAGTTTATCGAAGAAAGTTTTTATTGGCTAGAGTACATAACAGATAGTAGCCAGTCTTTTTTAAAGTGATCCCTCTAAACATTTAAAGATGACAGTTTGAGTGGTGTATCTGGAGAGGTCTAATCTGGCAAATATCGCAGTCATTTCTAAAACAAACGAGGAGCCACTACTCTCACATAGGCAATAAGGATTAGATCAGTTAATTCCCATTAGATAGCTAGCCATTCAGGTCCTAAAATAAAATCTGTTATTCCCTTGAATATATATAATTAACTATGAAAAAATGAAATAGCCCCATATATCTATTGGATGTTTACATTAATACTTGGTCTGACGAGGCAGATTACCATTACCATCATATTGGGATCCAACAAGAAGAAAATAAAGAGGATATTAGTGACTATTTATTAGAGAAGAACAGAAGAGAATAGTATAGGGAAATGAAACAAGAAGTGGAGTAAACCTTATAAGTATTTTTTAGAATCTTCTCATGTGGCTCCATTCCAAATATTAGGTTCCCAACATTTCCTCAACAGGGCCTGAATCTTGAGTTATGAAAACTGATTTAAAAAATTAATAAAGTTGTCAGGCCTGGTTGGTTACTTTAAAAATTGACTTTTGGACCCGATCTTCTGAGAGGCTTATGCTTTTTACATTGGAATCAATCATTCTACTGATTTGTGGTTAGAAACAATGTAATTCTTTATACTTTCTCATTTCAGGCCTGACTCACAACTTTATGCTCTAAGGAGGTAGAGGTTGCTTTCACCAATGCTATAAAATAACAGTAAAGCTCAGCTAGCATTCCTGGCTTCATCTTCTTTTTTTATACTAAACAATAACAATCCCTTGAGATTTTTCAGGTGAGAAATGAATTGCACCAACGTACTATAGTATAAGAGGTAATTTGAACAAACAAAAAGCCATTGACTTAAATAAGCTGGGGTTGTCCCACCAGATACTGTTCCTCTTCAGAACAGTATTCTATATTCCATTGCTTTTGCTAGAGAATTCTCTCACCAAGAGTACTTTCACAATATGTCTGAGTATTTACCTTTACTTTTGTGGTATGCTTAAGGGCCCAGGAATCGTTTCTTAACAGACATGTTACCAAATATTACTATCTCTGAGGTCCTTGGGGGATCTGTCAGAATGAGCAAAACTTTCCCTATTATGTGATAGTCCTAGAATTTTACAGTTCTCAAGTACAGGATATTTCTAGTGTCTGTCTGACACAGAATTCTTGCCATAGTAATAGTATCTGCCAGAGAGTCCTCTGATTTGTAGTTCAATTATAGAGCTAATAGATTTCATATCTATAGAAGATGATTATCATATAGAAGAGTGATAAATTTCAAGTCATACCCATTCAGGTGGCTTATAAATTGTTGATCTTGTGTTTCAGCTACAAATGGCATTAGCTGACATTCTGTGCCATTTTCTTGATGTTGTGACTGCTTGTTCTATATTATCCACAAATCATTAAGAGTCATTTCACAGAGAATTATATTCGTTCATATTTACTTTTATAAAAAGTGTCATAAATTATTTAAAAATTATATACAATTAAAATATCAACTGAGCATCAAGAAAAGTTTGAACATTACCAGTCATGGATTTTTTCTTTAATATGGAAATGAGCTATTCTCTTCAGAACTCTAGATGTCATATGTTTGTAAAGTTATTTCTAGGATTGGAGAGGTGATGAAGTTTTCTTTTTCATTAATATATATGTATGTATATATATATACATATATATGTATATATATATATATATATGTATATATATACATATATATGTATATATATACACACACATATATAGGAGTTTCTGTTCTCTAAACAGATATTCATGTGGTAAGTTTTATCTCCTATCCAAAAAAAAAAAAAACATCAAATACACAACCTATTGTTACCATGCTTAAGTGAAGGGGCACCTCAATTCTCCCAGAGCCTACACAGCTGTGAATCATAACGCTTGATGGAGTAGCAAAGCAGCCTTTACTAACTCAGATGTTCCTTGTAGATTGGGAATGAAATAAATTGGAGGCAAGAAGGAAGAGGAGAGAAGGTTAGAGAATGCAACTGCCTCTCAGTCTCCTTTTATCATCATCATCCTCTCACATGAAGAGATCCATTCGACATGTCTGAGTTAGAACTCCAGCAGCCACTGGCAAGTGGGTCCTATATCACAACAACTTATAAACATATTTAGCCCATATTTTAATAATTACTCTGAGAAGAATCTTGAAAGAAGTTACAGTTATTTTAGAATGAAGGTTTCTATGTGTGTACAAGGTGTAAGAGGATTATAAAGTTTGGCAATGTGAAACTTTTGCTATGCAAATTTATGAGGCTATAAGTAGCTATGTTGAAAACAAAATATATTGCTTTCTAAATGCAAACAAAAAATCTTTCTATAAGCCATGCTTAATGCACGCACGCGCGCGCGCACACACACACACACACACACACACACAACCATTCTCTGTTGGACAGTTATGTCCCAAAGAAGGATTTGCTTTTGAATTTTCAGTACATACACTTATTAGAAAAAAAAATTGTACTCATTACTAAATGTCATTCCTATAGACAGAAAAGAAAATAACAGTAGCACCTCAGACTATGAGGAGGATCACAACAGGCATACAAATACACTAACTAATGAGAAAAGACTGCACAGAACAAGAACTTACACTTTGTAATACACTGTAATTATACTAACCACATGTAATGTCCGGGCTAGCTCTCTGGAGGACCTCAGGACCAGTCTGAGTCCTTGTCTTAGTGGAGGAGTGAAGGAGGCAGGACAGCTGGAATCTGGAGTCTGTCATCGTTTCTTATGTCTGTGGCTGGGTTGTGGCTGAGAAACCATCTTAAATACCTCAGTATGATTACATCACTGCAGCACACTGAGCACATCACCATACTAAATATTAAGTATATGCTTATCTATAAATCCTTTAAGTACCTTGCTGACCTAGATTCAAGTATACCTTTTCAGAGTTCTGGCCCTCTACAATCATATGCCTTTTTTTTTTTTTTTTTTTTGCTTTTTCACTTAAATTATAAGTTCTAATTTTCCAATGCCAATGGGTTCCATAATTTGCAAATATATTGTTGTTATTTTAAGAGGTTTTGTTTTGATTTTGTTTTATTTTTAACACTGAGACATGAAATTTTAAAAATATGATCTTAACTAACAACATATTTTTCCTATTTAATTCTGAGTTCTCCATCTGCATCTTTAGGAATAAAAAATATATGTATCTATCTATGTTATGAATATCTAGGTTGTCAGTGTGATGCCTGTCAATTTTTGTAATATGAAGATGAGTGAATTAATTAACTGTCTTCCCCATTGGAATTGGCTAAATTGATTTATTTGTATTATGGATTTCATTGTGGGAATTTTTTATATTCTGGGGCCTGATGTTATCTGAATATGGATAATTGTAAAATATCCAAATAAATATGGAAACCTTATTCTGTTTGGAATCTTCACATTATGTCTTCCATGACAATGGTCAAAACCGTATGTGAACAAATACCATTATCTTTGATCATTCACTTGAAGTTGATTCTCAGGATGTCTCCCAATTAGGTTATTTGCATGTCTCAGAGGTTAATATATAATTTTAAATATACATAAGTAAAACACTGTTTTTAAAAATATCTTTTCATGTTTTCTTGGATTTAATTAAATTTTTTTAAAAACATTATTAAAAATGTACTTTGTATCTTCTATATTTCTTATTCAGAAGATAAAGTATGCCCTAGAAAATTGCTTGTAGTCTTCTCTTTTTTCTTCTGTGAAAGTTACTGTGAACTTACACACTAGAAAACTTTGGGTTCTCTAGGAATCTTGCCAGCTGCCCTGAATTTATTGTCTTTTACCTATTGGAATTTCAATTCTAATCATCAAGGATATATGTATTCCTTCCCTAAGAAAGTTAATTTAATCAGCTTTGAAATTCCACACCTGATCTGGGAATAATTATCAAATCAATGCTACAATTTTGTTTGAAGAAGTATGACCATCGATTACCTTATTATTCTAATCACAATCTCTGTGATTCTTCACACCAAAACTTCTTTCACTGCAGATTACTACCCAATATATGCAATCTCCCTCTATTAAACTTTCTAAAGTCTGGACTGTCCAATCTTCATATTTACATTTTCAGCACACCACTACCTGGCCTATAATGGGTGATTAATAAAAACTTTTTCAATCATCTTACCATTTTTAAAAAATCTGAACTTTCATTGAAGTTTTCCAAAGTGCTTTCTTCATTTGAACAAATTAGGTCAATTAGGTAGTGGTAATACTTTACTGATAAGTAAATTGCAGCTTAAACAAAATAAATTATGTGTCTATAGTTATACAGAAAACAAGGATCAGGGGTTAAAATCCATGCCTCTTGTAATTCCATGTGTAGCCTTCTTTTCATTACAATACTGTGAGAGATGGATGGATGGATAAATAAATAGACTAACAGAGAAAAATCAACAAAACAGTGTCTATAATATATGTGCAAACCAGTAGTCAGTGTTTTGGTTTTTTATTTAACAATTTAGTTTAATGACTATTGTTTCCTTTGAAGAAAGCTAGTATCAAAGTAGTTTTTGATGAGCTTTGTGAAAAATAATATATTATTTTGTTTCTAAATTTATTATTGAATTTTGATATGTCCTCCTATTATACAATCATTTAATAAATCAGTAATTTAAAAGCAGAAATGTCAACAAAGTGAAATCTACATATGTGTTTTACATTACTGGATTGAATGATTTTTTGTGTCTATTTATAGACACACACATAAATATTCACAGTCATCTAATAAACATGATATTCATCAGTCATGGTCTTTATTCTTTCCTGAAATTAATTAATAGTGAAAAACTGATGGGTAAAATACAGGAATTATAATATAATAACCACATAATTTAGATCCATCCTTTTGTAATTCATGTAGCTATGCTTTTAAACTCTCAGTGTGAAATCAAATCAATTTCCACTTCTGCAACTATCAGAGACCAATTATTAACCTTTATTTTGCTTAATTTTAATTAGAACTCAATGTAATGGATTATAATCACATTCACTAACAACTATAGACTCATAACCTCTGAGATCTTCATTTAAAACAGTATGACAACAAAAGATTTGTTGTTGTTATAGGTGGTGGCCATAGTGTTTTGCTAGATTTGTGAATTCCTTGGAGTAAGAAACTCCATGTGAGGAAATTCACTCTATCAACCAATTCCTAACTATCAGTGATAAGAGAAAATTTATTCTAAAAAAAAAAAAAAAAAAAAAAAAAAAAAAAAAAGACAAAGGAGAGGTGGAGGTGGAGAATTTCCTTTAATTTCTTACATGCATAGATTCATAAGTTTAGAGTTAGAAGAGATCTTAGAAACCATTGAGTTTAGATTTTCATGTAAAAAATAAGAAACTGAGGCTCACAAAGACTTTCCTACATTTTAGACAGTAAGTACAAAAATAATATTCAAACTCAATCCTATCTCTTTAAATCTCCTCTGCTCTTTCCATTATTCTCAGTTGTCTCTGTTTTTGTTTTGTTTGTTTGTTTTCTGGGAACATTAGTGGACAAAACTACAATTTTTGTAATGAGTCATAGGATGACTGATTCAACCCATTAGATTGTGAGGTCTTAGATACCTGGGACTGTCTTTTGCTTTTCATTGTATTCCCACTGATTAGAACAATTACTGGCATATCATAGCTCCTTAATAAATGCTAGATTATGGACTGGGTACTAAATCACTCTGAGATATATTAGATGAAAAAAAAAAGATCTGTAGAAAAGCTGCTCAAGGTGATTGATCCCCATGTCTATTTAAACTTAGGGTTTCATGAGAATACATCAACTTTCACACTGTGGTGTCCAGGAATATGCAGGTTGACTATGCAAGTGAGTGCACAGGTGAACCTACTGAAAACAGCATTCCCAAGATTGAGTTACTGAACATGTTGAAGGAGCTTAGGGTTATGTGGTCTATGAAACCATTATGGGATATGACTCCTAGTCAATAATGTCTGTAAGCCTCAAGTGTTGCTTTGGATATGCAGTCTTTTTTCCAAGATTAAACAATTCTTTTCTATATAAGCCAATTTGGAGAGTGGCTAGATGTGGTTAAACCTTCAAGAAATGAATTAGTGACTCCTGAGATATTTTTTCAGTTAAAATCCTTTTAAAACATGAAGTTGTGACACTTTTAATCACACAACAGACTTCAGCATAATTAAATTAACTCGGTGAATATAATCAAATATGTTTTCCTTTGAATTAATAATAATATCAAAGAAATGTATTTTTTTTTTTTTTGCAATTTGTAAATCATAGATCTAGAAGCAGAGGTGATTCTGATAGTATAACACTTCTTTATTTAGCAAATGAGGAAACTGAGGCCAAAGAAGATTAAATGACATGCTTATAGTCTCCCTAATCCAGAGGCTGAATAAGAACATAAAGCCCCAATGAGATAAAAATGTTTAAGTACTTATTAACAAGTATTTATTCTTTTCTTTCCCCTTGCCCTTTCTTCAGAAGTGGGCTTTTTTCACTCTACAAACACCTACTGAAACATTTTTTTTCTATTTACCATAGGGGCTACAACATAGTCAACACTCATTAAATGCTCATTATATCTAATAACTACTTTAAATTTTATGATAGAAAATGCATATGAATTAGTTACTTTATTAATTGGTTTGCCTTTGTTATATCTTTGGAGGTGGAGTACGGGCTAGTTCCTTGGAGAGCCTTGGGGTCAGCCAGAGTCAGGATAAATTAAAGTCCTTGGTCTTTAGGGGAAGAAGTGAAGGAGTCAGACAAACTGCCACAGACTCGCCAATGATGTATCCCAGATTTTCCAGTCCAAAGTCACCAACTTCTCTCCTTCTCTTCCTTGTGCAAAGTGACTCTGGTCTCTCTCACCCCACCCTCTAATCCTTGCCTATGATTATCTTAACAAACATTCAGCCAGCATCAACTGTGAGAAGAGCCATTTATCCAAACATATGCTAATAGAATAATTGTCTCATATCAAAAAGGTAATTAGCCTTAAGTGCTTGGTTGTCTGAGTCAAGTATACCTTTTTCAAAGTTTCAGCCCTCTACATCTGGGGAATGGTTATCTTTTGGCAATAAGGTGTCCTTCACATTATTTTACTCTTGTGAGAATGGTCAATGTTTTCTAGCAGTTAAAGAAACAAATCAGCTTGTTGAGCAACTTATAATTTCCTGGTCTTTTAATGTCTAACAAAATAATAAACCTATGGGAAATGGTAACTCACTTTCAACAGTATTTATATTGAAGAATCTGAGAGATTGAATGAATTTTCAAAATTATAGAGTGGCAAAAACTAATAACCTAATATTAAATTATTATGGAAGTCAGTTAAATATATTGAAATGCTACAAATAAAAATTTGGAGTAAAAAATGTTGGTGAGAAAATTATGTTTCATGTGCTTCAAATTTATTAAGAAAATAAAGATTTACTGTCAAAATGATGCCTGTGGTATTGCAGAGTCTAAGTTACTTAGGTTTACCAAGCACATTTTTTGTGGGCTGTATGTTCTTGAGCCTTTAACTTAATATTCAACTTTCCTTACAAAATTAGCACATGGAAATAAAAGAAACCAGAGTAACAACTGTGCATAATTCAGTAAAAAGATCTAATCACCAATTATAACCTTTGTTGCATTCTTTATTTTTTATTTTTCTTCATCAATTGAGCAACTATTAGCCACCCCCTTTTCTTTGAAGATTTATTCTTTCTAGTATCCTGAGATATTACATGATGTTTATAGACATCTAGCTCTAGACACTTTTCCTTTGTGATTCCTCTTTCTCGTTTCTCCTAACCTTCCTAAAATATCCAAAAACAAAAGATCCATTCTTTTCTTTATCTTATATGGTTTTCTTAGATTTTCATATCAAATTTTGTGGTTTCTGAATGTATACTCCACTACATATATGTACACAACAATAATTCCCCAATCTATAGATTTCTCTGTGAATTTACTGAGTCATTATTAATTTAAACAATTTCAGAAAGTATATTTTGGAAGTTTCAAAGAAAACATCAGTAGCTCAAATTCTATAGGAAAAATTAACCCAAGATATTGAAAATTCTCAAGAATTAAATTATAAAAACTAATGAATTCTCTCTCTCTCTCTTTCTCACACACACACACACACACACACACACACTACATACACTGACTCTAATAAATGAGGAAAGAAGTTTCCACAAAATGGATAAACAGTGAAACTCTTAACTAACTTCAATTTGAAATTTGATAAATTTTGAAGATGAAAGCAAGGGAAATTAATTGAAGATGATTTCAAAAGTGATCCTCTAAAACATGGTTAAACAGGTCCAAGTAGCCCAAAATTTTTCCTCAGATCTACTCCCCTGAGACTTAGAAAATATAGTAGATTGATTTCTAATTGGAAAATCAAAACATAAATCCTGTTAATTTTGTTATAGGCCAAATTCCCTTGGAGTTAGAAAGTCTTGGGATAATTCTATTTGGAACCTTGAGCTAGGGTATTTTTTAAAGAATCTATACAATGCAATGTCAAGAAAAGATTTCAACTCCAACACAGAGAAGCTTGGCCTTATTCTGGAAGGAATAAATCAACTGGCAAATCATTTATTCAAAGGTCATTACCCAATGCAGAGTGAAGGAGGCCTATACTTTTAAAAGTAGAGGATCAATTCTAATTGAGGCACAGGGACAAGTACCTAAAGGTGACTACATAGAGCAAAAAAGTGATATAGATTGTAGCCTGTCTACTGCAAATGAATAAAGTACAAAAGCAAACAACATTTGTCTAATTCAAATCTGAGAACAGGAATTTGGTTTCAGATCTAGCCCCAACCTCAGTATAAAGTCTACAACTAAGTAACAAGAGTAAGAAGTTCAATTGAAAGGGTATCATGTAGTTCTTTGATTCTAATTCTGAACACCTTTCCAGCTGGTTTATAGTGGTTTAGACCAGTAGCAGACTATTAAAGTTTGAGGCATATGCAAGTCAACAATTGTGTTGTTCAAATATAAAAACAGGATAAGCTAAGAGCTGGAGCACAAAACGTAGACTTCAAGTTTCAGACAATTTTGGATACATCAAAAACTTTCAGGTTCATAGCTTGGGTTGTTCTTAAGATTCTTGAATAACGCAGCATTCAGTCAGCCATAAGGCATAAAGTGTACCAAAAAAAAAAAAAAAAAAGGAACTAGGAAGTATAAGACATTACTCTTACAAGTGTACAGATGTTGGGCCCGTTGAAATATACATCTAGCATCAGCTCCCCAGGAAGCTGAAACTGGCAGATTTTTTGAATTCAAGATTTCTGAGCTATAGTAGGCTAAACTACTCAAGTAATTACACTAAATGCAGCATCAACATAGTAAAATTTGCAAATAGGAGCACTGCAGTGACATACTCCATCACTGACACATGACATGCCACCAAGGCTCCGGTATTCCAGCCAATTAAGATGATAGGTTTGTGGTGGAAATGATTATGAATCTCTAGTACTTTGCCTCGAACAGCCCCAATCATGTGCTCAAGACATTGAAGAACTCCTACTCCACTCCCATTGTTTAGGAGATGGGTGACAATTGGGATGACCTTGCCCAAGCAGGAGAGTTGTGACTGCCAAAAGCGGTGTCTTCGAGAGGTAGGGAACATGGAGCTTGAGGGACCAGAGGAGGCAATGAGAATCAGTGGAGATCCAGGAATCTTGCTTGGTTTGTTATGAGAAAGCACTCCTACAGCAGGATCCCAGGGCCTTTTAAGTAGAAGATCCAAGGCTTCAGTTCCTGCCGCACCCGTCTTTGTGGTGGAGGACATCAACATTCGGTCAATCAAGGTAGAATAAGAATTAGTAAATTAACATGACAGAAAAGGAACAGATCAGAAGTACCTGTTGTTCTGTTCTGAACTGTAATGAGAGTGAGCTCATAAAGAATTCTAGAAAGAAACAGTGAAGAAGAAGAGAAAGGAAGAGGAAAAATAGAACCCCCAAATCAGAAAATAGGCTAGGAGAATAAGCAAACTACCAAAAAATCCCACCATAAATTGATGTTTTAATGGCAAGAATGCTTAAAGATATCCTCATCTCCCCAATCCCCACAAAAGAAAAAAGGAGAGAGAAAAAGGAATTATAATTATAATGTAATAATGAATACAGGATTGGATAGAGCACCAGTCCTGAAGACAAAAGGACTTGAGTTCAAATCTAGCCTCAAACACTTAACACTTTCTAGGTGTGCGACCCTGGGCAAATCACTTAATCCTAATTGCCTCACCAAAATAAAAAAAAAAAAAAAAAAAGAATACAGCATGCTTCATTGAGAGGGTTGAGGGGAGGGAAATATTAAAGGTAAGTAGGTAAGTGATATAAATATAATATATTATCAATGCTAGATTACTTTTCAAGAATTTGACTTCTGAAAAAGAGAATAGACCAGTGTGTGAAATAACATGTTCCCCACCATTAAGAAATTTAAAAAAAAGGTTTGTTAATCACTTACTAAAGACATTGTGGAATCAATATACAAAATACATCTCTGTTCTCCACTCTTTCCCCCATGTTGATCCATCCTTCTCAAAGCATTTTATTAAAATTAACTAATATTAATATATCAATACAACTTGGCAATTAGATATTTTAAAGGAAGATAGATAGATGCATAGATAGATGGATAGATGTAAGATACAGCTATAGCTATAAATATGTGTGTATACAATTTTTGTTTAGTCATTTTCAATTGTTCAATATTTCATGACCCTATTTGTGTTTTTTTTTTCAAAGATACTGGAATGGATTGCTAATGCCTTTTCCAACTTATTTTACAGATATGAAAACTGAGGCAAGCAAGGTTAAATGATATGCTTTGGATCATATAGCTTGTAAATATCTGAGGTCAGATTTGAACTTGGGAAGATGAGTGCTTCTGACTCCAGGCCAAGCACTCTGTCCATTGTGCCATCTAATGGTCTGTACATATACATTCATATATATAAATACATAAATAATATTATATATGTGTATGTGTTTATAAATATCTATCACTTTCTATCTAATGTTCAATGCATTACAGACTTATGTGAAAAAAAAAGAAGTTAAGTTCATTTTTTGATTTCTCAAGGTTTAGCTTAATTATCACATGTAAATGTAAGTGTGTGTGTGTGTGTGTGTGTGTGTGTGTGTGTGTTTTTAAGTGGATTGTCTGCTTATTTTACATTGATGGGTCATTATAAACATTCTTTTACTCTTCTTTCCTCTTTATAAATTTTGCCCTGGTTCTTTGAATTCTTTGTTTTCATAATTTCTTTGTAGGAACAGAAAGTATTCAGCAATTACTAAGGTTGGCTTCTTCATTTATTTACTGAAGATGTCCAATAGATAAATAGAAAAAATGTACCACCATTCACTGTAGTTCATGTAATTCAAAAGAAGAAGAAACAGGCACATTCTTCAATAAAGTTTCTTTCCAGGGGCAGAGCCAAGATGGCAAAGAGGACACACACTTCATTCTGAGCTGCCTTCTACCCTCATTACTGATTATCAAATTCATCCTCTGAAATAATGCTTGACTGGTAGAATCCATGAATATTGGGAGTACAACAAATAACCAGCAGAAGATAATCTAGAAGATCCCACCAAATTTGGTGGGAAGAGGCCAGCACAGATAGGGAGGCAGTACACAGAGGCTAGCACACTGAGTGGACGGGAGGCATGGGCAGTCTTTGTGGGTGGAGTATTTTCAGGGAGGACTCTACCACAAGTTGACTGTTCTGCTTTGGTTACAAAATAGTAGATCAGCAGAGAAGTTACACAAACACCAAAGGTAGAGTCTACCCCAAAATTCCAGAGTTGCACAGGACCTGGACACATCCACCCAGCACCGGGAGTATCTCAGCATGACCACAGTGAAGCTGCGCAGCTGCATTCCCAAGCACGTAGCTCTGCCCAGAGCAGTCACACTTTGGCTGCACAGGGCTCTTCCCAGGGCAGTTGCACTTCCCCAGCAGGGCAACTCTTTGAAGCCTGTTCTCAGGGTAGCTACTGTTTATCTGTCCCTGTTCTGTAGAGGAAGCTGGGAAATTCCTTGCCCTGAAGGCAGACCCCCAAGAGCTTTTAAAAATATAAGTAAAAAAGCAAAGCGAGGTCTAACTATAGATAGCTTCTATACAGAAAGAGAGCAGATTTCTAAACCTGAGGAAACTAATAGCAGACAGTCTCCAGATGAAACCCCAAAGTTGGATATAACCAAATATCCATCACACCAAGGCTCTCCTAGAAGAAATTATAAAGATCTTAAAAGAGAGCTACAAGAAAAATGGGAAAAGGAAAGAGAAACTCTGCAAGAGAGTATGGAAAAGGCATATAACTCATTAAAAGAAAGATTTGAAAAAGAAAACAACTCCCTGAAATGTGAAATGGAAAAGATAAAAAACTCCCAGGGAAACAAAATCTGTGAATTGGAAAAGATAAAGAACTCCCAAGAAAGTAGAATTTGTGAATTGGAAAAAGAAAATAACTGATTAAAAAAAAATTACTGAAATGGAAAAAAAAATACTCCATAGAGCAAAACAACTCATTTAAAAACTCAATTGGACATATACAAAAAGAAGTAAGAAAAGTTAATAAAGCACATAACTCATTAAAAATCAGAACTGAACATGTCAAGCAAAACTAAAAAAATGCAAAAAAAAAAAAAAAAGGAAAAACATGTTAAGTATCTACTTGGAAAGACAACAGACCTGGAAAATAGGTCTAGGAGAGATAACCTAAGGATTATTGGGCTCCCTCACAACAATGATGAAAAAAGAGCCCAGACACTATTTTTCAGGAAATCATCAAAGAAAACTGTCCAGATGTAATATAATCAGTAAAATAGGCATTGAAAGACTTCATCAAACACCTTCTGAAAGAGACCCCAAAATAAATACTCCAGGGAATAGTGTGGCTAAATTTCAGAAGTATCAGACTAAGGAAAAAATATTTACAATCATCCAGAAAAAAAAAAAAAATCAAGTATCTAGAATCCACAATAAGGATCACTCAGGATCTAGGAGCGTCCACATTAAAGAATCAAAGGGCCAGGAATCTGATATTCCAAAAGGCAAAAGAACTTGGAATGCAGCCAAGAATAAACTACACAGCTAAGCTGAGCATTTTCTTCCAGGGAAGAAGATGGACATTCAATGAAACAGGTGAATTCCATTTATTCATAATGAAAAAAAAAGCTAAACAAAAAATTTTACCTCCAAATATAGGACTCGAGAGAAGCATAAAAAGATAAAAAGAACTCTTGAGAACTGTATTTCTCTTATAGGCATACATAAAGAGCATGTTTATAATTTGATTTTACGGTTATAATATAAAAAGGGGAATTAGAAATAGAAAGGGAATTGTATCAGAAAAAGAGAAAAGTGGGGGGAAAAATGGAAATTACATCTCATGAAGAGGCAAAGAAAACCTATCATATCTGAGGGAATTAAGGGAGGGGGAAGAACACTGCGTGAATCTTACTCTCATCAGATTTGGCTAAAAGAGAAAATATTAGAAATATTTAGTTTACATAAAACTTCTCTCACATTGTTAAAAAGTGGGAGAGGAAAAGGGAAAAGGAAAAGAGTAGGCTAAATAAAAGGGAATACAGAAATAATAAGGAAAGTATAAGAAAGGGGGACGGACTCAAAGGGGGTGGGAGGAATTCTAAAGAGGAAAAGGTGTGTAAGGTAAGTGGTGCCCATAAGTTTAATACTGGGGAGGGAGCTAAGGGAGAAAGAAAAAGAAAAGTATAATCTGGGGATAATGAGATAGCAGGAAATGCAGAATTAGTTTTTAGTAGTAAATGTGAATGGGATGAATTCTCCCATAAAGCAGAGACAGATATCAGATTGGTTCAAAAGCCAGAATCCTACAATATGTGGTTTACAGGAAACACATTTAAAGCAGGATGATACATACAGAGTAAAGGTAAAGGGTTGGAGCAGAATATATTATGCTTCAGATGAAGTAAAAAAAAAGCTGCGGTAGCTATCCTTATCTCAGATCAAGCAAAAGCAAAAAAATTGAACTAATTAAAAGAGATAAGGAAGGAAACTGTATCTTGCTAAAGGGTAGCATAGATAATGAAGCAATATCAATACTAAACATATATGCATTGAGTGGTATAGCATTTAAATGGCTAAATGAGAAGTTAAGAGAACTGCAAGAAGAAATAAACAGCAAAACTCTAATAATGGGAGATGGCAACCTTGCACTCTCAGAATTAGATAAATCTAACCACAAAACAAATAAGAAAGAACTTAAAGAGGGAAATAGAATATTAGAAACAATTGGGTATTATAGATCTTTGGAAAAACTAATTGGTGACAGAAAGAAGTATACTTTCTTCTCAGCAGTCCATGGAACCTATACAAAAACTGACCATATATTAGGACATAAAGACCTCAAAATTAAATGGTGAAAGGCAGAAATAGTAAATGATTTCTTTTCAGATCATGATGCAATAAAAAATAGATTCAACAAAAAGCTAGGGGAAAATAGACCAAAAAGTAATTGGAAAGTAAATAATGTCATCCTAAAGAATGAATGGTTAAAACAGCAAATCATAGACACAATTAATAATTTCAACCAAGAGAATGACAACAATGAGACATAATACCAAAATTTGTGGGATGCAGCCAAAGTGGTAATAAGGGCAAATTTTATTTCTTTAGAGGCTTACTTGAATAAAATAGAGAAAGAAAAGATCAATGAATTGGGCTTGCAAATTTAAAAGCTAGAAAAAGAGCAAATTACAAAAAAAAATCCAATACTAAATTTAAATTTCTAAAATTAAAGGGAGAAATTAATAAAATTGAGAGTAAAAAAAAACACTATTGAATTAATAAATAAAACTAAGAGTTACTTATATGAAAAAATGAAACAAAATAGATATTCCTTTGGTAAATTTGGTTAGAAAAAGAAAAGAGGAAGATCAAATTGCTAGTCTTAAAAATAAAATGAGAGAACTCTCCACTAAAGAAGAGAAAATTAGAGCAATAATTAGGAGTTATTTTGCCCAACTTTCTGCCAATAAATTTGATCACCTAAGTGAAATGGATGACTACCTTCAAAATTATAGGCTGCCCAAATTAACAGAGGAGGAAATAAATCGCTTAAATAGTCCCATTTTAGAAAAATAAATAAATAGAATAAGCTATTAATCAATGCCCTAAGAATAAATTTCCAGGACCAGATGGATTTATATGTAAATTTTACCAAACATTTAAAGAACAATTAACTCCAATGTTATATAAACTATTTGAAAAAATAGGGAATGAATGATTCCTACAAAATTCCTTTTTATGAAACAGACATGGTACAGATACCTAAACCAGGTAGATTGAACACAGAGAAAGAAAATTATAGACCTATCTCCCTACTGAATATTGATACAAAAATCTTAAATAAAATATTAGCAAAAAGATTATAGAAAATTATCCTCAAGATAATGCAACATGACCAAATAGGATTTATACCAGAAATACCTGGCTGGTTCAATATTAGGAAAACTATTAGCATAATTGGCTATATCAATAACCAAATTAACAAAAATCATATGATCATCTTAATAGATACAGAAAAGGCTATTTGATAAAATCCAACATCCATTCCTATTAAAAACACTTGAGAGTATAGGAATAAATGGACTTTCCCTCAAAATAGTAGCGTCTATTTAAAACCATCAGTAATCATCATATGTAATGGGGATGAACTGGAACCATTACCAATAAGATCAGAAGTGAAATAAGGTTGCTTGCCCACTATCACCACTGCTATTCAATATTGTATTAAAAATATTGCTTCAGCAATAAGACCTGAGAAAGAAATTAAAGGAATTAGAGTAGGTAATGAGGAAACCACATTATTATTCTTTGCAGATGATATGATGGTATACTTAGCGAACCCCAGAGATTCTACTAAAAAATTATTAGAAATAATACACAACTTTAGCAAAGTTGTAGAATACAAAATAAATCCACATAAACCATTAGCATTCTTATATATCACTAACAAAATCCAACAGCTAGACATACAAAGAGAAATTCCATTTAAGTAGCTGCTGATAGTATAAAATATTGGGGAATCTATCTGCCAAGAGAAAGTCAGGAACTATATGAGCAAAATTAAAAAAACAAAACAAAACACTTCCCATACAAATAAAGTCAGATCTAACCAATTGGAAAAATATTAAGTGGTCTTGGATAGATCAAGCAGATATAATAAAGATGACAATATTACCTAAACTTATCTACTTATTTAGTGCTAGACCAATCAGACTCCCAAAAAACTATGTTAATGACCTAGAAAAAATAACAACAAAATTCATCTGGAAGAACAAAAGGTCAAGACTTTCAAGGGAACTAATTAAAAAAAAAAATCAAACAAAAGTGGTCTAGCTGCACCAGATCTAAAACTATATTATAAAGCACTGGTCACCAAAATCATTTGGTTTTGGCTAAGAAATGGACTAGTTGATCAATGGAATAGGTTAGGTTCACACGAAAAAAATAGTCAATAACTATAATAATCTAGTGTTTGACAAACCCAAAGACCCTTGCTTTTGGGATAAGAATTCACTGTTTGATAAAAACTGCTGGGAATATTGGAAATTAGTATGGCAGAAACTAGGCATTGACCTACACTTCATAGCATACACCAAGATAAAGTTAAAATGGGTTCATGATCTAGGCATAAAGAATGAGATTATAAATAAATTAGAAGAACATAGGATAGTTCATCTCTCAGACTTGTGGAGGAGGAAGGAATTTGTGACCAAAGAAGAACTAGAGATCATTATTGATCACAAAATAAAAAATTTTGATTATACCAAATTTAAAAGATTTGTACCAAAACAAAAAATAAACAAACAAACAAACAAAAAAAAAAACTAATGCAGACAAGATTAGAAGGGAAGCAATGAACTGGGAAAACATTTTTACATTCAAAGGTTCTGATAAAGGCCTCATTTCCAAAATACTTAGAGAATTGACTCTACTTTATAAGAAATCAAACCATTCTCCAATTGATAAATGGTCAAAGGATATGAACAGATAATTTTGAATGAAGAAATTATAACTATTTCTAGCCATATAAATAAGATGCTCCAAATCATTGTTGATCAGAGAATTGCAAATTAAGATAACTCTGTGATTTCACTCCAAGCCTTCAGAATGGCTAAAATGACAGGAAAAGGTAATGATGAATGTTGGAGTGGATGTGGAAAACTGGGACACTGATACGTTATTGGTGGAATTGTGAATACATCCAACCATTCTGAAGAACAATTTGGAACAATGTTCAAAAAAGTTATCAAATTGCACATACCCTTTGATCCAGCAGTGTTACTACTGGGTTTATATCCCAAAGAGATCTCAAATCAAGGAAAGGAACCTGTATGTGCAAATATGTTTATGGCAGCCCTTTTTGTAATGGCTAGAAACTAGAAACTGAATATATGCTCATTAATTGGAGAATGGCTGAATAAGTTTTGGTATATGAATTCTATGGAATATTATTGTTCTGTAGGAAATGACCAGCAGGAAGATTTCAGAAAGGCCTGGAGAGACTTATGTGAACTGCTGCTGAGAGAAATGAGCAGAATTAGGAGATCATTATATGTAATATTCTTCTCTAAATGTAATGTTCTCTGGAAGCAGATTTCTTGGGGGGCTTCTGGGAGTAGCCTTAGTTTCAGTGCAGTGTAATCATCCCGAATGCAGCCAGTAGTTAAAGACCAAATCCTTTATTGTCTCCTTCAAAGTCTTGTCTCCTTTACTAGATCTCAGCTAGTTTTTCTTAGAAGCCTTCTGTTGTCTTGGTTCTGAGAACTTAAGCTGCCTTCTCTGGCTTGATTGAATCCTGGCTGAAGCACCAAGAGCTTCTAGTGGGCTTCTGTGTCAGGCCCTGGGAGCTTCTTGCTTATATGCTGTACACTGAGTATACACCAATCATTACATTACTAGGAAACCATTATTTGTTGTAGGATTAAATCAGTACTAAACTAGATTTAACTATTGTCTCCTCAATTCCACTAAGTACCTTGTTTCAAGTTCTGGCCCATAATATCTCCTTGTATGATCAGATCAAACATACTGAACCATGCTAAATTAGATAATTATTGTCTCTATTAATTCCACTGACAGTATCTTGTAAGAATTCTAACAATTATACACATCAACAAAAATACTCTATGATGATCATTTCTGATAGATGTAGCTCTCTTCAATAATGAGATGAACCAAATAAGTTCCAATTGTTAAATAATGAAGAGAACCACTTACACCTAGTGAATAAACTATGAGACATGAGTGTCAACCACAATATAGCATTTCCACCCTTCTGTTTTTGTCCACTTGCATTTTTGTTTTCTTTCTCAGGTTATTTTTGCCTTATTTCTAAGTCTAATTTTTCTTGTACAGCAAAAAAACAAACAAACAAACAAACAAACAAAAAAACTGTATGGATATGTATACATATATTATGTTCAACATATACTTTAACATATTTAACATCTATTGGTCTACCTGCCATCTAGAGGAGGGGAAAAAAATTACCCATGCATATATCTTTTAAATAAAAAGCTATAATAAAAAATAATAAAGTTTCTTTCTACTGAAAAAGAGGAAATGAATTGATTAGAACTTCATACATCTAACTTTAGATTTAACTTTCTTTTAAATATGAAATTAAAGAATTTTGCTAGAAATCTAATTCAATATTTAAGAATCATTAATTTTCAGGTTCTATACTTTTATTAAAATTTTTTGTAAAATACATTTGAGTTTTTCCCATTAGGAGAAGGCTCTCTTCCATGAAATCCAGTGGATGATTGTAAATGCAGTAATTCTTTTAAAAAAATCTTTAATAATTTTGCAATTTTTGGTTGTAATGGACGGCAAAATAAACTAGATAGGAGTCATCTATGATATCCACTTTATCTTGAAGATTATTAGAAATCTAGTGTTTATTAATAATATAAAAAATATTCTTCCCTTTCTCCATGCCCACCTTTTGCTTTTTTTTTCCCTCTAGGCCATTTTTATATAATTTATGACATATTTTGTAGGTTAATAATTATCTTTATTATTGGAAAGGAAGTTGATGAGCTAATATTACAAAGCTGATTATAGTATTTCATATTTATAAAGTTATTAATTATTCTTTTGTATTTCTTTCAATGTCTGAAAATTTCAGTGGAAAAAATATTTTCTTTAATCCTAAGTATAAAAGTCTGCAAATATCCTTTTCTGTGAGAATATTTATTGTTGAATAGGAACTACTCAAAGTTAACTATCAAAGTGATTTTTTTTTTTTCGCCTTTGAAATCCAGAGACTATTCGAGAGAATTGGCACTGCATCTTGATATTCTTCTTTTCTCAAAGGTATGGGGAGAAGAAAGATTTCCCCCCAATATGACTCAAAGTTAATGTCATTTTACATCATTCTAGAGAGTGCTTAGATGTATGAAGTAGTAGTTAACTTATTTCCCTTTTTCAGGGAAAAGAAACTCTATTGAGGAATGTGCCTTTCTCCTTGTCTTTTAAATTTCATGAACTACACTGAATGGTGGTACATTTATACTATTTATCTACTGGACATCTTCAATAAATAACATTAAAATATTAAAATGGAATTTTCTATTTAATATCTTTGCAAAATAAATAAAAAGTTGTGAATACTTGTCAAATAGTGTGTGAACATCTCTACCACTTTGAAACACTTTTATGTATAAAATATCTCTCACCATTGAATATTGCTTAAAATAGTTCTATTATTTACAAGTAAAGGAATGTGAAATACAAAACAAAAAAATAAAAATTTTTCATGAAAGAATACATAATCAAATAACTTTTAGATTCCAGTGACTGAGAAATTCATCAAACTAATTTTTGCACTTTTAGATAATGTCACTATTAAGCCATTTTCGGTGGTTCATTCTTATTCAGTGACTGAGAGAGATCATAAAATTTCACTCTCTAATTTATTCTAGTGTCTCAGGAATAAAGTTGTATCTACTTGGAAGGATGATTCATAGTTCTGATTAGAGAAACAAATAAGAGAGTTGGTAAATTTGTTTTTTATAAGCCCCAAAGCTTTAAAATTCACCAGAAGATAATTGCAGATTTGAGGTCTGTAGCTATCTGTGGACTATAATATCTGCTCTGAATTCCCTAGGACTTCCAATATTATGAAAGAATGAATATTGAAAGTATCTAGCAGGAGCTAAGAATTTTCTAATCCCAGAAGTGAGTGTATACACACACACACACACACACACACACACACACACACACACACACCCCTACCTATGCAAACATATATATTTTTAGTGGATTAAAATTGAACTAAGTTTTTTGGGCCCTACACTATCACTCAGAAACATAGTCACATATATAGAGACATGAATTTCATTAATTAATTTTAGAGTAATGATGGTGAAGGGAGGAAAGAGATTCCTGAGTAGCATTCCCAGATTGAAAGTAAGGAAGGAGGTTGCAAATTTTCTAAGCATAGAATGAATATATGTGTAAACATACACATATATACATTGTGACACCACGATAGTTTTGAAATTTGAAAATGATCTTATTATAAATTGCTTATATTTTTTGATCATTTATCAATTGGGGAATAACTCTTATTTTTTATGACTTTGATTCAGTTTTTTACATGTTTGAGAAGGAAGGCCTTTATCAGAGAACCTTGCTTCAAAAAATTTTCCACAGTTACTATTATTGCTTCTATTTCCTTCTAACCTAGCTACCCCATCTCAATTTATTTTATTCTCTCTCATCTTTTACTCTGTCCTTCCTCAAAAGTGTTTTGCTTCTGCTTATCCCTCCTCCAATCAGCTTTCCTTTCTATCACTACCACCTCTTCTATGCCCCCTTTTTACTTCCACAGATCTCTATACTCAATTGAGTGTGTATGTTATTCCCTATTTGAACAAATTCTAATGAGAGTAAGATTCATATAATCCCTGCCAATTTAGCTCCATGTAAAAGTTTGTTCTTGTTCCTTTTATGTGAAATAATTTATGCTATTCTACTTCTTCCTTTCCCTTACCCCTTATTTTTATTCTTTTTAAAAAGATATAGTTCTTTCGTATTCTGCTTACACTTCTTCCCTCTCACTATATAGATAGATAGATATAGATATCTATATCTAAATAAATACTTCTTATATATATAGATATCTATATCTATATTTATATACTTCTTCTAACTACGTAATTATGACAAAGTTCTTAAGATTTAAAAGTATCATCTTCAAATGCAGGAAGTAAACAGTTTAACTTATTAAGTTCCTTAAATTTCCCTTTCCTGTTTACCTTTTTATGCTTCTCTTCAGTCTTGTATTTGAAAGTCAGATTTTCCATTCAGCTCTGAACTTTTCATGGAAAATGCTTAAAAGTCCTTCCTTTCATTGAATACTCATTCCCTATCCCCCATTGTTCCTTAATCATTTGCTATTAATCCGACACAATTCACAATTCTGAATTATAATTTCCCTGCAATACATTTTTTTCTTCTCTTTCCCCTATACTGCTAAATGTCATTGGGCAGAAGGAGTACAATTAGGATTGTAAAGGAGCCAATTTGTGTCAATTCCAGTTGTTCAATTTTTATTATGAGTATTTACTTTGGAAATTGGCATAGACTGTAAATCAGGGCTTGATTTATAAGCTTTGATAAATATAGTTTTTAAGAAAATGTGTGTTATGTTAACCACTTGTTACAGATAGGGGACTATAAATGTATGCTCTATATACATAAATATTATTTATATATAATATGTAAAATACATGCTTATATGAGAGGGGAATATATATGAATGCCCTATAAATAAGTATGCCTTATAGCATAAATATTATGTAATAATTTTTTGTGGAAAAAATTAATACTGAGATAGTATACAAATTAAAATTTGACTAAATGAAAAAAAATTGTGATGAAGTGCAGGAAGTATTTTAAGGAGAATATCAGCTTTGGGTGTTGATGGTGAGGTATAATACCTTCTTTGTCCTAGGAAGGACATTCAACAATTCCAAGTGACAAATTATCCTCAACAGATTACTACAAACAACTTTAAATGAGAGGTTTGAAGAAAATTCAAAGTCTTCATTTGATTCCAGAAAATCAGCTTGTTTAGTTATGATATAAAACAAAGATTAACTCAAATTAGATAATAGCCAAGGTGATAAATCATCTAAATGATATTATTCTTAAAAAGTAATATTGATAATGAAAGAAGAGTAAATATCTAA
The DNA here is from genome assembly GCF_016432865.1 of Antechinus flavipes. Lineage (NCBI taxonomy): Eukaryota > Metazoa > Chordata > Mammalia > Dasyuromorphia > Dasyuridae > Antechinus > Antechinus flavipes. The sequence continues at coordinate 395,235,096 of NC_067401.1, forward strand.
ATTTTTAAATGACACAAGAATTTATTAATGTAACATTCTTTGAGGAGCACAGCTCTCAAATCATCCATAATTTATCATAATATATGTGACTACTATGCTCTTCTCAAAATCTTCTCCAAGTTATCCATATAATAATAATATACCAGAAGTCTTCCTTTAGACTTTTTAATATTTTGTGAATGCCAATATTGTATATGATATCCTCATCTGGTATTCTTTAAATTCATTATATGATTGACTCACCTCCATTTCCAATAATATATCTTGTGCAAAAATCTGCTTATGCAAAAATCGTTTTGATACTATACTGGAGCTTGTCAATACATATTATTGGAGAAAAAACAAAAACATATCCAAAAATTTTATTCAAACAGCCTGACACTTTAGAAATGGATATTTGCTCTGGAGTCAAGAGACATGAGTTCATACCCCATCTTCACTGCTTATTACTTTTTTTTTTACCCTGAGCAAATCATTTAAATTCTTTGAACTCCAGTTTTCTTAATTAAAATATAGGTGTTGTATTATATAGTCTTTGATGATTTTTCAAGCTGTAGAAATTATAATCAACAAAGTTATCATGTTAACAAAACTAAAGATATAAAAACAAGGATGGATATTTATCAAGTATGAAATATTTAATTAAACAAGAAAGAAAATATGACCAAATCAAAATACTAACAAAGAAATTGAACTGGTGATTTATCTTTCTCTGGCTCTGTCTGTGGTTTTCTCTGTTCCTCCCTCCCCTGCGCGCCCTCCCCTCCCCCCCCCCCCCCCCCCGCCCTCATTTGACACATATACACACACACCATAAACAGGAACATAATAAATTCTTATATACATTCAAAGAACAAATAACTTCAGTGTAACATAAACTGATTTTAAAAGAGAAAGAATGCAATTATTTTTATGAGACAGAATTCTGATCTTACAATAAAATAAGCGTGACAGAATAAAGATATGTTTTTGGTGTCAGACTGATATTTGACCAATAGAATAAGTTGTCTATAAACTGCGAGATTCCTTGAAACATATAATCATATAAATTATTCTGTTTGTGGATAAAATCTTCTGATATAAAATATTATATAAGATATAAAACAGGATAATGTCACACTGAAGTTCAAAAAACACGGCAGAGAGTCTAGGTTCTAGGTTAAAGAGGGCGTTTCTACTGATCTATAGATGATTATGTTTGTTTGTGGGTGATATTTTTCATTGTTACACACAAACTATGAAATACTTCAAATGTAGCTAGCAGTGATCCATAATAACTCGACACAGAGAGACAGAGACAGAGATAGAGACACAGAAAGAGATAAAAAGAAAGATGACAGAGAGGAGAAGCAAAGAAGGAAGAAAAGAAGGAAGGGAGGAAGGGAGGGAGAAAGGAAAGAAAGTGTGTGTTACAGCCCCAAAATTATATTGAATGAATATTTTATCATTTTTTATGTTTCTAACAATTTTACATTTGAGAATTGCAGGATAAGCTACTATCATTCAATTTTGGAGATAAAAACACACCTGCATATATGCATATTCATATATATTATATTTATGTGTAAATACATGTACAAAATATATGCATATTTAGGATCTTTGTGTATCTGTACACCCATACATGCACATGCTTGTACACAAACACATAATCTACATGTATGATATTAGCCTTTGAATTCAAAGATGAATCTATTAACCAGTAGTAAATATATATATTTTTGTATACACACACACACACATACACACACACACATATACACACACACATACATATATATATCTTTTCTTGTTTGCCAGTTGTGAGAACAGATTTGTTCCCTATCATTCATACCCTATTAAAATGTTTCCCTTGGATCAATAGCTTGCATTTCCCAATTTCTTTTCCAAGATTATAAGTATATCTGTTGATATACAAAAGTACAATTCTAACTGGCTCACATGGGAAATCAAATCTGTGATTTTAGCATTCCTAAAATTGAACTCTAAGCATGGCTAACAGACAGTCCTGTGGAGGAGGAAACCATTTTAATAGATAATATAGTTAAAAGAGCATGGGCTCTAAATGTAAGAGTCCTGGATTCAATCTGATATTCAGTTATTACAGTAACCCTAGCTATCCCCTAATTTATAAAGAGAAGATTAATAATATACTACACAAGTCTTAGCCTTCCTAAAAGGAATGTACTTGGTAAATCATTCTATACAATTGTTATTGTTATCGATCCTACATTTTTTGGATTGTTTTTATCATAAAATGTAAAAGTAAGGACTCAAGAAAAAAAAATGCTGTAAACACTTGGGAAGAATGTATGTAGTGGCAGTTCATTATCTAATCTTTCCTCTCTATTTAGCTAAATTGACTGGTATCTTAAGCCAGGAGACCATGACTGTAATTCTTACCTACTTATCATGTCAAGTGGTGTAGTAGTTTTTTCTGTATTTTGATGATTAATTCAGACCTCAAGATAGCCACAATTTCAGCAAAATTATATTCTCTTAAGTGTAATTCTTCTGTGCCAAATAGAATTTATGGACACTGGGCAAGTCTTCAATGACAGTGGGTCACTTATCTAGTTGATTAACTTGAATTACTATAAGAGTACTCAAATTGTAGTTATTATGATGGGAAAAAACCCCAGCAACCACCCGTTTTTGTCTTAACATGAAATTAGATAGAAGGGCCTATTTAATATTTTATACCAATGCACTTTTAATAGAAATATGCCGCTGAATAGTCACTTATTGACTAAAAATAACTTTAGATATTTTGCCTTCTTTTAGACTGTTCTAACTTATTTTTTTTTAATTTAGGGAAATTTTTTAATATCACTAAAATGCACATATCTGCATATGTGATAGTAATTAAAATATTTGAAACATAACAATAAAAAATTGTCAATTCATAGATACCTCACAATGCATTTGTATTTGTTAATTATAGCATAATTTGCACATATAAGAAAAATAATAAACATCAGTCTGTGGAGTTTACAATATTTTGCTAAACATCATGACAATGATAACAATATTAAATTTATTTTTATATATTAACTCATTTTATCCTTAAAACAACCATTTGAAATAGATGTTACTATTATTGCCATTTTGCAGATGACAAAACTGGGAAGTTAAGTGACTTGCCTAAGATTACTCAGGTAATTGTTTTTGAAACAGGATTTTAATTCATATCTTCTTATTTCAAAAATGAAAATGACCCTCAAATATGCTCACACGTTGTACAAATGTCCAGGAGTTCACAATTCAACTTGTAGGTTGGGATCCATTGCCTTAGAGTATGAAAATAAAACAGTGAAGAAATATAGAGGGCCATTCTGCTTTCATTCACATCATACATTCATTACACACACATATATCAAACACCTACTATAGTAATGCATTGCACTGGGACCTGGAGAGACAAAAGATAAGTAAAATGTGATTTCAGCTCTTACAGAGTTCACAAGTTATAATAAAGTAAATGTTGCTCACACAACATAGACAAATTTCAGCTAAATGTTCAATTTAAAATGTTGCTTTCATCCCATCATAGATTGATTCTCAAAGCTTCCAAGCATAATCCTATATGAAATATATAAGTGATATTTAAGAAAAGATAATGGAGGGGAGGAAATTGAGAGCAGAGATGGATTATTTTGGACCAACACTTAGACCTGACTTTTTGTAGCAAAATGGAACCAATCTTCCAATGATTTTATCTATTGAAGTAGACCCACATCATCCATTCCTTCCAATCTCAAGTCTGTTTTCATAAACTATGGGGAATTGCACCAACAGAACTTTTCAGTCATGTCCAGTTCAGATGCACTTGGATGATTTCACTAATAGGATAAACAAACCATTTTATCCATGCAAAAGTAGTAGAAGCTGTGCTTTCCTTCCCCTCATTCCTGCTGTGAAGGTTGTTGAAACTGAAGTTGATCATTATGCACATATTTTAAGGAGAAAACATATGCTTCCCAGAGAGCCAGAGAATTGTGGAGGCTAAGAGGCCCTTAGGTGGTTATAGTCTGATTGTTAAGTACTCATAGAAAGTGATTTTTTTTCTTTTACAGAATAAGTTATAACAAACATAATGTGCCAATTTAAGGTATACCAGAAACTGTTGGAAACTGTTTTGGCTATGATTATGGTTATTATAAAATGATAATTATTAATATTAATAACATTATATTAATAAAATAAATAATAATAATTGTAATTTATCTAACATTTTAAAGTACAAAATCAATTTAATACATACTTTAATTTATATAAAAACCCTACAAAGAAAGTAGATTATATTGTTTTTAATCTTTCATTAATTGAAGAGGGGAGAGAAAAAACAAAGAAACAAACAAAACAAGGCTCAGAAAGGTTAAGGTATTTCTTCTTTGCCACAGAACTAGGAAATAAATGAAGTAAAATATGATCCCAGGTCATTCTGATCCTAAACCTAGCATAGGGATTAATAAACATTTGTTAAATAAGCTAATAACATGAGGGTTTTTAAATGTAAATGATATACTTTTGTGTCAGGAGAAAATGAACAAATTTCTAAAATAATTTGTTTAAATTATGGAGAAAATGTTTTTCTACATATTTATGCAATTTTTTTTACTGTCTGAAAGCTGAAAAACCTCTCTCTTGCTGTTTATACAATAATATACGATAGGTTAAAGCATTAAAAAGCAAGTCCAATCATTTTAAAATGGTTTACAGGAGGAAGTAGAAAGTAAGATTAATCTAAATTCACTTGAGGAGATAAAACATACTTGGACCCAGTTTCCTTTATCACTGAAAATATATCAAAATCAGGCCAGATCTGTAGATAAATGAGGGAAAGATTATAATAACTATAATTAAATTGAGAATGACCTTCTGGAAGCATAAAAACTCCATATATGAACATATAGCAGATGCACTCAGAGCCTTCGTGACCTCCCCTAGTAATTAAAGGTTAGTGATAAATGTAAGATCAGCATGAGAGGGTGAGGAAATTATGATTAGAAGAGAATGTATTGTTATAATGAAATATGCTATGAATATGCAGAAGCATTTATGTGGCATCAGATCATAAAACTAAAGGTTTTTTTTGTTTTGTTTTGTTTTTGGTTTTGGTTTTGTTTTGTTTTTTTTTCCTGGAGTAGAGTCTCCACGTAAGTAAGAAATTGCAAATTGTATGTCCAATAAAATAAAAATAAAGTTTCCTGCTATTTTCCTTAGTTTAGAGAATGAGTCCCTCTTGAAGTAAAAGTGAAAAGAACTTGGGTATTTTGAGGAGTAGGGATATATTAAGGATTGATGATATAGGTTTTCTAATGAAACTAGGAGCAACTTCCACTGTAAATTATGAAGACTTCCCAAACTTGAAGAAAAAAATACAATGGAACATCTTTTTTCAACCAGCAATGTGGCAAATTAGATTGAGAAAATGATGAGATGGAAATGAAGTTAAATAAATCTAGGCATATTAAAAAGAAGAAGAAGAAGAAGAAGAAGAAGAAGAAGAAGAAGAAGAAGAAGAAGAAGAAGAAGAAGAAGAGAAGAAGAAGAAGAAGAAGAAGAAGAAGAAGAAGAAGAGAAGAAGAAGAAGACGACTTTAAATAAAGAGACATGGTTAGGTAAAGTGAATCCTATACAACCCAATCCAAATTGATCCAATTTAAGAATCATATGTCCATCAGTCATGGAAAATAAACTGCATCAAGAATTGAGAACACATAGATAAAAAGAAAAATAGTGCCTGTCCCAAATTGTTCTCAAGGAGTTTATATCCTATTGACAATGAGGAAGGAATGCCAGATTTTGTCTTGGAATTGCATCTCTTAGGTTTGATTCACAATTCTACCATTCTCATATTCTATAAATTTATAAGACTTCTTATTTTGTCTGTCTGTTCTTAATTTCCCCATTTGTAGCATATAGATAACTATATTTGCATTTATTATATAGGATTTTCATGCAACTCTATAATTCTATTTTTTCTATTACAAACTGCTATTCAAGCATCTCCAGATTATGAATCTCAGGTTTACTTTTTAATTTATGAACTAATATCAAAATGAAAATATTCATATAGTGTTAAATATTATTTTGTGATGAAGTCTTTGGTTCATTGTTTGCCAAAGCCTAAATAAAGCAAATAGTAATCAGCAAACAATCTGATTCTTCTATTGCTTCCTACATTATGTCAAGAAATTACAGGAAAGGTCCCAGATAATAATGATACATAGCACTTTAAGATTTGTTAAAAGCTTAACAAATATTATTTAATTATCACAACAACTTTTATAGTATAAATAGGTGCTATTATCACCCTCAATTTATAGATGAAGAAACTGAGGAATACAGTGGTTAGATGACTTCCCCAGGGTAACATAGAGAGCAAATATCTGGGGTGGCACTTTAATGTACATTTCCTGAGTTAGTTCCAGCACTATGAAAGAATATCAAAGAGTCACATATGATATAAGCATGGTGGTTAACCATCTAAATTGTTTAGAGGAGAACCTAGATAAATGAGATCATATTTTCCTTGGAGTGATAAAGCATAATAATGAAAATATGGCATTATTAATAATATCAGAACTATCCAAATATTAACCTTATGGTCAGCTGTATATTGAATACTTTGGAAAGTTTTGGAGGATCATAAAACTATGGCATTTAAAATGTCCTATTAGGCATTATTATTTTAAATTAGTTACTTGATAATGGACTTTGGTTTCTATCCCTAGAGGTAATGAGTTATGTGATATTGGCAGAAGTCTCACTGGCAGCAATTATTTGGCAATGGTATTTAGCTCAAAATTTGGTTCCCAAACAACCAGTTTGTGTTCTCAGTAAAAACCTGCATTTTTGTTTTCTTCTCTTTTCTTTTCTTTAAAAGACTGGCTCATGCTTTCTATTTATAAATTCCACCTGTCTTCCTCTAAATTGAGTATGATAAAAAAATAAAAATATATAAATAAAAATAATGCCCTTCCTGCAGCCAGATGCAACAATTTTAGCATTTTTTGCTAAAATATGGAATTGAAAATCCAGGAAAGGATATGACTAATTCAACTCAAAATAATAACAACACTAAAACTTGTAGATATGATTATGAGATGCTGTGTTAAATGTTCAGACAAATTAGTTTAACGTTACTATTTCTGTTACAATTTCAGAACATTTCAGTTACACCTTTGTGTTGGTGATTTGCATAGAAATCTAAATTGAGTCCCCATTTTGTCATTGCAATTTATCCATCTCTACTCTTACATGTTTGTATAAGACAGAAAATGTGTGCACTTTAGTGTACACTAAAATGTTCACATTTTACTTAACCCTAGAATTCAACCTTAGAGTTAACAAATAAATCTACCAATATATAACCAGAAGATTTCTAAAGTATGTAGCCTCCATTGTAGTAGTAAATTCTTCTTGTTAGTAGTGGTGGTGATCCTTTGTTCTCAAAGAAAATAAACAATAACATCATGAAGATGATAGCTTGACTTGTGTGTAAATAGGATTTAAATGAAGAACTGAGCAAAGTTGTCAGCTCCAATTACTCTCTTTTCCAGAGTCATTGAAGTATAATGGAAAATTTTAAGTCAAGATGACTTGCAATAGTTTACCTCAGGCAATAGTGAATGACCTGGGCTTTTCTAAACTAAGAACTTTTTCTGTCCTCAGCTTCTTTGAGTTCATGCCCTTTCAGTGACTAAGGACTAGATAAGAATTGAAACAAAACATGGCCAAATTTACTATCACAAAAATATCAGTCTAGGAGGGGAAGATCCTCAAAATCATACTAAAATACTAAAGAACTGAAGGAAACACTGTACTGGAGAATACACATCTTTGGAAATATCATTGGCATTGCTTCTAAAATGTATATTAAATGCTTTAATATTATTTCAATAACTTTATATGTTTAACATTAACTTCTATTGATGAATAACTAGTCTCTATTTTTAATCCAACTTCTTAAAACAAGCAAACAGGTCATTTTTACTTATTGTAGCTTCCTTTCATTACTGGCTGTTTTCAGGGCATCTGAAGCTAATGTTAAATAGAGAAGAAAATAATAGTGGATATTGTTCAGTAATGATATTGACTTGGTAGTAAATGAAGTCATGGTCACTGCAGGAAGCCTGAAACTACACAGAGCAATAAATCATTTTCCAAAGAATTACTTGAAAAAAATATAAAAAAATGTTAACTTGGTGAATTCCACATAAATAAACCACAGTCTTGTGTCTGACTTCATTACTCAACTGAAACTGCTCTTTCCAAGAACACCTTTAACTGTCAAATCTGATAGGATTTAATTATATTTTCCTTTTTTTCTCAATTCTTATGCTTCTTGACCTCTATGCAGCATCTGACTCTATTGACTGCTTTTATCATCTGAATACTTTCTCTGAGTTTTGGGAGAGTCTATTTCATGCTAATTATTCTACATGGCTGAATTTCCTTTACATTCTTTGTTATATGGTCATTCTACTCCCATCCTTGGATTGTAAATGTTCCTCAAATTTCTATTTTGAGTTCTTTCTTGATATATTCTCTCTTGTTAATCTTCTCAGTATGTATACATTTATTTTTTTTTATTTACAAGATATACACATGGATAATTTTTCAGCACTGACAATTGTTAAACCTTTTGTTCCAATTTTCCCCTCTTTCCCCCCACCCCCTCCCCCAGATGGTAGGTTGACCAATACATGTTAAATATATTAAAGCATAAGTTAAATACAATATATATATATATATATATATATATATATATATATATATATATATATATATATACATGTCCATACAGTTATTATGCTGTACAAAAAGAATCAGACTTTGAAAGTGTCAGTACATATACATTTAACTACCTTTTTCTTTGGAATTACTTTCCAGATCTATATATTTTAAACCATATCTTTCTTAAATCCAAATTTCAAATTATTAACACATAATGAACAATTCCAATTACATATCCAACAGATATTTCAAAATTCATGTATTTAAATCAGAACTTTCTTCCCTTCTAAACCCATATCTCTTGTAAATTTCCTATTTATGATAAGGCTTTCTTTTCTGTTCCTTCATTTCTTTCCATGGAAGCACTATGCTAGTTCAGAATTTCATCAATTTTTTTGGCAATTCTCATAATATACTACATAAATTCCCAATTCCTCTCTTCCCTCTGTAATAGATCTTCCACGTAACTTGAAAATAATTTTCCTAATAATAATGGGATTTCCCTGCATGCAAGGTTTCCATTTCTAATGTTGGCCCTAAAATAAATTATAGTCCCTTCTATTTGGCAATCACAGACCTTAACAATTAAACAATTAACCTGTAGTTCCAGTACTATGTCACATTGTGATATTTTCAACATGTTGAACTTTCCATTCAATGTTGTCTGTTTGTTCCTCACACAAAACATTCTATATTTCCAATATCTATGTTAGTTTCCTTAAAATTCAGTTCAGATACTAATTCCTTTGCAGAAATTTTCCTAAAATTGCTAGATGATGGTGTTCTCCTTCTCCTCAAATGATCATATATTTTTTGATTTGTATATATGTCCTGTTTAGCATGTAAAGAAATTGGCTATTGATTTTTTTTCTTCATCTTTAGTTCCTAGTTCATATATTAAGTAAAAAAGCTAATAATTCCTATATGTTTGTTGGATTGTGTTGAATTTCAACTCAAGTAAATATTTATAATTCTAATATGTATCTCATCTGTTGATACAATGTAACAGGAAAAGGTGGGAGGCAGTGAATATCTGATCTATGTTATTTTTATATGTTTCATTTGTTGATTTAAGTGTGTGAGAGTAAGCAAGTCAAGATGTGTAAGTGACCATTAAGAATTTCCCAAATTCTAAAATGTATTTAAAAAGACATAGAGGAGAAACCACATACATATAAAACAAATGTATGTACATATATATATATATATACATATATATATATATATATATATATTATATATATATATATATATATGTATATATATATGAGTTCTGCCACTTAACTACATTGTCCTTTGTGACAAGTTGTTTTACCTTTCTCTTTATTGGGTTACTCAAGTAAAATATGTACTTTGGACGGTTACATTTTTTTTTTAATTTTGGTCACTCCAAAGATGAACTAGAGACTATTACTGATCACAAAATAGAAAATTTTGATTATATCAACTTAAAAAGCCTTTGTACAAACAAGACTAATGCAAACAAGATTAGAAGGGAAGCAACAAACTGGGAAAACATCTTCACAGTTAAAGGTTCTGATAAAAGTCTCATTTCCAAAATATATAGAGAACTGACTCTAATTTATAAGAAATCAAGCCATTCTCCAATTGATAAATGGTTAAAGGATATGAACAGACAATTTTCAAATAATGAAATTGAAACTATTACCACTCATATGAAAGAGTGTTCCAAATCACTATTGATCAGAGAAATGCAAATTAAGACAACTCTGAGATACCACTACACACCTGTCAGATTGGCTAAGATGTCAGGAAAAAGTAATGATGAATGTTGGAGGGGATGCGGGAAAACTGGGACACTAATGCATTGTTGGTGGAGTTGTGAACGAAGCCAACCATTCTGGAGAGCAATCTGGAATTATGCCCAAAAAGTTATCAAACTGTGCATACCTTTTGATCCAGCAGTGTTTCTACTGGGCTTATACCCCAAAGAGATACTAAAGAAGGGAAAGGGACCTGTATGTGCCAAAATGTTTGTGGCAGCCCTGTTTGTAGTGGCTAGAAACTGGAAATTGAATGGATGACCATCAATTGGAGAATGGCTGGGTAAATTGTAGTATATGAATGTTATGGAATATTATTGTTCTGTAAGAAATGACCAGCAGGATGAATACAGAGAGGCTTGGAGAGACTTACATGAACTGATGCTAAGTGAAATGAGCCAACCAGGAGATCATTATACACTTCGACAACGATATTGTTTGAGGATGTATTCTGATGGAAGTAGATCTCTTTAATAAAGAGAGCTAATTCAGTTTCAGTTGATCAAGGATGGACAGAAGCAGCTACACCCAAAGAAAGAACACTGGGCAATGAATATAAACTGCTTGCATTTTTGTTTTTCTTCCTGGGTTATTTATACCTTCTGAATCCAATTCTCCCTGTGCAACAAGAAAACTTTCGGTTCTGCACAAATATTTTGTATCTAGGATCTGTAACCTATTTAACATGTAAAGGACTGCTTGCCTTCTAGGGGAGGGGGTGGAGGAAGGGAGGGGAAAATTCAGAACAGAAGTGAGTGCAAGGGATAATGTTGTAAAAAAAAAATTACCCTGGCATAGATTCTGTCAATATAAAGTTATTATTAAATAAAAATAAAATAAAAATAAAAAATAAAAAAATAAAAATAAAATTTTGGTCACTTTAAAATTATATGTAAAACTAGAAAAGAAAAAAGGGAACATTTCCATGGACATAGGAGAACATGAGAGGATTCAATATAAAGCAATACCTTTTTATTTCAAGAAATCCTATGTAATAATTGGTTTCATTTATTTTCAAAGTTAGTTTTGCTTACTTCTAAGTTTTCTTTTATTTTTTGTTTTGCACTTCTTAACTTTATTTTTTTTACTCCTCCCTCCCCCTTTCTGCTCTTAAGAACTTAAGAGCAGGAAAGGAAAGGGGAGGGAGGAAGAAATTATATATATACACACACACACACACACACACACAGATATCTAGAATATACTCATAAATACATGTAAACACTTATGAACATGTGTGTAAGATGATATTCACATTTCCATTTGTCATCTTTCTCTGGAGTTGGATATAATCTTTTTTCTTAGAGCCAAGTTTTTCCATACAATTTTTTTTAAATCAGCTGGCTCAACATTTCTGAAAGAAATATTCCAACAAAATCATATTCCATCTGAAAAATTGTCTATGAAACTTCCTCCTAGTTCTGCATTCTTTCTATTCTTGGATACAACCCCCCCCCCCAAAAAAATAACTTCATTATCTTCCTTTGAATATGAAACCTAACATCTGCCCCCAAAGTAGCTGTCTCTGGTTGTCTTTTTCCTCTTTTACTTACTAATTTTATTTTTTTTAAATTTAATTTAATTTTAGCAGCTATTAATCCTTTATGAAGAATATTGTCCCAAGTTTTAGATCCTTCTTACTGTTATTTTCTGGGCTCTATCCTGGGACCCAACTTTGGGCACTCTTCTTTACCTCTACAATTTAACCAGTAATCCCAGGCACAAAATTTGAAAATAACTTGCTCCTTGTTATCCTTCCTGTGACTGTAAGCTACAAGTAATCTCTCTGTGCTACAACTGAAACCAGAAACTCTGCTCTACTGTAAGTGCACACAGCCAAAAGGATCCCCATCCCTCTCCTCACACACTCTTTAAGTATATGGTGTCTCTTAGACTTCACAGCTATAATCCAGGTCAGTGTCAGATCAACACAATTGTCTTTACATTCCTTTAACAGTAGAAGGATTTCCTTCAGTTTTCTCCAATTGAATCACTGGACCATTACATTCCTTGTGAGATGTGTGGTGTGTGTGTGTATGTGTGTGTGTGTGTGTGTGTGTGTGTGTGTGTAAGGTGACAGTACCTGAAGCTGAAGTTGTCTCCCAACCCAGCTGCCCTCGGGGATTGTTTGTTCATTTGGCAAGTTGGCCCGGGAATATTTTCACTGCAAGAAGACCAAAGCTCTATCCCTAGAAATCTAAATTTTTCTTAGGGGGGATCTTCTCAAGTCTTTGGAGGAAAACTGCTTTAATCCCACTCTTGCTTATTTCTGCTTTTCTACTCTGAGACAATGTTTTCATCTTTGTGGAGAAAATCTGGAAAACTGAAAGTTTTCTGATCTACTCCACCTTAACCCCAAGAATTTCTGTTCTCACCTCTAAAGCCCATGGCATTTTCAATTTATGATTCACTTATTTTTTAAAATAATTTTATATGAATTTTTGAATATTTATTTCCTGTACTTAGAAATCTGATATTGTCAAGGTTTCATACTGAAAAAGGTTAGGTGGGAATGCATTAATTTAATAATATTCTATTTAAAAGAGGATATGAGAACATATATCCAATATGAAAACACATTTTAGACATATATTCTTACTGGCTTATGTGGAATAAAAAGTGCTTTTGAAAGAACAAATAATGATATATTTCATTTTGAAGTATGAAAAAAACATCCACAATATCATTGTTAACATGTAACCTAATGAAAAGTAGAGCCCTGTTGTTTTTTTGTTTTGTTTTGGAAAGAGTAAAACTTTTGTAACTTTGAGCTAATTGCACAATAAGTAATAATTATGGACATCTAAATTATTAAATGTTATTTTGTAAAGAAATACATTTACATAGATTTTAGTAGAAAATATTAATATTTTTATTTAACTGTAACTGCTGTTTAAATCATTGGTTTAAGTATGCATAAACAACTGACTAAGGGATAACTTACACACACATATATAAAGTTTTCATGCATATAAAAATGTAGTGAATTTTATTTATGTGCTGTAGTTTTCTGCTCAATATTTTCAATACCAAACAATTCCTTTTTCCCCATGATGTCAGTTTTCTATAAAATATTTAATTATTTTGCTTCTTCCATTTTTAACTCATGAATCATACTTCCTCATATATTTTCCCATATCTTTATTTTTCTCACAATTATATTTAAGTTACCATTTCAAGTATGCATTTTATGAATTTAAGCATTCTTTGTATCAACAGATATCTTCTTTGTCTCAAAAGATGATCTTTGTGAACTGCTGTAGCTAAAAATAGCCATCATATAGTGACCTAACTTTTGATAAAGAAAAATAAACTTTTGAAAAAGTCAACTTAGTTAGACTTGTATTTGAATTGCAATCAAAGTCCATATTAGGTTTACACTCAAAAGCCTTTCTAACTTGTCAGAACCTAAAAGAGTTTGCACATTATTGCCATAGTCCTAATAATTATTATTAATAATAATGTAAATATCTAATATTGCTCTAGCACTTACTATGTCTCAGTTACTTTGTTAAAAGTTTTATAAATATTATCTTATTCAATCCCTATAATAATTCAGGAAAGTAGATTATTTTTCCTGTGTTACAGATGGGGAAATTGAGGAAGATGTTAAATGATTTGCTATGAGTCACATAGCCAAGAAGTATCTGAAGTTATATTTAATTTGCTGAAAGTCATATAACCTGTTTCTTTGAGAGTTAGGGCTTCTCTTCATGATGTGTGACTTTGAAACCTGTTTTATATCATCTATATTATAACAACATTCATGTCTTAAAATTGCTTTCTCGATATGGTTTGTGTAATTTTACTTTTTTAATGGGATTATTATTAGGTTAATTCGGAAGTATATTCTCTAATATTCATAGGAAAAAATTAATTCAATTTAAGTGTAAAAGCTTAGACTAGTTATGTTAAACATTTCAAAATGGTGTCAAAATAGCTTCCCAGAAATATTTTAATATTATATTGATTAACAACCCTTTATAAATTGCACTGCGATGATTTATTCTATGAAATTTAACTTATATTTGCCAGGAAGACAATGAGAAAATTATATCCATTAGCATTTTTTAGATATTCATTAAACAATAATTGTCCCACTACAAGTTTGATATAAGCAAACTGCCAGAAGTCATTCTGTCTCATATATTGCATAACTTTTTATATTATTATATTATATTATAGAGAATTACCATAACTGTCAAACAGGAAGCTTAATTTCTTACTTTTTTTTTTTTTTTAGGAAACTGTTGTAGGCAGATTTTTAAGACGTTTTCTAAATGCAACAGTCAAAAAAAATGAATATTTCCTTTGGTAAAAAAAGAAAAATACTGTAAATAGACAGCTATCTATATTAAAATACAGGTCAAATTCATAGTTCTATTTGAGAGTTTATTAGCATGTTAAGTGAACCTGGGATAACTCCATAATGGTTTTTTTTAAAGCCATTCTATGTAATTTGCTTATAATGTCACTTTTTATGTGTAAATCATAAAGCCATTTCAACCTTATCAGGATATAGGGTGTTAGTTTCTGTCATATTAGTTTCCATTTTTCCAAGGAGTTTTTTTTTGTCAAATACTGAGTTTTTATCCTAGAAGCTGGAAGTCTTTGAATCTGAGAAAGACTAGATTGCTATAGTTATTGACTATTTTGTCCTGTAAATCCATTTTAATCTACTGATTGACTATTTCTTATCCAGTACCAAATGTTTTCAATGACTGCTGCTTTATAATATAGTTGTGTGTGTGTGTGTGTGTGTGTTTGTGTATGTGTTTAGTTTTAGACTTGGAACAGCGAGGCAATTTTTTTTCCCCATTAATTCCCTTGAAATTCTTGATCTTTTGTTCTTCCAGACAAACTTTGCTATTATTTTTTCTACATCTGGAAAATTACTTCTTGGGATTTTGATTGGTATAGGATTAAATAAGTAGATTAATTTAGATAGAATTGTCATTTTTATAATATTTACTCAGTCAACTCATGAGCACTTGATATTTCTCCAACTTGTTAGATCTGACTTTATTTTTGTAGACAGTGTTTTGTAGTTGCACTCATATAATTCCTGACTTTCCCTTGGCAGACAGATTCCCAAATATTTTATACTATCTACTGTGGTGAGCTTTTTCTTATAGCCCGGTTAGTTTAGAGGCCTATCTCTCTGCTTGGTTCCAAGAGCTCTCTCCAAATGTCACCAAATCCAAAGGTCTGGTCCTACAGCCTCTGCCTCTGCTTTCTTCAGCCTCCAGCCAGCTCCAGTCTTCATGTCATTCCGGTGAAATCTCGACTTGTAGCGTCTTCCTCTCTGAAGAACTCTCCGACTGGCCCATTGGCCTATTTATGCTCCTTCCAGAGAGAGGGATTATGGGTAGTTCTACTTAGTACCTTGTTTCAGGTTCTGCCCAAAACATCTTCTTGTAAGATTAGATCAACTCTAATTAGTTAGCAGTTAGTAAGGATTCCAACATCTCCCCCTTTCTTTTGTTTTAAAACATAGGGGGTTTCTGAGGGGGTACACATAAATCCATCAATATGGGCCAGAACTTTGTAACAGATATACATGGTATACATAAATCCATCAATATGGGAGGCATTATACATAATTTACAAAAGCACACAGCAATATAACACAGGCTAGTGGTAATGTTTGCAAATTAACAGGAAAGAGGGTACAAATAGAAGAAAAAGTAACACTTAGAAGATCAGCTGCTATCATGCCCCACCTGTCCTTTGATTGATACTTTAGAGCTGGGCCTTGCCTCTCATTTTAGAGGCCGAGTGAAAGCCTCGGTTACATTTTGGACATGGGGTTTTAGGTTTTCTCTCACCCTGTCTTCTCACTCTATCTCCATATCTACAATGAGCTCTCAAATGTCCAACTTTTCCGCAATGAAAACATCGACGAGTTTCTCTAGAATTTCTCTGCCAAAAAGGACCTTGTCTTTCAGGCCTTCTAAATTGGCTGTCGATTCTGCTTCAAATTTTGATAGATATGTATAATTCTTTTGCAAACCTCATTGGCATTTTCCTTAGCCAAATGTTTAGTCATTATTTCTGTTGCTGCATTGTCTCCAATGGTTCTTATTACAGCTGTTTGTAAACGTCCCACAAAATCTGCAAAAGGTTCATTGGGACCTTGCTCTATTTTTGTGAAAGCATTATTTCCATCTTTCTGTCCAGGGAGAGAATTCCAAGCTTTTATTGCAGCCTTAGAAATTTGCTCATACACTGTTATGGGATAATAAATCTGTTCTGAACTCTCTGCATACTGACCTTCTCCAGTTAGTTGGTCAAAAGCAACTTGTACAATAGCTCCTGTTTGCCTATTGCGTTGGGCTTGAATCCTACATAATTCATGAAACTCCGAAAGCCACAATAAATTTTGTCCCGGTTCTAGACAAGTTTTTGTTATGGATTTCCAGTCATTCGGGGTTAGGATTTCATAAGACAAATTATCCAGTAACATCTTCACATAAGATGATGTAGCCCCATAAAGAGTGCAACCCTTTTTCAAATCTTTAATTTTTTCCAAATTAAAAGGAGTGTATTTTCTCTCTTTTTGACCTGAAGAGTCAATCTTTTCAATCACAGGATATGCATTTATAAAATCAGATATATCTTCTCCTTCATTTTTTGCTTTAATTAATGCTTTTTCTAATCTTGTCAAATTCTGCTTTACAGGAGAAGCTGACTGTGTTTCTGCCTCTCTCCCTCCCCCTTGTTCCACCCATGAAGGGTTAATTGCGGGGGGAGGGTCATGAGATGTGGAATCACCTAATTCCTCCTGCTGTGAAGTATCATACTCAGAATTGTAATTAACTCCATTCTCATCTGATTCGTCCTCCTTTTCACCTAGTAAAGTTGGCATTTCTTCCTCCTGTACTTTCCTTTTCATCATTCTATCACTTAAATAACTTCTTATAGCCAATTGTATTACATTATATGTATTAATTATTGAGTTAGGCCCATTTTTATCATAGAATTGACAAAGATCCTCTCCAACCAATTTCCATTCATTTAGATCTAATTCCTTATCAAGAGAGAAACAAGGACATATGTCCTTTACAGTTTGTAAAAGTTCAGTGATTTGCTGTAAACTTATAATTAAACCTTGGCTTTCCATAACTTTGACAATGCTCTCTAAACATTTTCCTTGAACAGAAACAGGCTGTTTTCTAAATATCTGTCCCATCTTAGATGAAATTCTACTTTAACTCTTTTAACAAAATTTCTTTGTTGTACTCACTCTAATTTCTGGGTTGAAGTCTTTTCCACTGGATCAGGATCAGAGGCTTTTCCACTTGAATCAGGATCGGAGCTTTTCCACTGAAATCCACTGAGGGGTTTGTTTGTCCCACGTTCAGGGCGCCAAAATGTTGTGATCTAGTTCAGATGGATCTGAATCGGTTCTTGTTCTTCTCAAAACACAGCCAGTTTAGCTTAGGGCCCTCCGAGTATCTCCAAATCCAAAGGTTCTTTCCTTTAGCCTCTGCCTCTGCTTTCTTCAGCCTCCAGCCAGCTCCAATCTTCATGTCATTCCGGTGAAATCTCGACTTGTAGCTTCTTCACTCTCTGAAGAACTCTCCAACTGGCCCATTGGCCTATTTATGCTCCTTCCAGAGAGAGGGATTATGGGTAGTTCTACTTAGTACCTTGTTTCAGGTTCTGCCCAAAACATCTTCTTGTAAGATTAGATCAACTCTAATTAGTTAGCAGTTAGTAAGGATTCCAACAATCTACAATTATTTTAGTGGAATTTTTCTTTGTATCTCTTACTACTGAACTTTGTTGGTAATGTATTAAAATACTAATGATTTATGTGGATTTATTTTGTATCCTGCAATTTTGCTAAAGTTGTGAATTGTTTCTAGTGGATTTTTAGTTGATTCTCTAGAATTTGCTAAGAATACCATCATCTCATAAGCAAAGAGTAATAATTTGGTTTCCTCATTTCTACTCTAATTCCTTTAATCTCTTTTTCTTCTCTTATTGCCAAAGGTAAAATTTCTAATACAATATCGAAGACTAGTAGTGATAGTTGACAACCTTGTTTCACCCCTGATCTTATTGGGAATGGTTCTAGTTTGTTCCCATTACATATGATGTTTTCTGATGGTTTTAAGTAAATGCTACTGATAATTTTAAGGAAAAGTCCATTTATTCCTATACTCTAGTGTTTTTAATAAGAATGGGGGTTGGATTTTATCAAATGCTTTTTCCGCATCTATTGAGATAATCAAATGATTTTTGTTAATCAGGTTATTGATATAGTCAATTATGCTAATAGTTTTCCTAATATTGAAATAGCCCTGCATTCCTGGTATAAATCCTATTTGGTCATAGTATATTATCCTGGGGATGACTTTCTGTAATCTCTTTGCTAATATTTTATTTAAGATTTTTGCATCAATACACATTAGAGAAATTGGTCTATAATTTTCTTTCTCTGTTTTCATCTTATTTGGTTTAGGTATCAGCACTATATCTGTTCCATAAAAGAAATTTGGTACAACTCTTCATTTCTCTATTTTTAAAATAGCTTATATAATATTAGAATTAATTGTTCTTTAAATATTTGGTAGAATTCACATGTAAATCCATCTGGCCCTGGAGAATTTTTCTTAGGGAGTTGATTAATTTCTTGTTCTATTTCTTTTTCTAAAATGGGACTATTTAAATAATTTATTTACTCTTCTGTTAACCTAGGCAATCTATATTTTTGTGGATATCCCTCCATTTCACTTATATTATTAAATTTATTGAAATGTAGTTAAGCAAAATAACTCTTAATTATTGATCTAATTTCTTCTTCACTAGTGGAAAGTACTCCCTTTTTATTTTTGAGACTAACAATATTTTTTTTCCTTTTTCTAATATGTTAATTAAAGGTTTATCTATTTTGTTGTTTTTTTCATAAAACAAACTTAGTTTCATTTATTAATTCAATAGTTTTCTTTAAATTTTATTAATCTCCCCTTTTATTTTCAAAATTTCTAATTTGGTATTTTAGGTTTTTAATTTGTTCTTTTTTTAGTGGTTTTAGTTGCAAGTTCAATTCATTGTTCTTGTCTTTATTTTATGCAAGTAAGCATATAGAGATATACAATTTCCTCTAATAACCACTTTGGCTACATGCCACAAATTTTGGTTTGTTGTCATGTTCAACTCTTCATGAAAAGGAATAAATTAAAAATCTCCAACTAAACACCAAATGGAAAAACATGGAATTCAAAGGATAAATTAGTGAAATTGAAACTAAAAAGAGAAAAAATGTACAAAAATCAAGCTAATAAATAAAACTAAGACCTCTCTTTGTAAAAGAAAAAAAAATAAAGTGAAATAAATCCTGAGTTAAATTGATTTTAACAAATAAACAAGTTTCCAGAATCAAAAATAAAAAAGAGTGAATTTTCTGCCAATGAAAATGGAATCAGATGAGATTTATACTAAAAATACAGAGTTAGTTTGTATTAGGAAAACTATCATCATAATTGATTCTAGTGATTAAAAAAAAAAAAAACAAGAGAAATCTTATAATGATCTCACTATATGTTAAGCAAACTTTTGACCATATACATCATTTATTTATATGAAAACATTAGAAAACATAAGAAAAATGGAGTTTCCTTTATAATCATAAGTGACATCTATCTGAAATGATCAGAAAACATTATGTATAATAAGCTAAAAACCTTCCCATCAATTGAGGGGTGAAACAAGAATGCCTATTGTCATTACTATTTTTCAATATTTTACAAGAAAATTTAGCTAGAACAGTAAGAGAAAAAAAAAGAAATTCAATCAAAAAAGAAAATTAACAATCTTTGTGGATGGCATGATAGTAGTGAGAGAATCCTAGAAATTGATTTACAAATAGTTAAAAGAATGAACAACTTTAGCAAAATTATGGGATACAAAATAATCCACAAAAACCATCTTCATTTCTACATATTATCAACAAGTCAATTGGAAAAAGAGAAGGAAAAATATTACTTTCATACTAACTGTGGACAATATAAAATATCTGGAATTCTATTTGTCAAAAAAATTCAAGAAGCATATGACTGTTAAAAAAAAAAAAAAAACTTTAAACAAATAAATAAAGATCTAAATAATTGGAGGAAAAAAAGATTAATTGCTCATGTATAGCCCATGTCAATATAATAAAGATGACAATTCTATTTAAATTAATTTACATTCCAGTGACATACTAATCAAACTACCACTTTCTACCCCCCTCCCCAAATGCTCACTCTTTCAAAGAGTTCAGAAAAATAATAACAAAATTCATCTGGAAAAAAACAAAATATTCAGAACCAATATCATAAAAACAAATGTGGAGGAAGGTAGCCTAGCCATAACCAGTTCTAAAATTGTATTATAAGGAGGTAGTCATCAAAATTATATGGCAATGGCTAAAAAAGAGTGATGAATCAGTAGAATATATTAGATACATAAGATCCAGTTGTGAGTGACTGCAGCAATCTGATATTTTGTAAATCCAAAGAATACAACTATTGGGATAAGAACTCAGTATTTGACAAAAACTGCTGGCATAAAATGGAAAACAATATGACAGATATTAAAACTAACGTATTACACCATGTATCAAAATAAAATCAAAAGGGGCATATAATTTAGACATAAATGGTGATACCATAATCAAATTAGGAGAGAGAAAATAGTGTGCTTTTCAGATTTATGAAGGAGCAGATGTTATGAGGAAACAAAAGTTGAATATTCAGTTTTCTAATATTTTATTTACTTCATTACTTTTGTTATTATTAATTTTTAGTTTTATCTGTTGAGTTCTGACAAAGGGCAGCTGAGGATACCAATACTATAGTTCTGCTGTCTATTTCTTCTTATAACTCATTTAACTTTTTGAATTTGGATGCTATTTGGATTGAATAGAATCTGCTCTATCCCCTTACCTTTATTCTGTTTGTATCTCTGCTTCAAGTGTATTCTTGCAAATGACATTGTAGGATTCTATTGTTGAATCCCTTTTACTTGCTTTTATTTTATGGAAAAAATTATCACCTTCATATTCACAGTTTCGATTACTAACTGTATATTTCCCTCTATTCTATTTTTCTTCCAGCTTGTCCTTTCTATTCTTTAATTCTTTCTCTCCTAATTGGTGTTTTTCTTCTATCTACCCCCCCCCAATTTATCTTTCCTTCTGCTTGTACCCCATCCCCTTTTACTTAATCTCCTTCCATTTTATTGCCCTGTCAAGTAAGTTAGATTTCTATATTCAGGTGATTGTGCATATTATTCAATCTTTGAGACAATACTTTTTCTACATGATCAGTCTTTTGAACCTCTTCAAGTAAAATGTTTTACCCTATTCTATATCTCCCTTCCTTCGATATCCAGTTACCCCTCTTTCTCATCCTTTATTTTTTTAAAATTTTATTTCCTCAAAGCCATTGCACTCCATATTCTCATCTGTTGTATTTTCTTTCTAGTTATGGTAGAATATATTTTTTTAAATTACAAATATAAATTTAGAAATATTATTTGATAAATTTACTAATTAATGAGATGTGAGCTCAGGAAGAATTGGAAGTGGGCAGGTTAAATTTAATATTGGCTACAAGATAAATTACTCTAAGTAGAAGCTGGTTGGAAATACACGATAAATAACATGCAGGAAGATCCATTATTCTAATGCAAAAACATAGATACGGTATTTAGTCTTCTCTTCCCTTAAATAGTCAAGTAAATGATGTTTGCGAATAATCTATTCTATACAATCTTAGCAGATAAATAATTTATTTATATGACTTAAAATGAAGGAATGAAATCTGAAGACATTTGGAAAATGGTGTGGCATGTATCAATAAGTATGTGTGTGTATATATATATATATATATATATATATATATATAATATATATATATATAAATTTACCTTCAACCAAATATACATATATATATATATATTTCCAGGAACCTCAGATTTCGATGAAGGCAAGATTTATAATTTTCTTTTGGCAAATCAGAGTGACTTACAAATAGTGATTGGTTGGTCTGAAGCACAAGACTGCTTGGACAATGTATAGGATTAAAATTTACACAAATCTATTCAGCCCTTTGAGTACCAAAATTTGAACCCAATTTCTTTTGTCTCCCTTGATATTCTTAGACTTTTATGTTATAATATTCCCTTTTTAACATTAATAATAGGTCTTTATATTATAGTGCTAGTATTTGTGATGTATATTTGGTTGAAGGCAAATTTTAAAATAGCAACACATGTTACAAAAAATGACTTCAAAGCCTGGATTAAATTCCTTTCCTATCATCTGGAATTATTACAATCTGAAACTTTACCTGAATTACTATTCACTTCCTTTTTTAATTTCATATGTAATTTGGATTTTGACTTTGTGCTTGAAGTGCCCAAACAGGAGAAAATACAGGATAGTCAAAATAGTGAAAATTTTAGAGCCTTTATTGCTAACTACTGACTGAACCCCACCAGAAGAGGGGAGTCAGTATCAAGCAATTTTTAAAGACACATATTTATAGAAAGAGACATAAAAGTTCCCCAATACATTTGTCATACTAAAGGAATTTCATCCTAGAGAGTAGACAAAAATTATCACACTTAGGGTGCCATTCCCAGATAGGCAATGACAGTATTTCTTTGTTTATTAAGTTGTCAAGGTTTTAGGTTTTTTAGGGCAGCACATCTAGGGGTGCAAAAACACCTTCTGCATTAGGGCATGAAGAGCTAGTAACAAACTTCTAATTACAGAGTTTCAAGATTATATTTCTCATGGTCCAGAGAGATTTTTTTTAGACTTCATGCTATTTGTGGAATTGCCTCCTACTTATAGATCCTTCCAGCTCACTAATCTCTCTGCCTATTTCCTGTTATTTGTTTATTTTATTCTGTTTCTGATCTCTGTCTGTCTTAAAATTCCATTGTTACATTTATTCACTACTTTCCTCCCTGGGATGGTACTGAGAAGTTCCGGATATTCAGTTAACATCATGAAACACATCCATTAATAGCATGGAGAGACTCAAAAACAGAACTTGCCAAGAGATGCAATGAACAAATCAGTAGAATAAGTATATATTTTGTTTCTTAAAAGCTTATTTTTATCACATTAAAAGTACATTTGAAAACTATAACAATAATCAAGCAAATAAACATTTTTTAAAATAATTTTCTTAGACAAAACATCTAAGGAATTCCATAAAAGTCATTTTCCTGAGGAAAGACATCTGCTGATATTTTTCATAAAACCATTGGGAAAAAAGCAGAGAGAGACGGCATGGATAATAGTATAGTTAGATGAGATCTAAAAAATGTCAGATAATTAGCAGTATGAAGGGAAGTCTTAGAGTAAAATCTTAAGGCTTTTTTTTTTGTCCTTAGCAACACTCTGTCTTAAGATTTTAATGACTGACTTAGATAATGTAAAAATGGAGGCAGTAGAAAATCATGACCAAGTCAAAGACAGTATGATGTCAAAAAGAGATTTTGTTTATTAATCAGTCATACAATCAATTCCTACTTTTAAAGATAGTGGCCCTTGTAGGTTAGTGTAACATAATATACCATAGCATGATTTGAAACTGATCCCAATCATGGGTTAAAATTGTTAAATCTATATACTAGTAAATTTCAGGTAAAAATAATGAAGAACTTCTTCACAATCAAGGCTGGCTGATGAGCACAGGCATGTTCCAGTTTGTAAGATCACAGATTAGCTAGAGCTGTCTGAAAAGGAAAGAGGTTACTGGTGTAATAGTTCAAAAACACTAAAGTGTTAAAGCAAATGTTAAAAAAAAACTACTTATCAAGAATATTATAGGAAGAATTAAAATTCTGGGCATAGTGGGCTAAATGACACCCAAGGTTCTTTCGATCTCAAGGATTTTGCAATTTTATAATTCTAAATCTTTTGCAACAATTTCAGAATATTATCTAAAGAAAAAAATGTACAAAAAGAACATTTCATCCAGTGCTCTATAATTTAATCTTTTTTTTTCATGCTGAGATAAGATAACTATAAGTATTTTATCAAAACAGTTAAGCTACTTATCTTCAAGTTTTTGGTTTAAACCTCAAAGATCCCTTAGGTTCTGCCTCTGCTGATAATTCACTATGTAGCTCAATACTTCTCTGGGATGTATGGTGCCTGGATATAATGATTTATCACCCTAATTCAGTGTTTCTCATACATGAAGAATAAGTCCCAAAGAAGATTGTTCTCTATTTTTACACCTCCGAAACACTAGTTTAAAAATATTTTCTTATAATTTAATGCTGATTAAAAATAATATCAACATCAAAACAATATTAATATCAAAAAAATAAAAATAATGTCAACAATCAAACAATATTAATCATAATTGTATGCTACTTAATATATTATATTTCTAGGTGTAAATCATTCATTGAATGACCAAAAGTTTATTCTTGCTTTTCTTACACCCACAAAATTCCCCTATTCACAATGTAACAAAAACATTAACTAAAATTTATATAATACTTATTAGTTTCTAATCACTGTGCTAAGTGCTTTACTATTATTGTTTCATGTGATTATCACTATACAATCCTGTGAGGGATGTAGAAGACCCTTACTTAAAAATGACTATTCAGAGATCACTCAGTAGAAAGCAGAAAAGTTATTTATTAATAAATTCTCATGAGAATGAACAATTCCACTGTGAGGAGGGAAAGAGAAGCTCACAGTAGAAGGGCTAAATATTTAGGAATGATATACAGTTTTTATAGGTTTGGTTACAAAGGATTACATCATAGGTTGGGGAGCATTGAGAAATAGGTGTCTTCTCCCCTAATTGAATGTTAAACATTGGTGCCAAAGGCAGATTAGAATGGAAAGCTTTGTTTTCCTGATTCCCAGAAGAATCATCAGTCAGACCTTCAAACTTCAGATTACTGAGCTGATGGCATTTAATAATCTAAATACTGATAACATTGAACAAAGATAAATGTTATCATTTCTGGTTAAATAAATATATCTAAAGTTTTAAGTAAATATTGGCTTGCACACACAGTACTTATGCAGGCCATAGAGACATAGAAATAATAAAAAACACAGAAAAAGAATTTAAACATTCCTTTAAGTTCTTCACTTTATCTCTCCTTCCACACGATCCTCAGAAGAATGTGAAATTATTATCTCCATTTTGTAGATGAAGAACTTGAGGTAAATAGAAGTTAAAAACTTTGTCCAGGGTTATTGAGTTACTAATTTTCTAAGGCTAAATTTGAATTCAAACCTTCTTGCATACAAGTAAAACACTCTATATATTGGATTGTGTGGTTACTCCTTAAAATGTGTTCATTGTAACACTTCCAGATTAGTTCAAATCTTCAAAAATATTTTAAGGAAACTGTAATTTTACATTAATACAGTAAGCAACTAAAATTTGCAAATCCCACCTCTTACTTCACTTTTTAATCATACTTACAGTGTTTCACAGTCAGTCATTCCCTCTCAGTTATTCTTTCCCATAACTTATTTCCACTTTTATTTATTATACTTTTATTATTTTATTTCCACTTTTAGCCATGTGTTTAAATCTACCTTTTAAATATATTATCTTTTCCTTGTAGTTTTCTATCTCATCCTACATAATTTATTTTCCCTTGAAAGAAAAAAACTCATTATTTAACTACAAAATTTATTGCTCTCCCAAATTTCCAAAAGTATTTTGGCAATATTACTATTCCTACAATAACCCAAATTGTTGACTCTGAGCCATCTTTTGAGTTTTACCTCTTCTTCAATCCCATTTCCATCAGTTATTAAATCTATATTTAGATCAACAGTGTTATCTTCTATTTATCTCTTTGTTTTTACTTATCTAGATTCTAACTTAGTTCAGGTTTTTTCTCAATCTTTAATTAGAGTAGAGGATAGATAAGAAAAGGGAAGATATAGGTAGAAGACACATTGTAGAAGTAGAATAAAAATAACAACATATACATAAGTATTAGATGGGAAGATATAAATATGTATACATATAGATACATATGTACACATATTTGATACATTTTGCATTTTTGTGTATGTAATCCATACTTCATACAACCACTGAATTCATATTCCTAAAATAAAAATCTAATAATTTCACACCTTTTGTCAAAAATCTTTAGTGTCTCCCTATTGTTTACAGCACGATATGCAAAAGCTTCTGCCTAGCAGTTTTAAACCATAACACTTTGGTACCCTCCAATATTTTCAGTCTTTTAATATCATTCCCATGCCTGTTCTCTTTTCTCTAGTCAAACAAATCCTTTTACACAACTTTATATCTCCTTCTATATACTTGTATATTGGTATTTCCCATAGTTAGGACTACATTGAATGATAAGAGACAAAGAAAAAGTAAAATATTCCTTTCATTCAAAGAGAGATTACATTACTTTTGAGGAATAATATAAATATTCAGTGTATAAATGAAACATACAAATAAATGGAAGGGAACTAATTTTAGAAGTTAGGCACTAGTAGATAGTGGAGGAGGAGTAGGAAAAGTCTCTTCTGGAAACTGATACTTAAATAAAGTGAGTGATGGTAATTAGGAAGGAAAGCATTCCATGGGAATTTACTAATCACTGTGCTAAGTGCATGGGAAACAGCCCTTGCTAAGTCATAGAGATAAAGGGCTATGTATGAGGAATAATATGAAGAGCAATATGGTTGGATTGTAAAATGAACAGAAAGGAGAAATGTGTAATCAGACTAGAAACAAAGGAATAAACTAAGTAACAAACATAAGAATTTATGTGAGATCTCAGAAATAATAGAGAATCATTGGAATTAAGTACAGGGATAACATAGAGAGAGATGTGCTATAAGAAAATTAACATGAAATCTGTTTAAAGAATTGATTAGAGGAAAGGCAGAGCCAAGATGGCAGAGTAAAGGCAGGAACTCACCCAACCTGTCTCTTAAACTGCTCCAAATTACATTAAATAGTTATTCTAAACAAAATTTAGAGCATCAGAACATCCTGAAAGACAGACTAGAACATTTCCAAGCCAAAAAGAATTTAGATCTGTATGAAAAATCTGTGATACCAAGGTAAGAGTCCAGCTTGAAGTCCTAGTGCAAGTCGTGCAGGCACAGTCCCAGTTCCAAACCCAGTGTTGGACCGAGATTCAGTCCATAGCCAGCTCTCCGAATCATTAAAAGTACAAGTGGCTTCCAGACTTCTCAACTCAGAGACAACAAAGATAACTTAGAAGGTCAGCAAAAAAGGTCTATGGGACCAAGGTGGAAGCCTAGTGAGTAATCTCAGCACAGCCCTGGCACCAACCTCAGCTGGACCCCAGAATTAGCAAGTGGTACCTCAATCAGCAGTAATGCAAGAGGCTTCTGGACCTTTCACCCAGGAAACACCAGGGAGGACTCCAAAGGCCAGTGGAAAGGGTCTATAGCAACAGAGTGGGAGTCCAGTGTGCAATCCCAATGTATCTTTAATGAAGGCTCTACCAGTGCAGCCCTAGTCCCAAACTCAGGGACTAAATACCAGTAAAGCAGAACTCTGTTGATTCAGCACACTAGTTCTTATTGCTAGAGTTGGGCAGTGATGCTAACAGCTCCAGGACAAAAAAAAAAAAATACTTGTGGTCAGCTTCCTCTAAGGATCTCTGAAAAGGGCTGCACAAAACCCCTGAAGCTTGTGACAGTATACTCTTCACCATGAAAACAGTGCCCTGTTTAAAAGAGTTAAAAGCCAAATAATAGACTAGGAAAATGAGCAGATCACAATAAGAAAAAGTGCTTGACCACTGAAAGTTATTATGGTAAAAAGGAAAATCAAAACATGTATTCAGTAGATGATAGCAAAGTCAAAACTCCTACATTCAAAACCTCCAAGAAGAATTGGGCTGAGGGCATGGAAGAGATCAGAAAGGATTTTGAAAATCAACTAAGAGAGATAGAAGAAAAATTAGGAAAAGACTTGAGACTGGTGCAAAAGGAAAGGCAAAAAACTAATGAGAAGAATGCCTTAAAAAACAAAATTGGGCATTTGGGAAAGGAGATGCAAAAGCTCATTGAAGAAAATAATTCATTAAAAATAGAATTGAGCAACTGTAAGGTAATGGCTTTATGAGAAAACAAAATATAATAAATCAAAATTTAAAAATGAAAAAATAGAAAAAAAAATTGTGAAATATCTCTTTGGAAAAACAACTGAACTGGAAAATAGATCCAAGAGACATAATTTGAAAACTACTGGTCTATCTAAAAGTAATGATAAAAAAAATTTCTGGATATCATCTTTCAAGAAATTGTCATTGAAAACTGCCCTGATATTTTAGAATCAGATGGCAAAATAGAAATTGAAAGAAGCCACCGATCACCTCCCAAAAGAGATCGCAAAATGAAACTCCCAGGAATATTTCTAAACATAGAGAGAACAGAGTCAAATTTATAAAAATAAGAGCCATGCTCCAATTAGTAAATTATTAAAAAAAATCACAAGTATCCAAATGATTATAAATTCATGAATATTCTTTGAAGTAACAAAATTATTTGGCATAACTATCAAAAAGATTCAGAAAAAAATAAGGAAAATGATCTATATTACAAAAACATATTCACAACACTCTCTTCTCAGGACAAAAAGTTGAAAATTGAGGGAATGGCCACCAATTGGGGAATGACTCAATAAACTGTGGTATGTGTTTATGATGGAACATTATTGTTCTATGGAAAATGATGAGCAGGATGCTCATAGGGAAAAAAAAATACCTGTAAAGTCCTGTATAAACTCAAACAAGTGAAATTTACTATATATAAAGTAATAGAAATGTTCTCACTTTACTATTCTTAGTAGTAAAATCATCCAGGACTACTCTGAAGGACTTATGATGAAAAAGTCTATCTATATCCAGAAAAGAAGCTGATTGTGTCTGAATACAGACTGAAGTATTCTCTCTCTCTCTCTCTCTCTCTCTCTCTCTCTCTCTCTCTCTTTCTTTCTCTCTCTCTTTCTCTTTCTCTCACTCCTTCCCTTGCCCCCTTCTCCCCTCCCTCCCCCATCTATCTCTCTTAACATTTTTTCTTGAGAATTTGTTAGGAGATTTTTGTTTGTTTGTTTGTTTCACCGCTTGACTTTTATTGAAATATTTCACATAATTTCACATAATTTAATTGTGGATGGGATAAAAGAGTGATCCTACAATTCAAAAACTTTAGAAATAAATGTAAAAAACGTTTTGAATGTAACTGGGGAGAATAAAAAAAAAACAACAAAATTAAAATGAATTGATTTGATTAGAGAGAAAAAAGTTAGGAAGTCCAATTAGAAAGTCATTTCAATAGTCCAGGTGACAGGTAAAGAGAAAATATACAAGGGTGGTGGATGTATAAATGGAGAGAAGAGGGTATGTGGAAAAAAAGTGTTGAGGAGGAAGAAATGGTAAAATTTTGTTACTGAGTAAATATGTAGAATGGGGAAGAGTGAAGAATTAAAGATGACACTTTTGTAAAGAAGCTGAGTAACTGAAATTCTATTCATGACTTTGAGAATTATGGGGAAGTTCAGAAAAGGCATGGGTATTAAACAGTAAAAAGAGAATGAATTCAGTTAGTATGTGAGAACTCAGAGGAAAGACCGGGAACTTGATGAATTGATCTAATAATCATTTGTATAGATATGGTACTTAAATCCACAGTTGATGAAATACATGGATAAAGTTTTAGTAAAGGAGACCTAGAAGACCATTCTTTCAAGAAAAAAGAAAATCCCGTACACCAAGATAAGGTCAAAATGGGTTCATGACCTAGGCATAAAGAATGAGACTATAAATAAATTGAAAGAGGATAGGATAGTTTACCTCTCAGACCTGTGGAAGAGGGAGGAATTTATGACCAAAGAAGAACTAGAGATCACTATTGACTACAAAATAGAAAATTTTGATTATATCAAATTGAAAAGTTTTTGTACAAACAAAACAAATGCAGACAAGATTAGAAGGAAAATAATAAACTGGGAAAACATTTTTACAGTCAAAGGTTCTGATAAAGACCTCATTTGCAAAATATATAGAGAGTTGACTGTAATTTATAAGAAATCAAGCCATTCCCAATTGATAAATGGTCAAAAGATATAAACAGACAATTCTGAGATGAAGAAATTAAAGCTATTTATAGACATATGAAAATATACTCCAAATCATTATTAATCAGAGAAATGCAAATTAAGACAACTGTGAGATACCACTAAACACCTGTCAGATTGGCTAGAATGACAGGGAAAGACAATGCGGAATGTTGGAGGGGTTGTGGGAAAACAGGGACACTGATACATTGTTGGTGGAATTGTGAACACATCCAGCCATTTTGGAGAGCAATTTGGAACTATGCTCAAAAAGTTATCAGACTGTGCATACCCTTTGATCCAGCAGTATTTCTACTGGGCTTATATCCCAAAGAGATACTAACGAAGGGAAAGGATCTGTATGTACCAAAATGTTTGTGGCAGCCCTGTTTGTTGTGGCTAGAAGCTGGAAAATGGATGGATGCCCATCAATTGGAAAATGGTTGAGTAAATTGTGGTATATGAACTTTATGAAATATTATTGTTCTGTAAGAAATGACCAGCAGGATGAATACAGAAAGAACTGGTGAGACTTATATGAACTGATGCTAAGTGAAATGAGCAGAACCAGGAGATCATTATATATCTCAACAACGATACTGTTTGAGGATGTATTCTGATGGAAGTGGATCTCTTTGATAAAGAGAGCTAATTCAGTTTCAATTGATCAAGGATGGACAGAAGCAGCTACAGCCAAAGAAAGAACACTGGGCAATGAATATAAACTGCTTGCATTTTTGTTTTTCTTCCTGGGTTATTTATACCTTCTGAATCCAATTCTCCCTGTGCAACAAGAGAACTGTTTGGTTCTGCACACATATATTGTATCTAGGATTTACTGTAACCTATTTAACATGTATAGGACTGCTTGCCATCTGGGGGAGGAGGTGGAGGGAGGGAGGGAAAAAATCGGAACAGAAGTGAGTGTAAGGGATAATACTATAAAAAATTACCCTGGCATGGGTTCTGTCAATAAAAAGTTATTTAAAAAAATAAAAAAAAGATTAAAAAAAGAGAAAACTTTAAAAAAAAAAAAAAGAAAAAAGAAAACCATGAGAGAACAGTCATAAAAATCTAGAGACAAGAGAGTAAATAGGAAAAGAATCATCAAATGCTACAGAGAGGTCAAGAATTCTCCTATTATAAATATCAGGGTTAAAACCTAAACTAAAAGTCTCACATGAATTGATATTAAGTGAAGTGAGCAGAACAAGAACGTATTGTACACAGCAACAAAAAAGACTGAATATGGATCAAAGCATAGTATTTTCATCTTTTGTTATTGTTTGGTTTGTTCCTCTTTTCTTCCCTTTTGATCTGATTTTTCTTATGCAGCATGATAGATATAGAAATATGTTTTTAAAAAGTGCACCTATTTAACCTCCATTGAATTATTTGCTAACTAGGGGAGAGAAATGAGGGAAAAGAGAGGAAAAATTTGGAACACAAGGTTTTGCAAAGATGAATGTTGAAGGTGATCTTTGCATGTATTTGGAAATACAATTTTAAAAACATCTTCATCTAATTCTTTTAACTTCAAATCCAGGGCTTGCTATATTAAAGTGTGTCCCAAAAAGTTAGTCTTTGTGCAATTGGATGGAATGGTTAAAATCTTTGATAGAATCCTGTTATAAGCAACTAAATAAAATTATGCCTTTTGAACTGTCTCAAAATATTTATATGGATTTTGTACTATACTATGCTATAAAGATACAAAGATTAAAAATAAGTATTTTATTTTCTCAGTGAATTTAATGTACACTACAAGGAAAAAAAAGCATCACATTTAAGTCAGGAATACATATTCTTTCTGACACTTTTTGGGCATGGAATCCTGGAAAATCCATTTAACTTCCCTGCCTCAGTTTTATCATGTGCAAAATGTTTAGATAAAATGAGACTCAAGGTCCCTTAGAAACTATTATTCTCTGAATTGTCCAGGGTCATAGCTATTTCATGCCACTACTGTGATTGAAATTTAGAATTTTTCACCTTTTGATTTCAATTGCAATTGTTTTTTCATATTGATACTGAAAGAATCCTTGTTCCTTTTTTAAATGAATATTTTTTTTCCCCTTTTTAGCTCCAGATTCACAGTGTTCCCACTTAGAATGGTAACAGAATTAAAATACTAAAGGAAGCATGCAACAGTAGAATTAAATCAGGATAGGAAATCAGAATACCTAGATTATAATCATGACCATACTTACAGCACTTGTAATATTAAGCAAGTCACTTTATTTTGGGTGTCTGTAACTTTGTCTATAAAAAGAGGGATTTAGATTCAATAACCTCTAAGGTTCATTGCAATTCTAAATCTAGCATTCCCTAGTCCTATGTGATTATACCTCTCATGAATAGAAGCAATTATGTATGCCAAAAATATCCCAACTAAAGTCTTTACTTGATATATTAAGTTGTGTATTTTTTTTTCATTAAAAGACTAGAACAGCTCATAATTAAGCTCATTTTGATAATATGCACTCGAATATCACTGAGAGGGCCAGAGAAATTAAATAAAAGATGTACTTTATTATTTAGAGTCTATATAGTATATTCTCCGGGAAGAAATTATTTTACCTAATTTTACAACTCATAATCTTAGAATTGTTTGGGCCACTGACAGATTAAGTGAATGAATGATTGAATGAATGAAAGTAAATGAAGAAATGTCTATTAACTGCTTTTTATGTGATAGGCAATGCATGGGGAAAAAAAAGTCAAGATGTCATAACAAAAAATAATCCTAACCCTTATACTCCAAGTTGGAAAGGAGGAAGGATGAGAGTATGTGTGCAGAGGCAAGATTTGGAAATGTATGGAAAGTTTCATAACGGTCTGTTTAAGTGCAAAATAGTATGAAAATCTAATTTGTCCAATCTTAGATGCAGGACTCAGAGTTCCAGTGATGACAGGAAGCCAGAGTGGAGGTGATAGAGTTGGAAAATAGTCCCACATTCATGTTGTGGCTTGTACAAAGGTTATACAATGATTGAAATCAACTCTGAACTCAGGTCCTGACTTTCAACGGCACTATCTGCTTTGTAATACAGTCTCTACACACTCTTTTAAATAGCTTCAAATTATTTTTTTAAAAATATTATTAAAGTGGGAAAATTAATATAAAATGAAATAAAAGATTTTCAAGCATTCTTGATGAAAAGACCAGAATTGAATAGAAAATTTGACTTTAAAATATAAAACTCAAGAGAAACAAACAAAGTTTAGCAGGAAATGGAAATTATAACAGCCTTAATAAAGTTAAATTGTTTACATTGTTACATGGCAAGATGATATTTGGAACTCCTTGTCATTATTAGGCTAGTTAGAAGTAATATGTATATATATATATATATATATATATATATATATATATATATATGTGTGTGTGTGTGTGTGTGTGTGTGTGTATGTGTGTATGTGTGTGTGTGTATGCATTTATGTGTAGACAGAGGGCAGAGTTATGAGTTGGATATGATGAAATGATGTCCAAAAATAAGTAAAATTAAGTGATGAAAGAGGAATCTAATGGGAGAAAAAAAGAAGAGGTAGAATGGGATAAATTATCTCACATAAAAGAGACAAGAAATAGTTCTTACACTGGGGGGAAAGAGGAGTAAATGTGAAGGAGGAGTGAGTAAGCCTTACTTTCATCAAAACAGGCTCAATAATACGCACACTTAATTGAGTTATCAAAATCTATCTTACCTATAGGAAAATAGGAGGGAAAGGGGTAAGAGATACAAACTGAAAAATTTGCATACTCTCTGTTTCTCTGTCTCTCTGTCTCTCTGTCTCTGTCTGTCTGTCTGTCTCTCTCTCTCTCTCTCTCTCTCTCTCTCTCTCTCTCTGTCTCTCTTTCTCTGTGTCTCCCCTTCAACTTTTCAATTTTTCTTACAAAAATGAGTAACATTGAAGTGTTTTACATAGTTGCACATGTATAACCTACATCAGATTGCTTACCATCTCAGGAAAGTGGAGGGGAAGAGAGGAAGTAAAAAAATTTGGAACTTAAAACCTTTTATACGTGTAATTGGGAAAATAGTATTTAAAAAGAAAGAATATGAATTTTTAAAAATAGGTACATTCTACTTTTGTCTTTGTATTCCCAGAGTTTAACATAGTGCCTTGCATCAAAAATGCATGACAAATGACAAATTGATATGACAATGACAAATGATTAAAATTTGATTTGCTATTTGATTAGAAATACATGTGGTGAAAAGAAAAAGATCCTACTTTGAGAAATTTATTGGAAGCTGAGCAGGTACTTAGATGTATGTAGACATGAAACAAGTATGCTTGGTTTCCATAAGGGTGAAATGCTAAATCATTTTATATTTCAAGGAACCCATTGGCAGTATGTTAAAGACAGTGGACTTCTTCTCAGAATAATGTTTTTAAAAAACTGAAAATGCTAAATTAAAATTTAGGATTAGTGAAAATAAAGATTTACAGTTTCCCAAACATCCTGAATTCTGTACATGAATTCCAGGGTAAGAATCTTTACTTTAGGTAGTTCTTGTCAGAATTATGTAAGTTGGGATAACTTAATCTTTTAGAGGTCTGAAAGCAAATCTGTCTAATGTAGTGTATTCAGTTTTTAGCAAGTTAGCTTTCTGCAACACTTTGTTCCCTGGAGAATCAATTGAACATTTCAATTGAATATTATACCTTTCAATTGAATATTGTATACCTTGTGTTTTGAAGAATTCCAATGGGATACTTTAAAAATGTTTCTCTTTCCCTCTCCAATGCATTTGGGATGTTTTGATAATAATAGGAATTAACTTTTATTGATCAAGTAAATTAATAATAAATCTTAGTACTCATTTTAGTCAATGACACTAAAAACAAAAAAGAATAGATATAGGCCATCTGTGGCATAGAATATGGTACAAACAAATGATCCATAGGATAGCAAACTATATGAATATAGTAACATTTATGCCATCAGAGGATCAATTCAGCACCAGGCTTAGATTTACAAAAACTGTCTCAGTTCATGGAATCCTTTCCCTTCTCTCTATTTCTTAGACTCCTACTTCTATTCAAGATTCACCTCAAGTGCACATTTAAAATGAAGTCTTTCCTGATACCCCCTTCTTTTCATTCATATAGTTGTTATTAATTGCTCACAAAAGACAATTTACTTATTTTCAGCATATTTTATATTTACTTTTTTTTCTGTAAATAGTATTTTCCCTCATTGGGACATAAGCTTCTTGAGGAAAGGTACTATTGTCTTTTTGTTTTTGTATCTCTAATGCTTAGAATAGTACTGAACATATATGGAGACCCTAAGTGTTTATTGAACTGAATTGAACAAAACATACTGTATAATAACCACTCCCCCTTCATCAGTATATGTAAATGAGAAGGCATTATCATGGCAGCCATCCATGCCATTGCTTAATCAGACTTCTACTAAGAAGAGATATCCTAGAATACTTACTCTTCATTTCTCTAAAAAATAGGGTTATCTCTTTTTTGACCAGTGCAGAAAATGAGAAAGCATAAGAAGGGAAGCCAGAGATCTATCACTAAAAAGATCATCATCTACTTGGAGACTTCTAGGTTTTAACACATGATTTGATAATCTATCTATATAATATTTCATATTAATTTATTGTAATTTTATTTATGAGCATGAACTATTGATTGGAGAATAGACATATAGAGAACTTGATGGAACTTTCCATTTTAAAAACATTTGTAATTTGTTAGGGAAAAAATAGTTTGAATTGAATTCCTCTTAAGGAATTATATCTTTTTAGGCTTTTAAGAAACTCACTTTAATTCAATCTGTGATTGAAAAAAAGTAAAAGTAGAAAATTTTTATTTTTATACTGACACATGAATGGTATGAATTAGCAATTTATTCAGAGGAAGTTTCATTCATCATCTAAGTTTTCCTCTCTATTTTTGCTGTATATTTGAAAGTCAACATTATTTTAAAGCATAAAATAGACTTTTCAAGCTTTGATGATTTTGCTGTTATGAATTTTGCTGCTAAAATATGCCTTTTTTCTTAAATCATTTAAAAAATAAATAAAAACAAAGCTGGCATGAAATTAGTTTCTACAATATGAACTTATTTACAGCAGCAGCCGACCAAGTTCTTCTTAGAGAAAGTCATTGAAATGTGTATGTCTGAAAAGATGGGAATTTATGCAGCTTGACTGTATTACATCTGGAGGTCGACAGCTGGTTATTATGTACACCTAATTTACCAGAGCAGTAAATACCACAAGTGAAGAGATCTATTCACCTAAGGCTTACGGTTCAATAGATTTAGTACTTCATGTTGAAAATAAAATGTGGAATAAATTAGAACAAAGCCTTTTTCACACAACCTCAACAATGAAGAAATCCCCACAGTGGAAAATGCACTAAATTAAAATATCTTCGATATAATTATGGAACTGCCAATAAATTGAATCCTTAATTCTTTTGTAAAGCAATTATACTAATATTAATTTTGCTTAAACCATATAACAACCTTAGGACAAATGGAAAATCAATTTTCAGCATCAAAATTATCCATCTATAATATGAAGTAAATAGCTTTAGTATTTGAAAATTGCTTCAATCCAACAAATATAGTTTACATATACACATAGTGTGAGCAAAGAAATGCCAGAAAGAGTACTAAACCTGAAGTTAGAAAAACATATTCCTGAGTTCAAATCTAGCCTCACTAACCTTACTAATGGAATGACTCTGGACAAGTCACTTAATGATCTTTGCTTCAGTTTCCTTCTATGTAAAAGAGAGTAAAGGTCTCAGCAAATCTCCAAAATATCTGTCAAGAAAACCTGAATTGGGGCCATTGAGAGTTAGAGACAACATAAAAATGACTAAGGTGTTCATTAAATACAGTACAAGAAGCTTAGTTTTAGAAATCTACAATCCCAGGGCGCTAGATGGCACAATAGATAGAGCACTGGCCCTGAAATCAGTTCAAATCTGGTCTCAAACACTTAATGCTTCTTAGCTGTGTGACCCTGGGCAAGTCACTTAACCCCAATGACCTCAGCAAAAAAGAAAAGAAATATACAATCCCTGCATTCCTGAAAGATAAAATCTAGTAGTAAGATAATATAAACCCTCAGATTACTATCATACAAATTAAAATATGCATGACAAATGAAACATATAGATAATTATCAAATTATTCTATGAAGTTTAAGGAGAAAAAAAATTTATTACTTTGAATTGGATTTTCATTGTTGTTGTTTGTCTTTCTTTCTTAAAGAAGACCATGAAATTAGGGAGGTGATATCATCACATGCAAATGGTTGGATTTAAGTGAGGATGAGCTGTGCAATACATGTTAATTATTATTATTGAAAGAAAAAAAGCTATACAAGGTAGGTGGGGAAGAGGTAGTAGTAGTATTCTAACATTTAATTATATGATTTTAAAGAGGTATTTTTGTATCATCACACCTTAATACATTTTTTAAATTGTCACAGCCATAATGGATTGTTGTCCTCCCCACTCTCCTATATCTCTACAGACATGCTAATAAAAGCTTTTACAAATTCTCTGGCACTTCATTGAGATTGAGACTACTCATTGAGAGAGAAAGGAATTTTACCTGTATGCCAATTCAAGATCAGTTCAAACAAAAGTTCATGTTCAAGAAAAACAAACACCTGAAAGGAATCCAAAAAGCTACCAAATCAAAATCCATAATATTGGGAGCATAATGGCAGGTTGGTATGGGAAGAGAGCTGCCCTCAGAGTCAGGAAACTTGCATTCAAAATCTATCTCTAACACGTCTGACTGGAAGTCATGGACTTTTCACCATATGCTATGTAAATAAATCCGCAACTTTCAGAGAAAGTATTAATATACATTTCCTTACCTGGGAGTTTTCTATAACTATTATTTATCTTTTGTACTAGAAAAGGACCAAAAGAACATTAAAAAAAAAAGACTGAATAAAATAACTCCTTAAAAGTAGAATTGGCCAAATTTAAAACAAAAAAAAAAAAAAGACATGCAGAAGCTCACAGAAGAATTATTTTCTTCAAAATTAGAATTAATCAAGTGGAAGCTAATGACTTCATAAGAAATCAAGAAATGAAACAAAACAATAATCAAAAGGATGAAAAAATAGAAGAAATTGTGAAATATCTCGTTGGACAAAGAACTGATTTAGAAAATAGATTGAGGGAAGATAATTAAGAATTATTGAAAATTATTAGAAACATTGAGAATTACAAATTTTATCAGAGAAAAAGACATCATATTTCATAAAAATATAAATGAATGCTACCCTTGATATCTACACAGAGGATAATATATATATATATATATTTAAATCCACTGATCACCTCTTGAAGGGATACCAGAATGAAAACTCTCAGAAATATCATAGCCAAATTCCACTGTTCCCAATTCAAAGAGAAAATACTTCATTTAGATAAAAATGAAGCAATTCAAATATCAAGGTGCCACAGTCAAAGTTACACAAAAATTTAAGAGCTACCAGTACTAAAGAAGCAGAGGATTTGACATATAATATTTTTGAAGGTAAAGAATTTGATGTTACAATCAATCATAATATAATCATAACATATAGATATAGATATATAATCCTTCTGGGGAAAACAGAATAAATATTTAAGGAAATTGAGAACTTTCAAGTATTTCTAAGTGAGAAGAGGGAGAAACAAAGATGAACAAAAATATTTAATTTTAAAATCCAAGACATGAGAGGCATAAAAAGTATACATGAATCACCAATCATAAGGAACTCAATAAGGTTAAACTGTTTATATCCCTATAAGAGAAGATGATAGAAAGAACGTTTAAGAACTTTTTCGTTGTTAGTGCAGTTGGAAGAACTCTAAATAGACAAAGTGTGGGTCTGAATCAATTATGTTGAGGAAATTTTAAAAATATTGATGGATGAGAAATAGGAAAGGAGAAAGGCAGATATTATTTAACACAAAAAGACACACCAAAAAGAGGTTTTACACTAGAGAAGAAATGGGGCATCAGCAGAGTTTGAATTTTACTGATGTCTAAATTGATTTAAAGAGGAAAACCTTTCTGTGTGTGTGTGAGTAATCACGGTTATGGAAAATGTGTATTCCTCTTTTTCATCCATCAATATTTTTAAAAGGGATAAACCAGAACAATATAATAAAAATGATGATTCTTTTTTTTTAAATAACTTTTTATTGACAGAACCCATGCCAAGGTAATTTTTTGCAGCATTATCCCTTACACTCACTTCTGTTCCGATTTTTTCCCTCCCTCCCTCCACCCCCTCCCCCAGATGGCAAGCAGTCCTTTACATGTTAAATAGGTTACAGCATATCCTAGATACAATATATTTGTGCAGAACTGAAGTTTTCTTGTTGCACAGGGAAAATTGGATTCAGAAGGTATAAATAACCCGGGAAGAAAAACAAAAATGCAAGCAGTTTATATTCATTTCCCAGTGTTCTTTCTTTGGGTGTAGCTGCTTCTATCCATCATTGATCAATTGAAACTGAGTTGTAAACTCATTCAATCATTCTGGAGAACAATTTGGAATTATACTCAAAGGGAAATAAAACTGTGCATACCCTTTGACCTAGAAATAAAAAAAGTGTAAAATACCATTTTGTATAAAAATACTTATGGCCACTGTTTTCCTGGTGGCAAAGAATTGGAAATCCAGGGATATAAATCAATTGGGGAATGTTTGAACAAGTTATTGATAGGATACTATTGTGGTATAAGAAGTGATGAAGAGGCTGATTTCACAAAATCCTGACAAGACTTATATAAACTCATACAAAATTAAGTAATTGTAATCCGGAAAACATCATATACAGTTATAACAATATAGTATTGATGATCAATTGTAAAAGACTTAGCTACTCTTATCAGGACCATAATCAAAAATACCTTGAAAAGATCCAAGATGAAAAAAGCTATCCATCTCCAGAGAGGAAAAAAAAAACCTTGATGAACCCTGAATGTTTACTAAAACATACTTTTTAAAATATTTCTATATTTTTATCCTACTTTGGGGATTTTTTGACATGACTTTTATGGAAATATGTTTTGCATGGCCTCACATGTATAATCAAAATCAAATTGTTTTTTTTTTTATAATAATGATATGGGCTGCAGGAAGAAATTTGAAACTTAAATTAAAAAAGATTGCTAATTTTAATACATAATTTGAAAATATTTTACCAAATAAAAATTTCATTTCAGAGAGAGAGAGAGAGAAGAGAGAATTTGGTAGAGAAAACAAATAAGTATATATATTTATTTTTAAAATTATTTTTATTTAGTAAAATATTTTCAAATTATGAAATGAGCAGAACCAGGAAAACATTGTAGGTATTCAGTAACATTATATGATTATTAACTCTGGGTGACTTTTCGCTTGTCAGCTACACAATGATACAAGACAAGTTCAAAGAATTCATGAAGAAAAATGCTACCCATATCCAGAAAAAGAACTGATGTAAATCAAAGAATATATTTTCAATTGCTTTATTACTTTTTCATGTTTTTTTTTTACTTTTAATCTTTTCTCTTTCATAAGTATGAGTAATATGGTATTATGTTTTATATAATATCAAATGTATAGCCTATCTCTGATTTTCTACCATTTTAGAAAGAAAGGAGGAAAAGGAGAAGAAAAATTGGAAATTAAAATCTTATTTTTTCCTTTGGAACTCAAAATCTAATGCTAAAAATTGTCTATTTCTTTTGGGAAAAAATAAATTATTATTAAAATTAATTATTAATGCCAGAAAAACCAAAAAACAAACCAATATGTACACTTAGGAATCCTTATGCACACATACAACCTTAATTTCTATTTGAGTTTAATACCACTGATATAAATCACTGATAGATTAGTAATTTTTTAATTTATCCCTTTCTTTATGGCAGTTCCCACCAAAAGCAAACAAACAAACAGCAACAAAAAAAAAAACAAAATAGAACACACAGCTACCATTTACTCCTAAAAAAGCATTTAATTTACTTAGCTAAGTATTCACCTCTTACTTTTCTGCCCACAG
Organism: Antechinus flavipes; assembly: GCF_016432865.1. Classification (NCBI taxonomy): domain Eukaryota; kingdom Metazoa; phylum Chordata; class Mammalia; order Dasyuromorphia; family Dasyuridae; genus Antechinus; species Antechinus flavipes. The sequence continues at coordinate 395,276,788 of NC_067401.1, forward strand.
CCTACTTATCAGGCATTAACATCCACTTTTTCCTGATCTCAAACCAAGATCATATGTTTGTTAATCCATGAAAAATAACATTATCTGTCATATATTAGGCATTTAATATTTCTTCATTGATTACTGATTGATATTCAAATAAAACTGTTTATCTACCTATCTATCTATCTATCTATCCTATCCTATCCAGTGGTAAGCTGGAACAACTTCTAAAAGACTTGTCAGAGCAGATTGTGAAATGTTCAATGGGAGTTTTTTGCACCTTAGAAATAACTTACTTTACAAAATCAAGACTTGCTTTATTGTTTTTGTCCCCTATTTTCTAGCTTAAGAAAATGTTAATAATGCCTTTTAAAGTTTTAAAGTGCGTACATACATATTCCCCTGTCAAACACATTTAAAAAGTTATTAACATTCCTCCAATATAACTCTATAAATGTTGTTTGAGTTCAGGACAAATGTTGTAGGAGACTAAGGGAATGAATATTAGTCTAGAAGCATGTTAACTATAGAATAATAATAATAAAAATAAACAATTGATATTTATAGAGTACTTTAAAGTTTACAAAGTGATTTACATCAATTATGTTATTTGGGTCTCACCAAACTTTTGTATATATCTATATCTCTCTGTAGATATCATTATATATACTATTTCTATCTACCAACCTATCTGTCTGTATTGTATGCATATAGGATCCACTCATGCACTATATATATATATATATATATAGAGAGAGAGAGAGAGAGAGAGAGAGAGCATATGTATATATAAAAATTATTTGAAGGATATTTTTAATTGGATAATTTCACATGGTTGATGATCAAGGTTTATCTTCTTATTATTCATAGTCGTATAGGAGTTGGAATCAGAAGACATGGATTCCATTCTTGACAATGTAAGTCATTTGACATTTTGAGCCATTTTTTAAATTTATAGTATAAAACAGGAATTATAAATTACAGCTTCACCAAGCTTAATAGATTTTTTCAGACAATAAATGAGATCTTGTAAGCAAAAGCATCTGTTGTTATTATTGCTAATAAAATTAATAATGATAATTTTATTATCATTATTAACAATTGCCATCAGAATAGTGCCTCATTTCATTCCAACATCAAATCTGTACCAATAAGGCACAATGATGAGTCAGACCTGCCCTTCACACAAGTTTACCTTTAACCTATGCTTTAGTCCTAATGCATTTAAATTTTATATTTAGAGCTATCTAAGACAATGAAAACGGGAACTTTCCTAGAAAGCAGATTTTCAGTATATAGACTTGTTCATTGGCAGTAAGAAATGTTAACAATGGAATATTTAAAAAAATAAATTTCACTTCAAAATTGTAACTTTTGTACAACATACAAGAAGATAATGTTCTGAAGAAACCCAGGTGTAAACCAGGGCTTCAAATGAGATCAGAGAAAGTGTAATATGAAAAGAAATGAGAGAGGGGATAGGAGAAAACCAGAAAAGCTTTAATTTAAAAAATTCTGCTAGATATAGGAAAAAAAAGGTGAAAAAATATTCCTTCTTTGGCACTTAAGTAGAGAATGCTACTGCCAGGTCATTCTCACTAACTAAAGCCAAGGAGACTCTTGGATAATGGTGAAACAAGGAACAGTTGTTTCGGAGTCCTAAGGCAGAAAGCTCAAATCTTACCTAGAAATTAAAACCTTACACAGGGAAAGTGACAAAAAGTTTGAGTATATTAGAAGCACCTATCTCCAAAGTCCTCTGATGCAGAATTGACATAGACTTTTTTTTTTTAAAGTCATTCCTAATAGTGAATGAATAATTAATTGTTGTAGGGAATACTTCACTTTAATGGAGAGTGTCCTGCTTTACAAAAGCTAATTATACTTGGGAAGCTAAGTGATGAAGTGAGATTTGGAATGACAAAGAACTGAGTTTGAATTCTATCTTTGATACTACTAGCCCTGTGACTCTGGACAAATCACTTAACTATTTAACCTCATTCAAATACAAAATATTCATCTTTAAAATGGGTATACTAATAGCATCTAAGTCACAGAGCTAGTGCAAATATCAACTGAGATATGTATTTCAAATCTTAAACACCATGTAAATGTTAATTATTATTATTTTTTAAATTATATGAGATACATAGGGAAGGAAGGGATAGTAGTAGTGTTGTTGACAATTGTATGATTAAAAATGATATTTTTGTATCATCCCACCTTAATACATTTTTTTAATTGCCAGAGACAAAATGGACTGCTTCTTGATCTCCTATATATCTTCAAAGACGCTAATACAAGCTTTTGTAAATTCCCTGGCATTTCATTGAGATTGAGGCTCCTTTTTGGGGGAAGAGAAGAAGTTTTATTTTAATATCAACTCAATATCAGTTCAAATTAAAGTTTCTATGTTCAAGAAAAAGAAATACCTGAAATGATTCCCAAAAGCTATCAAACAAAAATCCATATGGTTAGTGCTATGGTAGCTGGTTGGTATGGGAAGAGAGCTGCCCTTAGAATCAGGAAATTTGCATTGAAATATTCCCTCTAACATAGCATTTCTGACTGGAAAATATGGGCTTCTTTGATCCAGCAGTGTTTCTATTGGGCTTATATCCTAAAGAAATACTAAAGAAGGGAAAGGGACCTGTATGTGCCAAAATGTTTGTAGCAGCCCTATTTGTAGTGGCTAGAAACTGGAAAATGAATGGATGCCCATCAATTGGAGAATGGCTGGGTAAATTGTGGTATATGAATGTTATGGAATATTATTGTTCTGTAAGAAATGACCAGCAGGATGAATACAGAGAGGACTGGCGAGACTTACATGAACTGATGCTAAGTGAAATGAGCAGAACCAGGAGATCATTATACACTTTGACAACAATATTGTATGAGGACATATTTTGATGGAAGTGGATTTCTTTGACAAAGAGACCTGAGTTTCTATTGATAAATGACGGACAGAAGCAGCTACACCCAAAGAAAGAACACTGGGAAACGAATGTGAACTATCTGTATTTTTGTTTTTCTTCCCGGGTTATTTATACCTTCTGAATCCAATTCTCCCTGTGCAACAAGAGAACTGTTCAGTTCTGCACACATATATTGTATCTAGGATATACTGCAACATACCCAACATATATAGGACTGCTTGCCTTCTAGGGGAGGGGGTGGAGGGAGGGAAGGGAAAAATCAGAACAGAAACAAGTGCAAGGGATAATGTTGTAAAAAAAATTACCCTGGCATGGATTCTGTCAATATAAAGTAATTATTAAATAAAAATTAAATAAAAAAAATAAAATTGGAAAATATGGGCTTTTCACGGTATGCTATGTAACTTTCACAACTTTCACAGAGTCCACAACTTTCAGAGAAATAACTAACATATACTGATAGAAAGGACCAGTTTCCTTACTTGGGAGTTCCCCATAACTTGTTTGTCCTTTACACTAGAAAAGGATGAAAAGTACATCATTTTGGGACATCAACAAGAATGAAAACTCCATCAATATCATCTACAAATTCTATCCTAAACTAACTCACTATAACTGCAAATTCACAGATACAGTGCCTATGTCCTATATTTCTGTTATCTCTTCAAATAGAATGCAAACTTCTGGAGAGGAGATACTATTAGTACAATGCCTATTAATCACTAGTAAAACTTATAAAACTCTAAGGCAATAACATAGTTCAGTGATAAAGTTCAGTTATAGATAAAGCATTCAAACTGCACTCAATATGACTTCAGTTCAAATCCTGCCTTACATTCTTAGTAATCATGTGACACTGGGAAAATTACTTTACCTCTGTTTACCTCAATTTCATTACATGCAAATTGGAGATAATGATATAATCCAACTCATAAGAGAGTTATGAGTATTAAATGAGAAAAAAATGTAAAGAACTGTGCAAAACTTAAAATATTAATTAAATATCAGTCTTTTAAAAAATAATTTTAGATTATATGCCTCTTTAAGCAGCTAGATGGCACAGTGGATAAAGATCCTAATCTAGAGTAAGGAGGACCTGAATTCAAATGTAGCCTTAGGCACTTATTAGCTGTGTGATCCTAAACAAGTCAGTCCCTTTTGCCTTGGATCCACATCTATAAGATGAACTGGAGAAGAAAATGGCAAACAACTCCAGTATTTTTTGCCAAGAAAACCTCAAATGGGAATAAAAAGAGTCGAACACAACTGAATAACAAGAAAAAGCCTCTTTTAGCATTCCTTAAACGTCTTTTTTCTTGTTTGCCAGAGTTTACACATATGTCTTTCCATCTGAATAGCTTTACATATCCCTTTTGAAATGCCTGTTCTTATTAGCCAGCAAATTTCTTAAGAATTATGTATATCCTAATTTGCCTTTTAAGGGTGCAAGCCCCCTTATTTCTAGGACAACAGGACTCAAACCTATACCAAAGAGCTCAAAACCCTTTGCACTCCCATTACATCATATCCTAGTAAGGTCAGCTAAATAAGCTTTTGGGCCCATACCCTGAAAATGTTGGTTCACACCCTTCCCATACTAATGTCCCCCTATGTACTATGTATTTTAACACTAAGCCTCTTTATAGGCTTTAGATTGCATTCATCCAGGTCAGGGCAATTTATATTTGACATATATTATATTGCAAGCTAATCATATAGGTTTTTACTAATATATATTATTTAAAAAGTATTTTTTTTTACTTTTTAAATGAATTTTTGTTTGTTTAAAGAGTAGTGAGTTGTTTTAAAAGCATAGTGAAAAAAAATTATAGTATCATTTTCCCTAGGAAATAAAAGCAGGTATTGTATAAATAGAGGTATTTTGGTCACAAACAAGTCAATAACATACACATTAATATAAGCAGTAGTTCTTGATCTCTATCCTAGAATTCTATCGAAGGAAACACATTGTTTCATGTTGAGATGCTCAGTTAGATTTTCACATAAATTATACTTTGAATGCTCTCAAGATGAAAACAATTGGGTCTTACAGAATAGTTATAATTTACTCCACATGCCCTTATGCAGATGAGGCCCTGAATACTCCTACTAGCTAAAGTTTTCCTTTATTCTAAGTGATTGTCTTAAATTATCATTAACTCCTCATTCATCCAAAGGGTCTTGGTATGAATTTTGTAAAAGCACAAACATTTCAAGCCAGGTCAGAGAAAGAGGAAAAAAAAAACATCTCAATTATATTCTTCATCGAAGACCTCATATGTTCTCAAAATAAATATAATTTTATTTTTTTTTCTCTCACTTCTCTAACATATTTATAACACTTTGTATTTTTTTTTGCATTTTCTTCACTGTTTTCAACAACTCAATTTAGCACCCTCCATGAATTTAATTAGTGTGCTATTTAACTCTACATATCATTAATAAAACAGTTAAATAAGAGAGAAGACATGTGTCAAAGCACCTTTTGTCAAAAAAAAAATACTGACACTGATCATCCTGATTCACTAAAATTAAAAAGATCAACCTTAGCAGTGAGAGAATCAGTGGACTCTTATCTGAACAAAGTTTCCTATGTCCAATTGTTTTACACTGTAGTCTAGAATGCATTATGGACCAAATACAGTTCATAAGCCATATATTAGTCTCAGAAATATAGGGAGGGGAAGAAGACAAAAGCAAACAACAACAACAACAATAGTAACAAAAACAACAACAAAACTGACTTTAGAAGTGATATATTTTAAGAAGAGAATCAATTAGGGGAAAGGAGGTGATTTGGGATTAAATAGAATAATAACATTTGTAGTGGATAAAATCAGCACAAATATATCATTTCCTCCAGGTATGTTTATTAACATATGTAAAGAAATAGAGGAAGCAGCCTGACTGAAATAATCTAGAGTTAAGATATGACAAAAGATTTTAAAGGATGTACAGTAGATGGGGTTCCAATGAAATGTTTTTTTGTTGTTATTGTTTTGTTTTGTTTTGCTTTGTTTTGCTAAGGAATCAAGACTGGGAAGGAGAGTATATATTTAGAGCATAGATTATGGCCTGAGGTACTAATAGAATATATAGTATGTGAAAGTAGGACCAATTATTTCACTGTCTTTTTTCTTCCCTGAGACTAGCTTAGAGCCTTCTCCCACTATACATTTAATGGATATTTGATGATTCAGCAATGAAATCAGGCAAAACTGTTCAGATTTTCTACTCAGTATCGTCACAAAGTTTTATTTTAATTTTTCTTGATTGTATTGTTAAACACTATAAGGAGTGCTTAAAATAACTTTTTTTTTCAAATTTTAGAAATTATTAACTATGTCTTTTGGCTACAGATATTATTTTTCTTTTAAAGTGTTTTCCTGGAAATACAACAACAACAAAAAAAACCTACAACAAACCAATTGAATTTATGACACAGTGAGGTAGAATGGAAATAATGCTGTATTTTGAATTAGGCAACATGAATTAAAATTCTACTTCTTTTGTGATCTTGGGTAAGTTATTTTACCATGACTATGAAATAGTTTCTTTATCTGTTAAATTGATTCTTAGATTGAATGAGGGCAGCCAGATGGTACAATGGCTAGAGCACCAGACTTGGAGTCAAGCAAACTCATCTTCTTGAAGTCAAATCCAGTTTCAGAAATTTACTAATTGTGTGAGCCTGGGTAAATCCCTTAACTCTATTTGGTTCAGTTCCTCATGTGAAAAATGATATGGAAGGAAAAAAAAAGTACACAACTCTGTCTCTCAACCATGAAAAATCCCAAATGAGGTCCTACTAATTATCATTTTTCTGTAAATAAAAAAAAATTACATAGATTCATGTAAAAGATAGAATTATTTAATTGGAATTCAGTTCAGAAGACTATCTGACTCAGTCTAATATCTTCAAGTGAATATTAAGCTAACTCAAAATGTTATTGTTGCTTGTCTTCTGGAAGATATGTTGCCTACTAGATTCATTATTCAAGATCTGTCCCACATTCCATATTTCTGAAACTTTCCACAGAAATTTCAGCCCAAATATGTCTCTCTAATATCAGAATTATATTACCCATTTTATATTACCTATTTTTGCATGATAATTTTTTATGCAATCATATTTCTATAGATATCTCAGTGACATTCTGCTTTTTTAAAGTAAAATTAACTTTAAAAATAAACAAAAAAAATTTTCTCTTTTCCCACTCCAAACTCATTTGAGGAATAAAAAGATATTTTTTTCTAATAAACTTGGATAGTCAAGCAAAAAAAATCTTGTATGTATGTATTTATGTATTAATGCACAGTAATCCATTGTGTTACCATTTTTCTATCACTTTATCTAAAGGTAGATAGCAAGGCTTATTATCAGTATCTTTGGAATGATGAATGATCATGTGTTTATCAGAATTCTTAGAGCTTTCAAAGCTGCTTGCTTTTATAATTTTGATATTGCTATATTGGTTGCTCTCCAAATTCTTATTTCACTCTTCCTCAGTTTGTGAAAACCTTTAAAATTATTCATTTTTCATCAAATAGATGCTAAAATATGTTTTGGTTTAGCTTACTTTACTTTTTCTCACAGTCTCATTGAAATCATACATTTCTCATTTTTTATGATACGTAATTTTCAATATTAACTATTCTGCTTTTCCAGCTAGAATAATATCTGCTAGGATACAACATTGATAGCCTCTCTTTTGTAAATTTTCTGCACTTTGTATGTTTGTGAATACATGCTGAAGCTGAAAAAAACTTCTTCATCTCAACTTGGAACAAAGAGAGAAAAAATGTTGACTAGTATATCTGGCATGGTATTCTGTGGAACATTAGAAGTTAAGCATTCCTCCAGCCAAGATGGCGGAGAGGAGACACACAAGTGGGTAAGCTCCATGTTTTCTCTCAGAATTCATTTCATGACAAGCCTCTGAATTAATGCTTGACTGAAAAAAAAAAAAAAACCCACAAATAATTACCAAGAGAAGACATCCTTGAAATTCGCCAGGAAAGGTCTGTTTTTGCTTGAGGGTGGCGATGGTTTTAGATCAGGCTTAGGCTGAGGGAAGGCAGTGGCAGTGAGAGTGCAGCAGGCAGCTCACAGCCGAGTAGACTGGAGGGGATTGGGGTGTGATCTCAGCCATCTCTGCAGGGAAAGCTTTGCTACAGGATTGAGTACTTTGCCCTGGCAGCAAGCGAGTAGACAAGCAGAGAAGCTAAAAACATCGAGGGTGAAGAATACAACCCAGAACAGCTGGAGTCTCTCAGGACCTGTCCACCTCCTCCCCCACAGTGTCTCAGCACGCTTTCCAGAGTCTCAGAGTGCAGGTGTAGCACAGTCCTGCTAGTGCCTCTCTACTGCTCCCCCTCCCCCCCTCCATCTGTAGAGGAAGCTCGGTAACACCAGCCAGCCGAAAAAAGAAAGCAGATTTCTTTTTTTTTTCTTTTTTTCTTTGCTTTTTTCTTTAATTCTTCTCTGACAAAATGAGCAAAAAAATTGAAATGGATCTTAACCATTGACAGCTTCTATATGGATAGAAAGCAGAATCTAAACTTTGAGGAGACTAAAAACAGACTGTCTCCAGGTGAATCCCCAAAGGAGGAAATCATCTGTTCCTCAGCACAGATGAATCTCATAGAAGAAATTAAAAAGGCTCTCACAAGAGAGGTGGAAGAAAAGAGGGAAAAGGAAAGGGAGGCTTGGCAAGAGAGTCTGGAGAAGTCATCCCACTCACTTAAAGAGAGTGGATAAAGAAATCAAATTGTTGAAAAATAGAATTAGTGAAGTAGAAACAGAAACTAGCTCTCTAAAAAATAAAATGGGTGAAATGGAAAAAAGTTCCATAGAACAAAACAACTCACTTAAAAACTCAATTGGACAATTAGAAAAAGATATAAAAAAGTGAATGAAGAAAATACGTCATTGAAAATCAGAATCGAACAAATGGAATTGAATGACTCCAGGAGACAAGAAGAATCAGTCAAGCAAAACCAAAAAAGTCAAACAATGGAAAAAATGTGAAATACCTTTTTGGGAAAACAATAGACCTAGAAAATAGATCCAGGAGAGACAATCTGATAATTATTGGACTCCCAGAAAAATATGATGAAAAAAAGAAACTGGACACTATTTTCCAGGAAATTATCAAAGAGAACTGTCCAGAAGTCATAGAAACAGAGGATAAAATAGACATTGAAAGAATTAATCGATCACCTAATGAAAGGGATCCTAAAATCAAAACAGCAAGAAACATAGTGGCCAAATGCCAGAACCCTCATATGAAGGAAAAAATACTGCAAGTGGCTAGAAAAACCCAATTCAAATATTGAGGAGCCACAATAAGGATCACCCAGGATCTAGCAGCATCCATTTTAAAAGATCAAAGGGCCTGGAATATGATATTATGAAAGGCTAAGGAACTCAGTATGCAACCAAAAATAACTTATCCAGCCAGAATGAGCATCTTTTTCCAGGGAAGAAGATGGTCATTCAACGAAATAAGTGAATTTCACCTATTTTTGATGAAAAAACCAGAATTTAACAAAAAGTTTGATCTACAAATATAGAACTCAAGAGAAACCTAAAAAGGTAAAAAGAAACCATGGGAACTATATTTATGCTATAAAGATGTATAAAGAATACATGTATAACTTGTTCTAGAAACTAGATGTGGAAAGGACATTGTACCAGAAAAAGGGTAAAGTGGGGGTACGATATCTCATAAAGAGGCAAAGGAAACCTATTATATCTGAGAGAAAGAATGGAGGGGGATGAATATAGTGGGTATCTTCCTGCCTTCAGAATTGGCTTAAAGAGAAAAATTTTAGACATATTCAATTTATGGGTAAACTTCTCCCACCTCATTGAAAGGTGGGAAGGGAAAAGTGAAAAGGGAAGGAATAAGCTAAGCAGAAGGGAATATGGAAACTGTGAGGAAAAGGAGTAAGATAGGGGGAGGAACTCTAAGGCGGGGGGAGGGATACTAAAAATGGAGGGCTGTGAGAAGCAAGTGGTGATCACAAGTTTAATACTGGGGAAGGGGTTAAGGAGGAAAAAAAGGAGAAAAGCATAACAGGGGTTAACGAGATGGCAAGTAATACAGAACTGGTAATTTTAACCATAAATATGAATGGGGTAAACTCCCCCATAAAGAGGAAGCAATCAGCAGAATGGATTAAAAGCCAGAATCTTACAATATGTTGTTTACAGGAAACACACCTGAAGCAGGGAGATACATACAGAGTAAAGGTAAAAGGTTGGAGCAGAATCTACTATGCTTCAGGTAAAGTCAAAAAAGCAGGGGTAGCCATCCTGATCTCAGATCAAGCAAAAGCAAAAATTGATCTAATTAAAAGAGATAAGGAAGGGCATTATATCTTGCTAAAGGGTAGCATAGATAATGAAGCAATATCAATGTTAAACCTTGTAGCACCTAAATTCTTTTTTTTTTTTTAAATAACTTTTTATTGATAGAACTCATGCCAGGGTAATTTTTTACAATATTATCCCTTGCATTCGCTTCTGTTCCAATTTTTCCCCTCCCTCCCTCCACCCCCTCCCCCAGATGGCAAGCAATCCTTTACATGTTGAATAGGTTACAGTATATCCTGGATACAATATACGTGTGCAGAACCGAACAGTTTTCTTGCTGCACAGGGAGAATTGAATTCAGAAGGTATAAATAATCCGGGAGGAAAAACAAAAATGCAAGCAGTTTAGAGTCATCTCCCAGTGTTCTTTCTTTGGGTGTAGCGCTTCTGCCCATCTTTGATCAATTGAAACTAAATTAGCTCTCTTTATCGAAGGACCCACTTCCATCAGAATACATCCTCAAACAGTATCTTTGTTGAAGTATATAATGATCTCCTGGTTCTGCTCATTTCACTTAGCATCAGTTCATGTAAGTCTCACCAGTCTTCTCTGTATTCATCCTGCTGGTCATTCCTTACAGAACAATAATATTCCATAACATTCATATACCACAATTTACTCAACCATTCTCCAATTGATGGGCATCCATTCATTTTCCAGCTTCTAGCCACTACAAACAGGGCTGCCACAAACATTTTGGCACATACAGGTCCCTTTCCCTTTTTTTGTATCTCTTTGGGGTATAAGCCCAGTAGAAACACTGCTGGATCAAAGGGTATGCACAGTTTGATAAGCACCTAAATTCTTAAAAGAGAAATTAAGAGAGCTGCAAGAAGAAATAGACAGCAAAACAATAATAGTGGGAGATCTCAATCTTGCACTCTCAGAATTAGATAAATCAAACCACAAAATAAATAAGAAAGAAGTCAAAGAGGTAAATAGAATACTAGAAAAATTAGATATGATAGATCTCTGGAGAAAATGAAATGGAGACAGAAAGGAGTACACTTTCTTTTCAGCAATTCATGGAACCTATACAAAAATTGATCATATATTAGGACATAAAAACCTCAAATTCCAAAGCAGTAAGGCAGAAATAGTAAATGGATCCTTTTCAGACCACAATGCAATGAAAATTACATTCAACAAAAAGCCAGGGGGAAATAGACCAAAAAATAACTAGAAACTAAATATTCTCATACTAAAGAATAATTGGGTGAAACAGCAAATCATAGACATAATTAATAACTTCACCCAAGAAAATGACAATAATGAGACATCATACCAAAATGTGTGTGATGTAGCCAAAGTGATAGATAATAAGGGGAAACTTCATATGTCTAGAGTCCTACTTGCATAAAATAGAGAAAGAGAAGGTCAATGAATTGGGCTTACAACTAAAATGCTAGAAAAGGAACAAATTTAAACCCCCCAGTCAAACACTAAACTTGAAATTCTAAAAATTAAAGGCAAGAACAATTGAAATTGTTAGTTAATAACATTGAATTGTTATTTCAATAACAATTGAAATTGTTAATAATTGAATTATTATAATTCAATTGAATTGAATTGAAAGTTAAAATTGAAATAAATTTGAATTTGAAATAAAATTGAAAGTTAAAAAAAAACTATTGAATTAATTAATAAAACTAAGAGTTGGTTCTATGAAAAAAACAACAAAATTGACAAACCCTTAGTAAATCTGATTTAAAAAAGGAAAGCGGAAAATCAAATTGTTAGTCTTAAAAATGAAAAAGGAGAACTCACCACTAATGAAGAGGAAATTAGAGCAATAATAAGGAGTTACTTTGCCCAACTTTATGCCAATAAATTTGACAACTTAAATGAAATGGAAGAATACCTTCAAAAATATAGCTTAACCAGATTAACAGAGGAAGAAGTATATATCCTAAACAGTCCCATTTTAGAAAAAGAAATAGAACAAGCTATTAACCAACTCCTTAAGAAAAAATCCCTAGGACTAGATGGATTTACATGTGAATTCTACCAAACATTTAAAGAACAATTAACTCCAATGCTATATAAACTATTTGAAAAAATAGGGATTGAATGAGTCCTACCAAACTCTTTTTACAACACAGACATGGTACTGATACCTAAAGGTTGGTTGGAAACAGAGAAAGAAAATTATAGAGCAATCTCCCTAATGAATATTGATGCTAAAATCTTAAATAAAATATTAGCAAAAAGATTACAGAAAATCATCCCCAGGATAATACACTATGATCAAATAGGATTTATACCAGGAATGCAGGGCTGCTTCAATATTAGGAAAACTATTAGCATAATTGACTATATCAATAACCAAACTAACAAAAACCATATGATCATCTCAATAGATGCAGAAAAGGAATTTGATAAAATCCAATATCCATTCCTAATAAAAATACTTGAGAGTCTAGGAATAAATGGACTTTTCCTTAAAATAGTCAGGAGCATATATTTAAAATGTCAGTAAGCATCATATGTAATGGGAAAAACTGGAACCTTTCCCAGTAAGATCTGGAGTGAAGCATGGTTGCCCTCTATCACCATTATTTTTCAATATTGTATTAGAAACGTTAACATCAGTAATAAGAGTTGAGAAAGAGATTAAAGGAATTAGAGTAGGCAATGAGGAAACCAAACTATCACTCTTTGCAGATGGTATGATGGTATACTTAGAGAACCCCAAAGATTCTACTAAAAAGCTATTAGAAATAATTCATAACTTTAGCAAAGTTGCAGGATACAAAATAAATCCCCATAAATCCTCAGCATTTTTATACATCACCAACAAAATCCAACAGCACAGCACAATATACAAAGAGAAATTCCATTCTAAATAACTGTTGACAGCATAAAATATTTGGGAATCTATCTACCAAAGGAAAATCAGGAATTATATGTGCAAAATTACAAAAAAACTTTCCACACAAATAAAGTCAGACTTAAATAATTGGAAAAATATTAAGTGCTCTTGGATAGTATGAGTGAATATAATAAAGATGACAATACTCCTTAAACTAATCTATTTATTTAGTGCTATACCAATCAGACTTCCAAGAAAATATTTTAAATAGAAAAAATAACAACAAAATTCATATGGAAGAACAAAAGATCGAGAATCTCAAGGGAATTAATGAAAAAAAAAATCAAATGAAGGTAGCCTAGCTGTACCTGATCTAAAACTATATTATAAAACAGCAGTCATCCAAACCATTTGATATTGGCTAAGACATAGATTAGTTGATCAATGGAATAGGTTAGGTTCACAAGACAAAATAGTCAACTATAGAAAACTAGTGTTTGACAAACCCAAAGATCCTAACTTTTGGAATAAGAATTCATTATTTGACAAAAAAACTGCTGGGATAACTGGAAATTAGTATGGCCAAAATTAGGCATGGACCCACACTTAAAACTGTATACCAAGATAAGATCAAAATGGGCCCATGATTTAGGCATAAAGAACTAGATTATAAATAAATTAGAGGAACATAGAATAGTTTATCTCTCAGACTTGTGGAGGAGGAAGAAATTTGTGACCAAAGATGAACTAGAAACCATTACTTATCACAAAATAGAAAATTTTGATTACATCAAATTAAAAAGCCTTTGTACAAACAAAAGTAATGCAAGCAAGATTAGAAGGGAAGCAACAAACTGGGAAAACATCTTCACAGTTAAAAGGTTCTGATAAAGGCCTCATTTCCAAAATATATAGAGAACTGAATCTAATTTATAAGAAATAATAAGAATAATAAATTTGATAACCTAAGCAAAATGAATGACTACCTCCAAAAATATAGGCTTCCCAGATTATCAGAGGAGGAAGTAAATTGCTTAAATAGTCCCATTTCAGAAAAAGAAATAGAACAAGTTATTATTCAACTCCCTAAAATAAAATCCCCGGGACCAGATGGATTTACATGTGAATTCTACCAAACATTGAAAGAACAATTAGCCCCAATGCTTTATAAACTATTTGAAAAAATAGGGAATGAAGGAGTCCTACCAAATTCCTTTTATGACACAGACATGGTACTGATACCTAAACCAGGTAGGTTGAAAACAGAGAAAGAAAATTATAGACCAATCTCCCTAATGAATATTGATGCTAAAATCTTAAATAAGATATTAGCAAAAAGACTACAGAAAATTATCCCCAGGATAATGCACCATGATCAAGTAGGATTTATACCAGGAATGCAGGGCTGGTTCAATATTAGGAAAACTATCAGTATAATTGGCCATATTAATAATCAAATTAGCAAAAACCATATGATCATCTCAATAGATGCAAAAAAAGCATTTAATAAAATCCAACATCCATTCCTATTAAAAACTCTTGAGAGTATAGGAATAAATGGACTTTTCCTTAAAATAATCCGTAGCATCTATTTAAAACCAACAGTAAGCATCATATGTAACAGGGACAAACTACAACCATTCACAGTAAGATCAGGAGTGAAACAAGGTTGCCCACTATCACCGTTACTATTTAATATTGTATTAGAAATTGACAATAAGAGTTGAGAAAGAGATTAAAGGAATAAGAATAGGCAATGAGGAAACCAAATTATCACTCTTTGCTGATGATATGATGGCATACTTAGAGAACCCCAGAGACTCTACTAAAAAGTTATTAGAAACAATCCACATCTTCAGCAAAGTTGCAGGGTATAAAATAAACCCACATAAGTCATCAGCATTCTTATATATCACTAACAAAACCCAACAGTTAGGGTTACAAAAAGAAATTCCATTTAAAGTAACTACTGATTGTATAAAATATTTAAGAATCTATCTGCCAAAGGAAAATCAGAAACTTTATGAGCAAAACTACAAAACACTTTCCACACAAATTAAGTCTGATCTAACCAACTGGAAAAATATTAAATGCTCTTGGATTGGGTGAGTAAATATAATAAAGATGACAATACTACCTAAATTAATCTATTTATTTAGCACTATACCAATCAGACTCCCAAAAAACTACTTTGATGAAGTAGAAAAAATAACAACAACGTTCATATGGAAAAACAAAAGGTCAAGAATTTCAAGGGAATTAATGAAAAAAAAATCAAATGAAGGTGGCTTAGCTGTACCAGATCTAAAATTATATTATAAAGCAGCAGTTACTAAAATCATCTGGTATTGGCTAAGAAATAGACTAGTTGATCAATGGAATAGGTTAGGTTCAAAGGACAAAACAGCCAATAACTTTAATAATCTAGTGTTTGACAAATCCAAAGACCCCTGTTTCTGGGATAAGAATGCACTATTTAACAAAAATTGCTGGGAAAATTGGAAATTAGTATGGCAGAAACTAGTTATTGACCCACACTTAACACCGTACACCAAGATAAGGTCAAAATGGGTTCATGACCTAGGCATAAAGAATGAGATTATAAATAAATTCGAAGAGCATAGGATAGTTTACCTCTCAGACCTGTGGAAGAGGGAGGAATTTATGACCAAACAAGAACTAGATATTACTATTGACCACAAAATAGAAAATTTTGATTATATCAAATTGAAAAGTTTTTGTACAAACAAAACAAATGCAGACAAGATTAGAAGGGAAACAATAAACTGGGAAAACATTTTTACAGTCAAAGTTTCTGATAAAGGCCTCATTTCCAAAATATATAGAGAATTGACTCTAATCTATAAGAAATCAAACCATTCTCCAATTGATAAATGGTCAAAGGATATGAACAGACAATTCTCAGATGAAGAAATTGAAACTATTTATAGACATATGAAAATATGCTCCAAATCATTATTAATCAGAGAAATGCAAATTAAGACATCTCTGAGATACCACTACACACCTGTCAGATTGGCTAGAGTGACAGGGAAAGATAATGTGGAATGTTGGAGGGGATGTGGGAAAACAGGGACACTGATACATTGTTGGTGGAATTGTGAACACATCCAGCCATTCTGGAGAGCAATTTGGAACTATGCTCAAAAAGTTATCAAACTGTGCATACCCTTTGATCCAGCAGTATTTCTACTGGGCTTATACCCCAAAGAGATACTAAAGAAGGGAAAGGGACCTGTATGTGCCAAAATGTTTGTGGCAGCCCTGTTTGTAGTGGCTAGAAGCTGGAAAATGAAAGGATGCCCATCAATTGGAGAATGGTTGAGTAAATTGTGGTATATGAATGTTATGGAATATTATTGTTCTGTAAGGAATGACCAGCAGGATGAATACAGAGAGGACTGGCAAGACTTAAATGAACTGATGCTAAGTGAAATGAGTAGAACCAGCAGATCATTATATACCTCAACAACGATACTGTATGAGGATTTATTCTTTTAGAAGTGGATTTCTTTGACAAAGAGATCTAACTCACTTTCAATTGATCAATAATGGACAGAAGCAGCTACACCCAAAGAAAGAACACTGGGAAATGAATGTAAACTGTTTGCATTTTTGTTTTTCTTCTCTGTTCTCCAAGAGAACTGTTTGGTTCTGCACACATATATTGTATCTAGGATATACTGTGACCTATTTAACATGTATAAGACTGCTTGTCATCTGGGGGAGGGGATGGAGGGAGGGAGAAGAAAAATTGAAACAGAAGTGAGTACAAGGGATGATGTTATAAAAAATTACCCTGGCATGGGTTCTGTCAATAAAAAGTTATTAAAAAAAAAAAGTTAATGAGGAGAAAAGCAAAATTGGCCAATTGAAAAAAAAAAGGTACAAAAGCTCACTGAGGAAAATAATTCCTTAAAAATGGAATTAAACAAATGGAACCTAATGACTTTATGAGAAATTAAGATACAATAAAGCAAAACAACAAAAACAACAACAACAAAAAAAAAAAAAAAAAAAAAAAAACAAAGTTAAGCATTTAATTTGGAATTCATGTGTAGTAAATCTGGAAATGCTTGGCTGACAAAAAAGAAAAAAAAAACAATATCCAATAACAATCACAATTTAAGGAGACAAAAAAAAAAACAAACTTTGATCAAATTAATTACAAAACACAATTCCAGAACATTGAAGATGTTGTACACTTGTTACTTCCTCTAAGAAAAGTGATACACTTAAAACACAAGATAGGACTTTCTGAGGCTTTAAAGATAATCAGTGAATTTCTTTCCTTTGATTATGTGTATTTGATATGAACATTTTTTATTATTATTGTTAATTGTTATTTTGGGGTAGGAGAAATAGGAAATGAAAGGAAGTGACTATGAACAAGAAAAGCAATGTTTCAAAAGAAAAATGACAGATATTTGAATTCCTATAATTCATGAAGGCTACCAAGCTTATTTTAAAGTGTGATGAAAAAAAATGTTTACAAAGGATTGTAAAGTAAAAAGCTGATATGATAAGAACAGCAATGCTATTAAGTGCTTTGCCTCTTTTATCTTGATTTTTTGTCCATTTGTTTTACAAATAGGATAGTAAGAATATATAGCAACATTTTTTGCTGTACTTTAGTTTAACATAAATATCTTTATTTTAAAAAGGCAATTTCAAAAATTAGCCTATCAAAAATTGTTTTCCATTCATTTAAATTTCCCTACTATCTCAATAATTCAAATTTCCCTACTATCTCAAAAGTTCCTTATTTCTTCAAGTAAAATCTTGGTACCAGACTCAAAAATTCATTTTAGAAATAATTAATAATTATTTAATTAATAAATATGTTTATAATTAATAATGTATGCAATTAAGGTTTTCAAAGAAATTTTAAATAATGGTAAATATAAAAAAAAGTTTTTGATAATCTAGTAAGGCAGAAAATTCTCACCATTACTATTTTTCCCCTAATCTTCAATAAAACATTTTTTTAAAAATCTATTTTTTCCTAGATAAGAAGTCAATCTACTTGTAACTCATGAATATATGTAGACTATTTCAAATTTCCATTTTTTTTATTTGAGATTTAGCAAATTCAATATTATATTAGGGACAAAATACATAGAACCCGTAATTGGCTGCCAATGTGAATAAGGGTTATATGCAAAGAATGTTGAAGTACTACAAAGTTAATTGTTATGACATAAAAATTATTAGTCTATAAGATCAAATATGTAATTGTCCTAGATATCCTGAGATTTAATGAAAAATTCATAATTATGATATATACTCTGTAACAGAAAGAAATTACAAACTCAATAATAGAAAGAAACTCAAGTGTAAATTGAGTTATTCTATTGCATCTTTCATTATGTGAAAGAGATTGAATTATATTTTAGCTCTGCTATTGGGACTGACTTAGTTGATAGAAAGTTATTTTTTTCTCCATAAAAGATGTCAGGTTAAGATTTGTGAATTAAAAAAAAAGTTCTTGATTATTCAATATGAAGAACCACTAAAATCTTATTTCCAACAACTCATTGAGAGATAAAGATGAAATTGGGTTCTTAAAGCTTAGACACACACTAATGAAAGTTGTATCAAATGGCAAAAACTTCAAATATTGTTCCATTTATAGACTGAATATCTGTCATACAGAGAACAAACTAAGTATAGAGAATTTTGCTACCAAGAAATGGACAATTATATTTCTTGCCATCTTAAATATTAAATTTTAGAAAGATTGCAATCTTGTCACAATTATAAATACTCAAAATATTTACATTTTTGTCAGTTTGACATTTATATTTTGGCAGTTTTCATTAAAAACATTAGCAAGCTCTCCTTCTTTCATTTGCAAATATAAACAATGCAAATATGTGTATATATGTATATATTCACTGTTTAGCCATGGAATGAAAAATGATACAATCCCCATAGTCATGACATTTATAATATAGTAAGGGAATTTAAAATATTCACATGCAAAAAAGAGATCCACTAAAAATAACATATAGGATACAGAAAAATATGGAAAATAAATATGTATATATATAAAAAAAAAAACATTACTGACTAGTGGGAGAGACTCTGAAAAAGTTTCAAGGAGAAAATAGTATCTGTGGTGGCCTTTAAAGTATGGGTATGAACTCTATGAACAGATAGGGGGAAATAATAATTCAGGTTTATGGAATAGAATGACCAAAGAGTTTAAAAAAATATGGAAAAGCACAGGTCACATAAGAGGATTAGCTTCCTTTGGTTGAGGATTATTATTATGTGGAAAGGAATCTTATTAAATAAGTTTGGAAAGTTTGATTGTAGGGCAACTGAATAAGATCTTTAAGGCAAATTATAAAGTTTGAATTCAAAAGCAGAAAGAAATTGTTGAAGAATTCTGAGTAACAAAATGTCAATGCCATATAGAAACAAGAAAGAGGTAATAATAGATCATATTCATATTGTGTTTTATAATATTCAGAAATATTCTGAACCAGAGATTAATTACTTTTTGACTTTACTGTGTATTTGTAGAACAAAGTCCTATTTGAAATGTAATTAGTGCTAATATAATTCTCAAATGGTCTACTAATTGGTTAACTGCCATAAACAGGCATGCTACTTTTGAACAAATATCCAATGATAATTTTATAAAATGTTATATTGCATTACTTCCCATGGCCAATTTACATTCTTTCTATTATTTTAATGACTGTGTCTTACAGATTATTGTAGTATTGTTTCTTGCTTCAATATTGTATGATAATAAACAATAATTTCTTGTACTTTAATACTTAGAACACATTTTATGAAATTTTGGGGGGGGAAACCAACATAAAGAAAGCAATTAACTTTCATGTCTGAGTCTCAATCATAACATTTGTATCTAACAATATTAATTAGAGCAAAAATTATTGGATAATAAAATAATTTAATGAATAACATAGTGCATTATAACATATTTGTCTATCACAATTTTACTCTTCAAGCAGCCATTAACATTTTGTTGACTTAGGAAAATAAAATGAGACTCTATTTGCCTCTAATTTTAGGTGCTATTAAAATTCTATCAATGATCAAACTTGGCAGTAAAGTATTTGGTTTTCCCCTATTAAAGTATAATGGCTTAAACTTACATTTACAAACT
Organism: Antechinus flavipes; assembly: GCF_016432865.1. NCBI lineage: Eukaryota > Metazoa > Chordata > Mammalia > Dasyuromorphia > Dasyuridae > Antechinus > Antechinus flavipes. The sequence continues at coordinate 395,297,067 of NC_067401.1, forward strand.
CTAAAATGCATTAAATTAAGCTGCATAAAGTCTAAAGTTGAAATATTAGAACTATTTTGTTACCATTCTCTTCTGCACACTGAAATGCCCATATTGTACTGTTTTGACTTAGGTTATTATTTTTTAATATTATTTTAGAGTATTAAATATTTAGATTGAAGAGATCCTTATAGGTCATCTACTCAATACCTTCTTTATATTTTAGTTTAATTCTAATTTTACAAAAAAGTGAAGGAATTAAGTGACTTGCTCACTCTTACAATAATACAAATCAATATGTCCAGTAACAGATTCTACTACAGCACATTGTATTTATGTTCCAATATAATCACAAAATATGTCATGCATGTCATATTTCAATATTTGTATATCTATGCACATGTGTGCATATATAAAATATACATCATGGGTATATTATATATATGGAGAGAGAAAGAAAGGCACAGAGAGACAGAGACAGACACAGAGACAAAGTCAGAGACAAATATATGTAAAACTAATTCCATAATCCTTAAAACTAAATAGAGACAACTAGCATTAAAATTAAAGCAAAACCAAAAGACTTTCTAAGTTCTCTTCTTTCCTTGCCTCCCAATGTGCTTATAACTATAGTTATAAAATCTGACTGTTGTGGTTATTTTAAGGACAATAAAGATAAGTCATACTGGTTAATGATGTATGCTAGCACAAAAACAAGGCTAATAAACACCATATTTAGTTTTCAAATTATGTTTGCTTCTATAACTCTAAAATGATTGCCCAATGGACAATCAAAAGCCAGAGTTGCCAGTAAAATACAAATTGACATATTTTGCTCTATTGGCTTAATTTTGCTGCTGCCATTTTTAACCTTCACAAACTTTGCAATTTTCTCATTGGAAGTTCAGAAGTTCCCAATACTTAAAAAAAATAATATGTGAAAAAATTTTAAATGTGCCCCACTTTGTCTAGTATTTCAGCAATCCTTTCTCCCTTCTTTTAAATGAATGTTTTGAAATGACTGTTTAGGGTTTTGTTTGAGATACATAAAAGAATCCAGCAGTTTATAGAACTTAATTAATATTTCAGCGTTTTAATGTATTTGTCCCTAATAAGCATATAGATCTGCCTAGTTAATATCACTTTCACATTGCTCATGTTCCATTTGCACCTTCAAAGTAGCAATCATGAATTCACTTCTGAAAGTTCTTAGTACTTGAGGTAAATAGATAAAAGGTATTACAAAGTACAAGCTGTTATTTTGATCTCATTTCTGGTTATTTGTTTATAAGTTATTTCTTGGAAATAATGTACTGAAAAGAGGCTGCTGGATAAAGACAAATTGTGTTGACCTTGAGTGAAACTTTGCTAGTATAGGGATTTTGTGTGTATGTGTGTGTGTGCTTAGATTAAAAGACATGAAAAAACAAAATATAAATTCAGCAAAGAGAATGAATGTTGATTTCAAGAAACAATAGGATATTTTAATAATAAAGTGAAACTTTAAAAGTTAATAAAGTGAGTTTTAAAATAATGTAATGATTTTCTTTATACATGTTCTCCAGTTTAAAAAAGATTTGGTTCCTAGTAAATAGAGCAAGAGTCTTAGAGAACCAAATTTAGCTAGAAATATAACAAAACATGAAAAAAAACCCACAAAAATCCCTTAATAATTAGAGTTCTAAAACGCAGAGTCACAACAGAGTTAATTTTTCATCCATTGGGGTATCAGAAGAGAGTTTGAAATAATTATTTGTTGTGAATGTTGCACAAGTAATTTATCCCCAGGTAAGCATGGAACTGAACATCTGTCATCTCTTCAAACTTTTCAATTCTATTTCTCTCTCTCCGTCTTGTGTTGCCATTAAAGCTTTTTTGAGTTTATAGATCATAATTGTCTTAATCTTTCTTAGGCTAGGTTAAAATGATGTAAGATATATAATTGAAAACTGAATATTGATCTAACATTTAAATATGTAAGTTGCCTAAAAAGTAACAAAAACAATAAAAGCTATGATGGTGATGATGATGCTAATGATATTAAAGTAATATAAAATTTTTAGACTTGCAAAGTGCTTTTCTTTCTTATTTTATTTGAAACATAACACAGAAGTGAAGATGAAATTATAATGCTTATTTTTTCAGAAAGGGAAATTGAGTTTGAGATGATAATTTGATTGTCAAGGCTCATAAATCTACCCAATAAGCCAGTAGCATTATTCAAATTCAGACCATCTCTAAATCAGTTCTACCACCTCAAATGAAACCAACCATCTTGATACTGTGAAACATCTTAAGGTATGCAAGTTTTAAGACTCCATATTGAATTTTTCCATGTATACATTTTTCATTGTAAAACTACAGCTTTTATTTCTTTTTTTTTTTTCCTTTTTGGAAGTAATTGTTCCTTATATCATAATCTTAATCTTTTGCCATTGTCTTTAATGAATTTACCTTTTATCTTGTCCTGAATAACTTCTCAAAAAATTCCAAATCCAAATATGAAGTAAGATAGATACAGGTTAATGTTAGAGAAAGATTAATAATCAAGTTAGGTTAATCTTTACATAAGGAAGAATATTAAGTAAAAGGTTAATAATAGCAATAATAGTAAAAGAACAATAGAAGTTTAATGAGTAAGAGAGGATTATGAAAAGATGGTAACATAATTTAAATAATGTTTTTACCATTAATGAATAGTTTTATTGAATTAACCAAATGAATTTATTGTTCAATTGTTCTAGATAAAAAAAAATTTGATCAGGGAATAATAAGAAAAAATAAGTGGGAAGGAAAAGGCAAAAGAGGAAAGATGAGAAGAGAGAAAGTAAGCACACAAGAGGATTCTACTACACTTCTGATTTCATTTTTAAATAAATATATTATCTAATGAGAACATTTTGTCCAGAAAACAGTTAACCAACTCTATAAAAGGCGATAATTGAAGAAACAGAAATTCAGGTTTATAGATTCAAGCTGATTTGATGGGTTTTCTAAATGTTCTCAGAATGAGCAAGGTAATGTCATAGATTGGATAGAGACCAGAACTGGAAATAAGAATACCTGGTTGAAGTCTCATTTAGCTCTTTGAACCAATAGCAAGACTGCTGATTGCTCTGTAATATAGAGAATTCCTTAATGTTATACTAGAGACAAGTCAGCGATCTGCATTAGATGAATTTTCTGTTTCCCTCACATACTTTGATGATCTTTTTATTTGTAAAACCATGTTCTGCATTTTAAAAAATAAGAAAGAATTTTTACAAAATGAAACATTATTTTTTCATATATAATTAATAATAATAATAATAAGTTAAAACCATTCAACATATGTATATACATATGTCAAATGATTTTAAATAGAAATGGCCAAAGACATGCCATTTCTGTACTTCAAACTAATTTCTTCCCCAGTGTATAAAAAGAGCAACAGCAAAGAAAAAGAAATAGCATATTAAATTACTGAATCTTTTTTTTTTTTTTTTAAATTTCTGCTAGGACTCATTTTTCCAGATAGTTCTAAGCCATTTGTTTGACATACCTGTGTGAAGACCGCATATTTTAAAATCAGCCAGAGTCAGGAATTCAGGTTAAGGAAAAATCTTCAATCTTTATTCTTTTTGAGGTGAAGGGGGATTAGCAATGTGAGCAACTTCGACAGGACCCAGCAAGCAGAGGTGAAGGGAGATCATGATAGCAATGTGAGGAGCCGCGGCAAGCAGCCAGCCAGCAGTCTCTTCCACCTCTCTCTCTGCCCTTCTGCCTCCCCCCACCCAAATTGTCATTTCCTATATAACACATCAGGACTTGCAGAAAGAGTGGGCAGGGGACATTCTTTCTCCAAGCATATATATTAATAGAGTATGGTCCAATTACTATTTAGCCTCATGTGCTTGGGATCTTAGTGCATGAACTCGAGCTTCAGCCCATTACTGTTGGAATCCTTACTAACTGCTAACTAATTAGAGTTGATCTAATCTTACAAGAAGATGTTTTGGGCAGAACCTGAAACTAGGTACTAAGTAGAACTAATCAATACAAGGCTTGTGTTCACACCTTTACTTATTGAAGTTCAATGAGTTCATACCTCCCTTGAAGCTCTTTGGGCCAGAGAGCACTATGGGAGAAAACCCATAATCCCTCTCTCTGGAAGGAGCATAAATAGGCCAATGGGCCAGTCGAAGAAATTCTTCAGAGAGGAAGACGCTACAAGTCGAGATTTCACCGGAATGACATGAAGACTGGAGCTGGCTGGAGGCTGAAGAAAGCAGAGGCAGAGGCTGAAGGACCAGACCTTTGGATTTAAAGACATTCGGAGAGAGCTCTTGGAACCAAGCAGAGAGATAGGCCTCTAAGCTAACCGGGCTATATTGGAGATAATAAAAGATCTGAACTTTTATCACCTGGCTGCTTTTTGAGAAGAAAAAGCTCACAACATTTTGGCGCCCGAACAGGGACCGATTCAGATCCATCTGAACTAGATCACGACATTTTGGCGCCCCACGTTGGGCGCCAAAATGTGGTGAGCTTTTTCTTCTCAAAACACAGCCAGGTGATAAAAGTTCAGATCTTTTATTATCTCCAATATAGCCCGGTTAGCTTAGAGGCCTATCTCTCTGCTTGGTTCCAAGAGCTCTCTCCGAATGTCTTTAAATCCAAAGGTCTGGTCCTTCAGCCTCTGCCTCTGCTTTCTTCAGCCTCCAGCCAGCTCCAGTCTTCATGTCATTCCGGTGAAATCTCGACTTGTAGCGTCTTCCTCTCTGAAGAATTTCTTCGACTGGCCCATTGGCCTATTTATGCTCCTTCCAGAGAGAGGGATTATGGGTTTTCTCCCATAGTGCTCTCTGGCCCAAAGAGCTTCAAGGGAGGTATGAACTCATTGAACTTCAATAAGTAAAGGTGTGAACACAAGCCTTGTATTGATTAGTTCTACTTAGTACCTAGTTTCAGGTTCTGGCCAAAACATCTTCTTGTAAGATTAGATCAACTCTCCAAACATTTTGAACACTTTTGTGCACAGTATAAGATTTTACACACTACTGGCATACCCTTCAATCCTCAAGGTCAAGCAATAGTAGAAAGAAGAAACAGTGACATTAAGACACTCCTCCAAAAACAAAAGAAAGGGGGAGCCACAGGTAACCCTAGAGAACTTCTAAATTTAGTTCTCTATACCATTAATTTTTTAATCTTTGATAAAGATGCACTGGCTCCAGCAGACAGGTTTTATAACCCACCAGAAGAGCAGTGTCCAGTGCGAGCAGCTCCACTATCCTTAGATAATCGCCAGGTGATGTGGAGAGACCCAGAAAGTGGTGAATGGAAGGGACCAGATAGGCTAACTGCTTGGGGAAGAGGATCTGCTTATATTTCCACAGATGAAGAAAGAATCAGATGGCTGACAATGAGACTGTCAAAAGGATTCTTAAAATCTTCAGAAATCATTGGGTTCCCTGAGATGAAAAATTGTTGATGAGACTTTTTGCAGTACTTCAGAGCTTACAGGAATTATTAGATTCCTGGCACATGAACTCATGGACAATGGATTGCTTATGGACTATTTCTAGGACTTATGGACATGTGTAAATTTTCAGGTTGATTTATGTTGTTACATTACTACTAGCCTGTGTTATATTGCTATGTGCTTATGTAAATTATGTATAATGCCTCCCATATTGATGGATTTATGTATACCATGTATATCTGTTACAAAGTTCTGGCCCATATTGATGGATTTATGTGTACCCCCTCAGAAACCCCCTGTGTTTTAAAACAAAAGAAAGGGGGAGATGTTGGAATCCTTACTAACTGCTAACTAATTAGAGTTGATCTAATCTTACAAGAAGATGTTTTGGCCAGAACCTGAAACTAGGTACTAAGTAGAACTAATCAATACAAGGCTTGTGTTCACACCTTTACTCATTGAAGTTCAATGAGTTCATACCTCCTTGAAGCTCTTTGGGCCAGAGAGCACTATGGGAGAAAACCCATAATCCCTCTCTCTGGAAGGAGCATAAATAGGCCAATGGGCCAGTCGAAGAAGTTCTTCAGAGAGGAAGATGCTACAAGTCGAGATTTCACCGGAATGACATGAAGACTGGAGCTGGCTGGAGGCTGAAGAAAGCAGAGGCAGAGGCTGAAGGACCAGACCTTTGGATTTAAAGACATTCGGAGAGAGCTCTTGGAACCAAGCAGAGAGATAGGCCTCTAAGCTAACCGGGCTATATTGGAGATAATAAAAGATCTGAACTTTTATCACCTGGCTGTGTTTTGAGAAGAAAAAGCTCACCACACATTACATCTCCCACTTTCTTTTGTTTTAGAACACAGGTGGTCATGTCATCCCTGACTCCTCAGGGAAGTCAGAGCCCCCAAGGGGAAGGTGATCACACCCTCCATGACTTCTCAGGAAAGGAGGTGAAAGACCGAAAAGGAGGTGATCATGACCCCCCTGACTTCTCAGGAAGGGAGGTGAAAGCACTAAAAAGGAGATAATCATGCCCTCTCTGACATCTCAGGAAGGGAGATGAAAAGCACCAAAGGGAAGTGGGGGTTGCTAGTAGGTTTCTGGGCTGAAGGGTCTTATTATGCACAAATCTATCAGAATGGGAGATATTACACAAGCACATAGCAATAACGCAGAGGCTATTAGTGATGATCCTCCCCTCAGTCAGTGCAGGCTCGATGTGGTGTAACAAACATGAATTGTACATGCAAGTAATGGTATAACAAACAATATAAATCAACACGGTGTTGTAAAAGATTGCCAGAAGTCCTAGAAGGGGGGTATGTAAACAGCAGTCACACATATGCCTTCTTCAGCAGCCAAGAGATAGTCCAAAACCAATCTATTGTCCATTGCTTCAAATGTCAGGGAATCCAACAATCCCCCCAAGTTTTTGAAGTCCTGCAAAAATTTTTTTATGTGTTATGGAATCCAATGATTCCAGCAGATTTTGAGGTCCTATAACAGTCTTATCATTTCTCAGAAAATCCAATGATTCATGAGGGCCTTCAAGTCTTATGTCTCAGAGAATCCAATGATTCCTGAGGGTTTTCAAGTCCTACAACAATCTTATGTCTCAGAGAATCCATTGATTCCTGAGGGTTTTGTTGGGTGCCAAATGTGAAGACTGTGTATTTTAAAATCAGCCGGAGTCAAGAATTCAGGTTAAGGGAAAATCTTCAATCTTTATTCTTTTTGAGGTGAAGGGGGATTAGCAATGTGAGCAGCTGTGACAGGACCCAGCCAGCAGAGGTGAAAGGAGATCACCATAGCAATGTGAGCAGCTGCAACAAACAGCCAGCCAGCAGTCTCTTCCACCTCTGTCTCTGCCCCTCTACCTCCACCCTCCAAAAATCATCATTTCCTATACAACACATCAGGACTTGCACAAAGAGTGGGCAGGGTTCATTCTTTCTCCAAGCATATATATTAATCTTTGATAAAGATGCACTGGCTCCAGCAGACAGGTTTTATAACCCACCAGAAGAGCAGTGTCCAGTGCGAGCAGCTCCACTATCCTTAGATAATCGCCAGGTGATGTGGAGAGACCCAGAAAGTGGTGAATGGAAGGGACCAGATAGGCTAACTGCTTGGGAAGAGGATCTGCTTATATTTCCACAGATGAAGAAAGAATCAGATGGCTGACAATGAGACTGTCAAAAGGATTCTTAAAATCTTCAGAAATCATTGGGTTCCCTGAGATGAAAAATTGTTGATGAGACTTTTTGCAGTACTTCAGAGCTTACAGGAATTATTAGATTCCTGGCACATGAACTCATGGACAATGGATTGCTTATGGACTATTTCTAGGACTTATGGACATGTGTAAATTTTCAGGTTGATTTATGTTGTTACATTACTACTAGCCTGTGTTATATTGCTATGTGCTTATGTAAATTATGTATAATGCCTCCCATATTGATGGATTTATGTATACCATGTATATCTGTTACAAAGTTCTGGCCCATATTGATGGATTTATGTGTACCCCCTCAGAAACCCCCTGTGTTTTAAAACAAAAGAAAGGGGGAGATGTTGGAATCCTTACTAACTGCTAACTAATTAGAGTTGATCTAATCTTACAAGAAGATGTTTTGGCCAGAACCTGAAACTAGGTACTAAGTAGAACTAATCAATACAAGGCTTGTGTTCACACCTTTACTCATTGAAGTTCAATGAGTTCATACCTCCCTTGAAGCTCTTTGGGCCAGAGAGCACTATGGGAGAAAACCCATAATCCCTCTCTCTGGAAGGAGCATAAATAGGCCAATGGGCCAGTCGAAGAAGTTCTTCAGAGAGGAAGATGCTACAAGTCGAGATTTCACCGGAATGACATGAAGACTGGAGCTGGCTGGAGGCTGAAGAAAGCAGAGGCAGAGGCTGAAGGACCAGACCTTTGGATTTAAAGACATTCGGAGAGAGCTCTTGGAACCAAGCAGAGAGATAGGCCTCTAAGCTAACCGGGCTATATTGGAGATAATAAAAGATCTGAACTTTTATCACCTGGCTGTGTTTTGAGAAGAAAAAGCTCACCACACATTACATCTCCACTTTCTTTTGTTTTAGAACACAGGTGGTCATGTCATCCCTGACTCCTCAGGGAAGTCAGAGCCCCCAAGGGGAAGGTGATCACACCCTCCATGACTTCTCAGGAAAGGAGGTGAAAGACCGAAAAGGAGGTGATCATGACCCCCCTGACTTCTCAGGAAGGGAGGTGAAAGCACTAAAAAGGAGATAATCATGCCCTCTCTGACATCTCAGGAAGGGAGATGAAAAGCACCAAAGGGAAGTGGGGGTTGCTAGTAGGTTTCTGGGCTGAAGGGTCTTATTATGCACAAATCTATCAGAATGGGAGATATTACACAAGCACATAGCAATAACGCAGAGGCTATTAGTGATGATCCTCCCCTCAGTCAGTGCAGGCTCGATGTGGTGTAACAAACATGAATTGTACATGCAAGTAATGGTATAACAAACAATATAAATCAACACGGTGTTGTAAAAGATTGCCAGAAGTCCTAGAAGGGGGGTATGTAAACAGCAGTCACACATATGCCTTCTTCAGCAGCCAAGAGATAGTCCAAAACCAATCTATTGTCCATTGCTTCAAATGTCAGGGAATCCAACAATCCCCCCAAGTTTTTGAAGTCCTGCAAAAATTTTTTTATGTGTTATGGAATCCAATGATTCCAGCAGATTTTGAGGTCCTATAACAGTCTTATCATTTCTCAGAAAATCCAATGATTCATGAGGGCCTTCAAGTCTTATGTCTCAGAGAATCCAATGATTCCTGAGGGTTTTCAAGTCCTACAACAATCTTATGTCTCAGAGAATCCAATGATTCCTGAGGGTTTTGTTGGGTGCCAAATGTGAAGACTGTGTATTTTAAAATCAGCCGGAGTCAAGAATTCAGGTTAAGGGAAAATCTTCAATCTTTATTCTTTTTGAGGTGAAGGGGGATTAGCAATGTGAGCAGCTGTGACAGGACCCAGCCAGCAGAGGTGAAAGGAGATCACCATAGCAATGTGAGCAGCTGCAACAAGCAGCCAGCCAGCAGTCTCTTCCGCCTCTGTCTCTGCCCCTCTACCTCCACCCTCCAAAAATCATCATTTCCTATACAACACATCAGGACTTGCACAAAGAGTGGGCAGGGTTCATTCTTTCTCCAAGCATATATATTAATAGAGTATGGTCCAATTACTATTTAGCCTCACATGCTTGGGACCTCAGCATCAACTCGAGCTTCAGCCCATTACATATCTGGAAAGTATTTCTCTTTGCAGTTAAAAAAACAACAACAACAAAACAACAAAACAACATACATTTCAATTGCATGAATGCAATGTCAGTTTTAGAAGTTTCTTGTTTTCTGCAGCAAAAATCCTGGCAATCACTATTGCATATTATTCATACCTAATATTAGTAATAGCTTCTAGCACATGACTAACTACCTGAATTGATCTGAAAACAATTCAAAAATCCTATCCAAAAATAAATCCAGTATTGACCCAGACAAAATAAGGAATGACAAGTCAGCTACTCTTTTTCTCTCCTTTTCCCCCTCTACTCATTTGTCTTTTGTTATGTAAATGAATATGCTTTTTCCTTTTCTCTTTTATCTTTCTTTTTCTATGACTAATATGTGAGAATGAGAAAAATATATTCAACCCCATAATACATTTTATTCCATATAGCTTCTTTGTATAATTATTGTAATGCAGAAACACAAAGCATATAAACTGAGCACTTAGAGCAATGATCCATTTTGGACATATGTCTCAATACACTATTTGATAATTCATACAATGAGGATACCAGTACCAATGAATTTGCATTTTGATAATAGAAAAGAGTTGTAAATCCAACTGTATACTTCATAGAGTTGGCTAATATTGGCTCCTCTCTTATATTTTTTTCTATGAAACTGCATTCCTTACATAAGTAGATAGATAAATAGATAGAAAGTAGAGACATATAGATATATCCACTCATTTGTGTATGTATGTATGCATATGTATTCAAGTCATTTAGCCTACTGTATATGTATGCTTGTGTGTATAAAACATACAAGTATCTATGTATATTTTGTAGATATGTATATATATTTGCATATTTATATCTAAATATATTGTGAACATATGTATGTGTATGTATAAATGAATGCATATATTTGGCTTAGTGGCCAAAGTTGAGATAAAATAAATATAAAGAAGAGGTAATAATACTGAATATATTTAGAATAATAGCATAGTGTAAAAAATCACTTGGGAAAGAAAGATATCTGAATATCTTTCAGATATATTCAGATATCTGCAGTGTAATGATATGAAACAGGGAATAGTCTTATTTTTAGTGGCTCCCTAAGACATCACTAGGACACATATGCAGAAAATACAAGAAAGCAATTTAAAGTACTAGAAAAGGAGGAAAATTTAAATCCAGAATTATAAAATCTCTAAGATGAACAGGATTTGTGGAAGCAATTCTTTTAAACCTGTATCTGAATCATTATATTTTACTGATTTTTCAAGTTTCATTTCCTCTTCATCTTTAAAGCTACCTAGCCTGTATTATGCAGTTTTATGATGTGTTGTATTTTGTTCCTTCAGATGACCTCTTAAAGTTGGACCATGTAATTTACAACTAGATTTGTAACACATGGTAGGAGGGGACCAAAAACCTATAGTTGTTTTAAACCCTGTTATCTATAACAAAGTGGTCTGTTTTGATTATATTGTGGATTTGATAAATGATCCTTTAAGAGACTGATAATATTTGTTGCTCTTGGGAGACAGTCTAGTAAAGTTAGTAATTGACTTAACTTGGTTTAAGTTCAGAACATTCAGAATTCAAAAAGTTTTGGGATAACATCAGAAATTAATTTCAAGAATTAGCTCATTGTTGACAATACTAAGTACTATAGAAAGGGAACCAATGACAAACACAAAGGCAATATCATTGGACTTGTTAATTAAGAAATCACAAGTGAGTTTTGAGTTAGTGATGTCTAATATTAGATTTGCTAGGGAGGGGGTTTGTCATAGCAAAAAAAAAAATGTTCCAATATGGTTAATTTTTTTTTAATAGAGACATATCTGAATAAATTCTATTATACAGATGAGATGGAAACCAAAAGTTTCAACTGCACTTTTAACATTTTATTATTTATGTATCTTTTAAAGTCTAATCAAATTTTGGAGCTATCTTTTATCAAAAGGTTGACCAAAAATTGATAATGATTCCCTTCCCCTTTACAGGAACTTATGCAAATGAGGATTCATAACATCTGTCAGTAAAAATTATACCAACAATGATACAATTAATTAGTTTGATATTGAAGAAGCAATAGCAAAACAAATTTGTGTAAATGTTAATAGTGAAGAAGGAACCTATGAATACTGGTATTCAGCCAAGTCTGTTTTGTTCTTAATGCAGTTTAGACGTTAACACTATTCAGGTGCCAACTTTTTTTTCCTAATTCTTTCTGATCATTTGTATTTGGTTCTGGGTATTTGCAATTTGTTTTTAATTATCACTAAGCTGCCCAAACCTCTTTTGCAAAGTGACACTGAGCTCGAGAGATTAATTAACTTAAGAAGATTTAAAGCAAGGTAAAAGGAAAGCAAGAGGGAGAACTCAGAATCCTTGATTCTGTATTTACTTCACTAGGCTCACCAGCTTCTCAGGCAGACAGTTCATTTATCTAACTTTAGAAAAAAATTCTTTTGCTGCTAAATTTTTCTAAGTGCCATCTACTTCCTCAATAAAACTAAAATACAAGAAAACAAGATCAAAATAATAACTGACCTAAAAAACTCCCCAAAACTAATCACATATTTTGATTGCAATCCTACCTATCTTCCTATCTTTTTTAATGGATATTTCATAGATTATATAGAACTTGGATTCATCTAACCACAGGGATTAGAGGTAGAAGAGGCTTTAGTAATCATTATTTCCAAGTTCTCATTTTGGAGATAAGACAAAGAGGGCTAGAAAAGGTACATGATTTTTCCTCTTGAGAAAAGTAGGTAGACTAAAGGAGACATATGGAATTTTCTTATTTAAGAATTAAAGACTGCTAAATAGAAATGTGTGTGTGATAAAGGAAAAAAAAAACTCACTGTGGCAATGTTATTTACTTTCTTTAGAAGATGTATATTTGATGAAAACAATTATCTTTTCATTTATTCATTTATGTATCAAATAATTACTTAGTGCCTCATGCAAAATTAATCCAAAACATGAAGTATGAGATAAAAAGGAAGGAATGGGAATAAGCATTTATTAAGTGCCTCTTTTGTGCCTAGAACTTTAGTAACCTAGGCTACAAGTTTTATCTCATTTTATTCTATTAATTTCTAATGTCAAAGATCAGATTTTCTGATATGAAACATTTTACAGAAATGATTCATTTAACTGGAATTCATATGTCTTTTTGGATCAGTCATAACCACAAAAGTAACAAAAGCATGAACAGTCACTCACAAAGAGCCACTGTCATATTTTAAAAACAGAAATTCTGAAAACAAGATAGTGGAGTAAAAGCAGGGACTCAAAAATTCTCCTTCAAACAACTTTAAAATAATGCCTCAAAATGAATCCAAAGTGGAAGAACCAGCAAAAAAGATGGAGTAAAAGTATTTTCCAGTCCAAGACAATTTAGAAAGTCAACAGGACCACTGTCTCATGTCTTATGTTGAGACATGAATCAATCTATCTCACTGAGGAGAAAGTAAAGTGAGGTTTGGCACAGGCAGTGACTAGACAACCAACAGCAGACCTTGAAGGTGACTGAATTAGCCTCAATGACTTCCAGAGCTCTTAGGCCACAGGCAAGTTACACACAGGGGAAAGTTTGTTAGTATTAAGTAAAGGACTTGGCTGTATGTAGTTATGTAGTTATGAGTCACCAACCTGAGTTGCAGTTCTAAGGCAAAGAAGAGGAATAGAACACTATAGCATTAGAGCACATGATAACCCAGAAACCCTAGTTACAATTCCAGGGTTAAAAAGAGTAATTATGGTTACTTCCAAACCAGGGCATAGGCCAGAAGAACAATGAACACATATCATATTAAATCAGATAACTTTGGAAGAGCTGAAAATATAAGAGTCCTAAGAATTAGCTATAAAAATAGCAACATGAAAAGCCTAAAGTTTGGGATAATGCACCTCTCTAGGAGCAAAACCCAAAGATAAGTAAAATAAAATAACCAAAGAACATCATCAAAGAAAGTTGCTACAGTAACAGGGAACAAAATAGACTCAGAAAAGGAAAATAATGTCAAAACAATTATTTGAGGAAACTCAAAAAATGTGAATTGGAGTCAGCCCCAAAAAGAATTCCAGGAAAACAGTCAAAAAAGGCTTTTAAATATCAAATAAGTGAAAAAGAAGAAAACAAATAGAAATTGAAATGACAGTTATGTAATGAAAAAAAGATTCATAGCTTAGTAAGCTATTGTAATCAAGGCAAACACAGGCCTTGACAGGGCAAGCCATCTAAAGACCTTGGTAGTGGCTGAATCAAGATCAGTGATTTTCAATCTATAAACAGTTTACATAACTAATCAAAATTAAATGGTAAAGCAAGCAGAAACAAATGTAAAAAAAATGATGTAAACTCTCTCATAAAATGGAATCAGGTAGTAGAATGGATCAATAGTCAAAATCTTACAATATGTTGTTTACAAGAAACAGATTTGAAGCAAAGCGACACATACAGAAAGGTAAAAGACTAGAGCAGAATCTTTTATACTTTGAATGAAGTAAAAAACAAAGGGGAAGTGATCAATGATCCTGATGTCAGATCAAGCAAAATCAAAAATAGATGTAAAACAGATAAATAAGAAAAGTACAACTTGCTAAATGAAATAATATCAATACTATAATCATCCAAGTGGTATAACATCCAAATTCCTAGAAAAGTTAAGTTATATGCAAGATTCTAAAAGCAGAACATACATGTGGGGAACCTAAACCTCATTCTATCAGAACTGGATAAATAAACTACAACATAAACAACAAAGTTAACTTCATTTTATCAAAACTGAATAAATAAACCACAAAATAAACAATAAAGAACTTAAGGAGGTGAATAGAATTTTGCATTAGTTAGGTCTGAACCATTCTAGAGACCAAAAGGAAATTATGTCCAAAAGGCTATCAAACTGAATATTCTTTGATCCAGTAATGTCTCTACTGGACTTATAATCCCAAAGAGATCATGAAAAAGAGAAAAGGATCCACATGTGCAAAAATGTTTGTAGCAGTTCATTTTGTAGTAGCAAGTAACTGGAAACTGAGTGGATGCCCATCAGATGGAGAATGGCTAAATAAGTTATGGTATATGATTATAATGGAATATGATTCTTCTATAAGAAATGATCAGCAGCATGACTTCATAAAGTCCTGGAGAGACTTATGTGAACTGATGCTAAGTGAAGTCAATAGAACTAAGAGAACATTGTACATAGCAACAACAAGATTAAATAATGATCAATTCTGATGGACATGACTCTTTTTATCAGTGAGGTAATTCAGGCCATTCCCAATGATCTTATGATGGAAAAAGCCATTTGCACTCAGAAACAGGACTGTGGAGACTTAGTTTGGATCATAACATAGTATTTATACTTTTTTGCTGTTATTTGCTTACATTTCATTTTTCTCATTTTTTCCCTTTTTGATTTGATTTTTCTTGTGCAGCATGATAATTGTGGAAATATGTATAGAAGATTTGCACATGCTTAATATATATTGGATTACTTCCCATTTAGGGGAGAGGTAGGGTAAAGGGAGAGAGAGAAATATTTGGGACACAAGGTTTTATAAAAGCAAATTTTGAAAACTATTTATAAATTTGTTTTGAAAATAAAAAGCTTTGATTTTAAAAAGTTAGGGGTGATAGATCTTTGATGAAATTTAAATAGGGATAGAAATTCTTAGTGGTCCATGACACCAAACAAAAATTGACTATATATCAGGACACAAAAACTTCACTATCAAATGCAAAAAGGCAGAAATAGTAAATAAAACCTTTTCAGATTATGATGCAACAAAAATTACAATAAAGAACCACGAGACAATATTTTAAAAACTTAATTGAAAATTAAATAATCTAATCCTAAAGAATGAATTGATCAAATAACAAATCATAGAAATAATTGATTACTTCATCTAAGAGAATGACAGTACTGAGACAATATACTAAAATTCATGGGATGAAGCCTAAGTAAATGTTAGAGGAATTTTTTCTTAATCTCTAGATGCTTACATGAATACAATAGAGAAAACAAAAGTCAATGAACTGGGTGTGCAACTAAAAAAGCCAGAAAAAGAAGAAATTAAAACACCAATTGAAAACCAAATTAGTTCTGAAAATCAAAATAGAGATTATAAAACTGAAAGTCAGAAAACTATTGAACTAATTAATAAAACTAAGTTGGTTTTATGAAAAAAAATAGAATAAATAAACCTTTGGGTAATTGGATTAGAAAAAGGAAAGAAGAAAATCAAATTGCAGGTATCAAAAATTAAAAGACTGAACTTAAAACAAATGAAGAAATTAAAGCAATAATGAAGAGATATTTTACCCAATTATATGCCATTATATCTGATAATATAAGTGGACAAGATAAATATTTACAAAAACATAAATTATCCACATTAGAAGATGAGGAAATAAATTACTTAAATAGTCCCATTCTAAGAAAAGAAATTAAACAAGCCATTAATGAACTTCATCAGAATAAATCTCTACAGCCAAATGGGTTTACAAGTGAATTCTACCAAACATTTGAAGAACAACTAATTCCAATACTATATAATGTATTGGGGAAAATAGGAGAAGAAGGAGTCCTAACAAATTCCTTTTATGATACAGATATGGAGCTAATACCTAAATCAAGAAGGGACAAAACAGAGAAAGAAAATTGTAGACCAATTTCCCTACTGACTATTGGTGAAAAATCTTAAATAAAATATTAGCAAAGAAATTACAGAAATTTATCACCAGGATAATATACTATGACCAAGTGGGATTTATACCATCATGGAAGGACTGGTTCAATATAGAAAAAAACTATGAGAATAATTGACCATTTCAACAACTAGACTAGTAGAAATCATATGATTATATCAATAGATATAGAAAAAACATTTGATAAAATATAACAACCAATCCTAATAGAAACACTAAAAAGCATAGGAATAAAAGTAGTTTTCCTTAACATGGTAAGTAACATCTATCTAAAATCATCAGAAAGACATATTTAACATATATAGGACTGCTTGCCATCTTGGGGGTGGGGGGTGGAGGGAGGGAGGGGAAAAAACGAAACATAAGCGATTGCAAGGGATAATGTTGTATAAAAATTATCCTGGCATGGATTCTGTCAATACAAAGTTATTATTAAATAAAATAAAATTTAAAAAATAAATAAATAAATAAAATCATCAGAAAGCATTATATATAATAGCAATAAGCAAGAATATTTCCAATAAGATCAGAGGAGAAACAAGATTGTTCATTACAAACATTATTGTTCAATATTGTACTAGATATGGTAGTTTTAGCATTAAGAAGAAAAATAAATTGAAGGGTGATGAAGACACCAAATTATCACTTTTTGTATATGATGATATATTTTAAAAATACTAGTGAATCAATTAAAAACTCCTAGAAACAATGAACAACTTTAGTAAACTTGCAAAATATAAAATAAATCTATATAAAACATTTGCATTTTTATATTACAAACAAATCTCAACAGCAAAAGATAGAAAGTGAAAATCCATTAAAAATAATTAGATAATATAAAATATTTGAGTCTGCCTACCAAGACAAATCCAGGAACCATGTGAACACAATTACAAAATACTTTCCACATATATAAAGTTATATCTAAACAACTAGAAAATCATGGGTAGGCTGAGCTAATATAATAAAAAGAGAAAGGTAATAATAGATCATATTCATATTGTGTTTTATAATATTCAGAACTATTCTGAACCAGAGATTAATTACTTTTTGACTTTACTGTGTATTTGTAGAACAAAGTCCTATTTGAAATGTAATTAGTGCTAATATAATTCTCAAGTGGTCTACTAATTGGTTAGCTAGCATAAACAGGCATGCTACTTTTGAACAAATATCCAATGATAATTTTATAAAATGTTATATTGCATTACTTCCCCTGGCCAATTTACATTCTTTCTATTATTTTAATGACTGTGTCTTACAGATTATTGTAGTATTGTTTCTTGCTTCAATATTGTATGATAATAAACAACAATTTCTTGTACTTTAAAACTAAGATAGAACACATTTTATGAAATTTGGGGGGTAAAAACCAACATAAAGAAAGCAATTAACTTTCATGTCTGAGTCTCAATCATAACATTTGTATCTAACAATATTAATTAAAGCAAAAATTATTGGATAATAAAATAATTTAATGAATAACTTATAGTGCATTATAACATATTTGTCTGTCACAATTTTACTCTTCAAGCAGCCATTAACATTTTGTTGACTTAGGAAAATAAAATGAGACTCTATTTGCCTCTAATTTTAGGTGCTATTAAAAAAAGTAATACAGTTTGTAAGTGTCAAGTGGCTAAGGTTAATTTGAACTCAGGTCTTCCTGACACCAGGGCTGGTGCTTTACCAGTGCCCTTAGTGATGTAATTTTCTATTACAAGGTTCAGAAATTATGTCAAACACAACTAATATTATCACGATATTTAAAGTTTTTTCCTAAATGTTTTCCCTTATAATTATCTAAAGGAGTAGTAAAAGAATTATGAAATAAAATTTACAGATAAGAGATTATTAGAATGAGAAAACTATGACTAATTTTTCTATTTTTAAAGAACTAGGAAGACTGATAGTCATAATTTGAACTCTTGAATCGCACTGGAAATTTAATGATTTTTCCCCACAATATGCTGCATGAAAAACAATTTTGTCAGAAAAATATTCTTCTGAAAAGCACAAAGTGTGTGTGTATATATATATATATATATATATGCTTCCGTTCCATTTTGCCTTCCTTCTTTTTTCCTTTTTCTTCTTCTTTGTTCTCTTTTTAAATTTCCTTTCTTCATGATTAACATTGCCAATTATATATATATATATATATATATAATTTCTTTAAATTTTTCAACAAGAATTGATCATTCCAAGCCTTCTTTGAGTGAACTGCTATCCTATTTAATATGGCTAAAGTTGCTTCATCAACTATATTTAATGTGATCAGACAATCATAAAATATAGAAAAAAAGCATTAATAAATATTAAACCCCATCAGAGGATAGCTACAGATGCAATAAGGTTATTCATGCTGACTCCATATATAGAGTTTGATCTTGGGCAGACTAAAATCTACTCAATATATTCCCTATGTTATGTGGAATATGAAAACTACAAAGATAAATAATAGAGATAATAATGAAAAGTACATTATTGCTTGACAATCAGATTTTTTACCAGAAATATTTCCAATGTAAGTATTAATGCAGTATAAGAAAACTAGAAAACAATAATAAAATGTAGCTCTATATTAAAATTTTAAAAAAAAAAGTGTAAAATAAAGATCATTTGGGATGCCAGACTTTAGAATGATATGAACCTATTTAATGTGTACATGTATAATGTCCACTTTTTTGTACTTGAAGATGGAAGTTTGGCTTTGTCTAAGTAAGGAGAGGATGGGGGAAAGGAAGACATCATGCTAAAAAAAACTTACAAATATATCATTAATTACAAATATATCCCTAATCCATCCAACCCTGAGAAGTAGATCTTATTATTTATCCTTATTTTATGATTAAGGAAACTGAGGCAGAGAGAGGTAAAGTGACTTGCTGATAGTCATGTTGCTAGTAAGAATTTGAGGCTAGATTTGAACTCAGGTCTTCTTATTGTAGGTCTTATTTCTATCCATTATTCCCTTTAGGTTCTTGAAATGCTAAAGTTCTGATTCTAAGACTCCATGTCACAAAAGTTCCAATCAGTCAGAATAAAATGCAATTGTCATAACAATAGTTTCAGAGTATCAATGATACCTATCTTCTATCAGACACAGGATATACTCAGAATCTCAACTGAGATATACTTTCTTAGATAGGCTTTCTTTTTGGACATGGCCATTGTAAGGATTTATGTTACTTGATTATGCATATTTGTTACAAGGAGTTTTTGTTTTTTTTTTGTTTTGTTTTGTTTTGTTTTTTTTTGTCTTGTTTCATTTGACCTGAAAGGAATTGAAATAGCATAAGGTTCCCCTGTATCCTCCCACCAAGGGATAAGAATAGGAAAAAAAAATCAATAACTAAGATAGCTTTAAAAGTTTAAAAATAGAATTTATTTCATACTTGGAAAAGAAAATTCTGGATAGTGAAGATTCACAGTTCCATGTAAATATGTTTCTGTTTTAGAATATTTAGTATATGGAAATGCTCACTTTATTTTGTATTAAATTCAGAATAGAAATACATATGTATCACTATTGATCAAAGAAATGCAAATTAAGACAACTCTGAGATACCACTATACACATGACAGATTGGCTAAGATGACAGGAAAAATAATGATGAATGTTGGAGGGGATGTGGGAGAACTGGGACACTGATGCATTGTTGGTGGAGTTGTGGACAAATCCATTCTGGAGAGCAATCTGGAATTATGCCCCAAAAGTTATCAAACTGTGCATACCCTTTGATCCAGTAGTGCTACTACTGGGCTTATGCCCCAGAGAGATACTAAAGAAGGGAAAGGGACCTGTATGTGCCAAAATGTTTTTGGCAGCCCTGTTTGTAGTGGCTAGAAACTGGAAAATGAATGGATGCCCATCAATTGGAGAATGGTTGGGTAAATTGTGGTATATGAATGTTATGGAATATTAATGTTCTGTAAGAAATGACCAGCCAGGGAGACTTCCAGGGGTGGAGCCAAGATGGCAGAAAAGGCACATATGACTTTCTAAGCTCCTTTCATTCCCCTCATAACCAACTATTTAATTCAGCCTCAAAAATAGCTCTTCACTGCTTAAAGTCAT
The DNA here is from genome assembly GCF_016432865.1 of Antechinus flavipes. Lineage (NCBI taxonomy): Eukaryota > Metazoa > Chordata > Mammalia > Dasyuromorphia > Dasyuridae > Antechinus > Antechinus flavipes. The sequence goes on from NC_067401.1 coordinate 395,317,617, forward strand.
GAAGATTAGAAGCACTACAACTTACCAGAAGAAGTCAATCTGGAAGATTGCCAGGAAAGGTTTGTCCTGAGGGGCCAGGAACAGACTAGTACAGGCAGCCAGAGACTAGTGTCCTGAGCAGATCAGGGGTGGGGGTGATCTCTATGGCTAGAGAAATTATAGAGAGACTCTGCTATAGGCTAACTGCTCTGCCTTGATGACAAAGCAGTAAACTGGCAGAGAAATTAAAGCCTAAAACAGAAGGTACTCTAAAAAATGCCAGAACCGAATGAGATCTGGCTGTAATCATTCAAACTTGGAAGTGACTCCGGCAGACTGTAATGCAGCCCTGCCCCCAAATCCTGCAGTTCCGGACTTTTGCAGGGGCAGTTACAAATCTGTAAGCCAGGGGGGCACAGCATGGGCAGCTTCTAATCGGCACAGTGTGGGGCTTGGCCTGGGGCAATAGAATTTCCCCAGCAGACTGTGCTTTCCAGGCAGACATTTCCTGTCCCTGCAAATCCATTCACTGCTCAACTATTAATACCCACAGCCCCAGGGCAGAATTTGGCTTGGGGTAGTAAAACTCTAACTGCTCAGCTTCTAGCCTCAGGGCAGTTGTAATCTCACGCAGCAGGGGTTCTCTGCAGGGCACTTTCCCAGCTAGGCCCTGCAGGCCTGAGTTACATCCCGGTGGGGGACTCTTTCCCAGAGCACTCCAGTACCTCTCTGCTTTTTGTAACCAGCTAGCAGGACAGCTACCCATCCATACACCTATCACTGCTCTGCAGAGGAAGTTGGTAACCTCCTGGCTCTGAAGGCAGACCCTACAGGCTTTAACAAAATGAGTTAAAAAATTAAAAGAACGATTGATAGTTTCTATACAGAAAGAGAACACTTTTCAACCCTGAAGAAACTAATAGCAGACAATCTCCAGACAATTGTTGGCCCCTAATACAAAAGGCTCTTCTATAAGAGACTATTAAAAACCTTAAAAGAGAACTAGAAGAAAAATGGGGAAAGGAAAGAGAAGCTATGGAAGAGAGTATAGAAAAGGCATATAACTCACTAAAAGAAAAAATTGATAAAGTGGAAAAAGAAAACAACTTCCTGAAATGTGACTTGGAAAAAGTAAAAAACTCCCAAGAAATGCAGGGAAACAGAATCTGTGAATTGGAACAAAAAAATATCTCACAAAAAAAAAAAAATAGTGAAATGGAAAAAAATTCCATAGAGCAAAATAACTCAATTGGACATATACAAAAAGAAGTAAAAAAAAGCTAATGAAGAAAATAACTCACTAAAAATCAGAACTGAACAAATAGAAATGACTGATTCATTGAGACATCAAGAATCAGTCAAGCAAAACCAAAAAAAAAAAAAAAAGAAAGATTGGAAAAAATGTCAAATATTTACTTGGAAAAACAACAGACTTGGAAAATAGATCTAGGAAAGATAACCTGAGGATCATTGGAGTACCCAAAAATTATGATGAAAAAAAGAGCCTAGATACTATTTTACAGGAAATCATCAAAGAGAACTGCCCAGAAGTAATAGAACCGGAAGGTAAAATAAGCATTGAAAGAATTCATCGAACACCTTCTGAAAAAGACCCTAAAATAAAGAGTCCGAGGAATATTGTGGCCAAACTTCAGAATTTTCAGACTAAAGAAAAAATTTTACAAGCAGCCAGGAAAAAACAGTTCAAATACCAAGATGCCACAATAAGGGTCATGCAAGATCTGGCTGCCTCAACATTAAAGGATTGAAGGGTCTGGAATCAGATATTCCAAAAGGCAAAAGAGCTTGGAATGCAGCCAAGAATAAACTACCCAGCTACTCAGAGTATTTTTTTTCCTATGGAAGAAGATGCACATTTAATGAAATAGAAGAATTCCATTTGTTTCTAAGGAAAAAAACAGACTTAAACAAAAGTTTGATCTCCAACAACAGGACTCAAGCGAAGTAGAAAAAGGTAAAAGGAACTCTTGAGAACTATAGTTCTATTGTGGATATACATAAAAATCATATGTATAATTTGATTTTATTGATACAACATAAAAAAGGGAAGTAGAAATTGAAAGGGAATAGTGTCAGAAAAAGGGGAAAGAGGAGATAAAAAGAGGGAAACTACATGTGACAATGAAGCAAAGGAAACCTGTCATATCTGAGAGAACTTAGAGAGGGGGAGGAACATTGTGTGAATCCTACTTCCATCAGAGTTGGCTCAAAGAGGAAATAATTGACATATTTGTTTTACAGAGAATCTTCTCTTACTTCATTAAAAAGTGGGAGAAGAAAAGGGAAAAGGAAAAAGATGAATAAGACAAGGGTACAAAAAAGGGGAAGGGATTCAAAGGGAGGGGGGAGGGATATAAAGAGGGAGAGCTGTGTGCCATCAATGGGACCAATAAGTTTAATACTAGGGAAAGGGGGAAGGGGGGGCAAGAAAAAGAAAAGCATAAACTGGGGATATTAGGATGGCAGGAAATACAGAATTAGTCATTTTAACCATTCATGTGAATGGGATGAACTCTCCCATAAAGAGGAGACAGATAGCAGACTGGATCAAAAGTCAGACCCCCACAATGTGTTGTTTACAGCAAACACATTTAAAATAGGGAGATACATACAGAGTAAAGGTAAAAGGCTGGAGCAGAATCTACTATACTTCAGGTAAAGTCAAAAAAGCAGGGGTAGCCATCCTTATCTCAGATCAAGCAAAAGCAAAGATTGATCTAATTAAAACAGATAAGGAAGGAAACTATATCTTGCTAAAGGGTACTATAGACAATGAAGCAATATCAGTATTAAACATATATGCACCAAGTGGTATAGCATCTAACTTCCTAAAGGAGAAGTTAAGAGAGCTGCAAGAAGAAATAGACAGCAAAACTATAATAGTGGGCGATCTTAATCTTGCACTCTCAGATTTAGATAAATCAAATCACAAAACAAATAAGAAAGAAATTAAAGAGGTAAATAGAATATTAGAAAAAATAGGTATGATAGATCTCTGGAGAACAATTAGCCCCAATGCTTTATAAACTATTTTAAAAATAGGGAATGAAGGAGTCCTACCAAATTCCTTTTATGACACAGATATGGTATTGATACCTAAACCAGGTAGGTTGAAAACAGAGAAAGAAAATTATAGACCAATCTCCCTAATGAATATTGATGCTAAAATCTTAAATAAGATATTAGCAAAAATACTACAGAAAATCATCCCCAAGATAATACACCACAATCAAGTAGGATTTATATCAGGAATGCAGGGCTGGTTCAATATTAAGAAAACTATCAGTATAATTGGCCACATTAATAATCAAATTAGCAAAAACCATATGATCATCTCAATAGATGCAGAAAAAGCATTTGATAAAATCCAATATCCATTCCTATTAAAAACTCTTGAGAGTATAGGAATAAATGGACTTTTCTATGTAAAACCAGCAGTAAGCATCATATGTAACAGGAACAAACTGCAATCATTCCCAGTAAGATCAGGAGTGAAACAAGGTTGCCCACTATCACCATCACTATTTAATATTGTATTAGAAATGCTAGCTTTGGCAATAAGAATTGAGAAAGAGATTAAAGGAATAAGAATAGGCAATGAGGAAACCCAATTATCACTCTTTGCTGATGCTATGATGGTATACTTAGAGAACCCCAGAGATTCTACTAAAAAGTTATTAGAAACAATCTACACCTTTAGCAAAGTTGCAGGATACAAAATAAACCCACATAAATCATCACCATTCTTATATATCACTAACAAAACCCAATAGTTAGAGTTACAAAGAGAAATTCCATTTAAACTAACTACTGATTGTATCAATTATTTAAGAATCGATCTGCCAAGGGAAAATCAGAAAGTTTATGAGCAAAACTATAAAACACTTTCCACACAAATTAGTGTGATCTAACGAACTGGAAAAATATTAAATGCTCTTGGATTGGGTGAGCAAATATAATAAAGATGACAATATTATCTAAACTAATCTATTTATTTAGCGCTATACCAATCAGACTGTTAAAAAAAAAAAAAAAACTATTTTGATGACCTAGAAAAAAATAACAACAAAGTTCATATGGAAAAACAAAAGGTCCAGAATTTCAAGGGAATTAATGAAAAAAAAAATCAAATGAAGGTGGCCTAGCTGTACCAGATCTAAAATTATATTATAAAGCAGCAGTTACTAAAACCATCTGGTATTGGCTAACAAATAGACTAGTTGGCCAATGGAATTGGTTAAGTTCAAAGGACAAAACAGCCAATAATTTTAATAATCTAGCGTTTGACAAACCCAAAGACCCCAGTTTTTGGGATAAGAAGGTATTATTTGACAAAAATTGCTGGGAAAATTGGAAATTAGTATGGCAGAAACTAGGCATTGACCCACACTTAACACAGTACACCAAGATAAGGTCAAAATGGGTTCATGACCTCTCAGACCTATGGAAGAGGAAGGAATTTATGACCAAAGAAGAACTAGAGATTACTATTGACCACAAAATAGAAAATTTTGATTGTATCAAATTGAAGTTTTTGTACAAACAAAACTAATGCAGACAAGATTAGAAGGGAAACAATAAACTGGGAAAACATTTTTACAGTCAAAGTTTCTGATAAAGGCCTCATTTCCAAAATATATAGATAATTCACTCTAATTTATAAGAAATCAAGCCATTCTCCAATTGATAAATGGTCAAAGGATATAAAAAGACAATTCTCAGATGAAGAAATTAAAACTATTTATAGCCATATGAAAATATGCTCCATATAAGTATTAATCTGAGAAATGAAAATTAAGACAACTCTGAGATACCACTATACACCTGTCAGATGGGCTAGATTGACAGGGAAAGACAATGCGGAATGTTGGAAGGGATGTGGGAAAATAGGGACACTGATACATTGTTGGTGGAATTGTGAACACATCCAATCATTCTGGAGAGCAATTTAGAAATATGCTCAAAAAGTTATCAAACTGTGCATACCCTTTGATCCAGCAGTGTTTCTACTGGGCTTATACCCCAAAGAGATACTAAAGAAGGGAAAGGGACCTGTATGTGCCAAAATGTTTGTGGCAGCCCTTTTTGTAGTGGCTAGAAGCTGGAAAATGAATGGATGCCCATCAATTGGAGAATGGTTGGATAAATTGTGGCATATGAATGTTATGGAATATTATTGTTCTGTAAGAAATGACCAGCAGGATGAATACAGAGAGGACTGGAGAGACTTACATGAACTGATGCTAAGTGTAATGAGCAGAACCAGAATATCATCATATACCTCAACAATGATACTGTTTGAGGATGTATTCTGATGGAAGTGGATTTCTTGGATAAAGAGAAGATCTAACTCAGTTTCAATTGATCAAGGATGGACAGAAGCAGCTACATCCAAAGAAAGAACACTGGACAATGAATATAAACTGCTTGCATTTTTGTTTTTCTTCCCAGATTATTTATATCTTCTGAATCCAGTTCTCCCGTGAAATAAGAGAACTGTTCAGTTTTGCACACATATATTGTATCTAGGATATACTGTAACTTATTTCACATGTATAGGACTGTTTGCCATCTGGGGGAGGGGGTGGAGGGAGGGAGGGGAAAAATCAGAACAGAAGTGAGTGCAAGGGATAATATAAAAAATTACCCTGGCATGGGTTCTGTCAATAAAAAGTTATTAAAAAACAAACAAACAAACAAACAAAGAAAGAATCAGCAGGATGAATATACAGAGAGGCTTGGAGAGACTTACATCAATTGATGCTGAGTGAAATGAGCCAAACCAGGAGATCATTATATACTTCAACAATGATACTGTATGAGGATATATTCTGATGGAAGTGGATTTCTTCAACAAAGAGAAGATCTAACTCAGTTTCAATTGATCAATTATAGATAGAAACAGCTAACCCAAAGAAAGAACACTGGGAAATGAATGTAAACTGTTTGCATTTTTGTTTTTCTTCTCAGATTATTTTTACCTTCTGAATCCAATTTTTCCTGTGCAACAAAAGAACTGTTTGGCTCTGCACACATATATTGTATCTAGGATATACTGTGACATATTTAACATATAGAACTGCTTGCCATCTGGGGGAGGGCTGGAGGGAGAGAGGGGAAAAGTCAGAACAGAAGTGAATGCACGGGATAATTTTGTTACCCAGGCATGGGTTCTGTCAATAAAAAGTTATAATTATTAAAAAAAAAAAGAAATACATATTTAAGTATATACATACATATATATATATATGTATATACACATACATACATACATATACATATATATATATACATGCATACATAGACACATAGGTGAGATAAGAAAAATTTCAATGGGCAGAAGAGTTCAACAGTTCCTTTTTGAATCAAAGGCCCATGTCTACTACATAGTTACAATAAAATGAGATAAATCTTAAAAAAAAAAAAATCCAGCAACAAATCATTCAGGTAGGTCAACAGAACAAGCTCAAGCCTGTATTACACTTGATTCAAAAGATCTTCTGAATATCAAGTAAGTTTTGGTACATTTTTCAAGATAACCAACTTCACAGTAGATTGATGATCAGAAAGATTTGAGGATTCCATATTTACTTAATTTGGGCATTTTAAAGTGCTAGAAAAATCCACATTATATATATATATATATTGCTCATAATTTATATTAGATTATCTTACAATTTCATTATTTTAATGTGCAAACAATAAGTTCATGTTATATAGATGCATATAAATTATTTGAAGTAGGCTTTTTAGTCATATGATCTTGAAAAAATTGAAAACTCCATTTAATTACAGTGAGTCCATAAGCATATCCCCCAGTAGATCAGACATTTGCTTGCTTTGTTTAGCTTGTGTCTTACTTTCATTTACTAGCTCTAATAGAGTAGATATGATTTCTGAGGATGCCTGGGACCATTGTCATTATCCTGGTAATTAAGAAAAAAAATGGTCATTGTTTCAATCAAGGAAGAATTGCTACTGAATTTTCTGCACTTTACAAAGGTTTATTTTTTTCAATATATTTTTGTGTGTGTTTGATGCTATTGGGATATGAATATGAAATCATGTTATTACATATCTCTAGGATGACAAAAGACCAGAAAGCAAAGTCAACTCTTTAACATATCATCTAATTAGACAAAATGATGTATTCTGGAGTTGAACCATTCATTCTATTCTGAGAACTGCTCTATGGGATTGTAGTGGCATGGAGATGTGGAGGCAAATGTGATTTGGTCCCAGAATAGTTTTTTATTATAAGGTCATTACATACTAAACAAGTAATTAGCAAGTATTTAATTAACTTGCATTAATGAATGTAACATGTTGGATTCTCACTTGGAATATTTAATTTGAGATGTCACAAAGAAAATTAGTGAAGTCATATTTGTATCAGAGGAAATTCAGTGTAAGATTTTAATGTATTCACTAATTAATTTGACTAATTAATGGATATACATGCTAAATGTTTAATGTAAACATATTGCAACAAAAATAGAATATTCACTTCCAAACTGAATCATTTGAAACAAAACATATCATATCCAACTATCTAGAAATGGACATTTTTGAAATTTCTCTAAAATTTTTTTTTGTTTAGAACTTGCACCTAAACATGATTTATTAAGCAATCTTCTTTAATTCAGCTGGTTGCTTTAGTAACCATGAGCAATATCATCCTAAAAAACTCCCATCAACGACCCATTACCATTCTTCTGAGGAGATAAGAGGAAATGATGCAAAGGAGGATTGGTGATTCGGAGTATCGAATTTGAATCATTTCCTCAGGGGGAATATTTATAGGAATTACATGTTTACTGTTCATTATGGTAGATAGGATAGGCATCCTATTGACCAAAGTTACCATTGAAAGAATTTGAATTTAATGGATGAGTAGAACTTCAAGGAAAAGCATAAAATATTTTTACCAGCTATTGGTCCTTTGTTTTGCAGACTTGGATCTTGAATTTTTAACTTCTTTGGAAGTAATCTAGGCCAAGGAACAGTAGTTCATATCATTCAAATTTATGTAGTACTGATTCATATTAGAAAGCCAAAATTAAATATACCAAAAAAAAAAGTTGTCTGCCACCCATATGGTCAACTAATTACCCCTGTTTGATCCTCTATTACTTTTTTTCTCCTTTTTCCTGTGAAAGGCACTACTTATCTATCCTAAATGCTATTGATTGGCTGTATTCAGAAGGCTTGAAAAATTATCTCAACCAAGGTTGAAGTTTAATTTTCTTTGATCTGAAGTATTGGGACTCACTGATGGGTGAGATTCCATTTAAGCTTTTTAAAAGGAACCCAGGCTGAGAAACCCCTTTATGTGCAAAATATTGTAAAGGATACTAAGCTAGATAAGACACAGACCCTGACCTGAATATAAAAGCATGTAAAAATAAGTATACATAAGAATATGGTACTAGAGAAGTGCTAATAGGTATTACTGAAGAAAGAATCAGGGTTATATATCCATGCTCCATTATCAGTCCTCCAGTTCTATTGTCAATTATTATCATATCTGGAGAAAGTCCTGTGGAAGGGAATTAAAGCAGAGGAAATAAACACAAATATTAAAAACAAGGAAATTTAAATTTTTATTTTTATGATTCATGAATAATAGCAATTTCAATAAATTTGCATTAATTTAAAGTAGACTAAAACAAAGTCCATTTAATTACAAATGTTACATGTAATGTTCTCTCTAAAATGCAATGTTCTCTGTTGAGGTTTTCTTGGGGTTTCTGGAAGCAGCCTTCATTTCAGTTCAGTAATCACCATCAGTACAGCCAGGTGTTAAAGTCCAAATCCTTTATTGTCTTCTTCCTGGGGCTAGACAGCTTTTTGGAGAGCATTTCAGTCTGGCCTTGGTCTTAGTAGGGGAAGTACAGGAGTCCAGGTCAGCTATTGAAGATCAAATTGAATTTTTCCCATTGGTTCTGCGAACTTAAGCTCCTGCTGCCAGTCTTTCCTTTTTCTCCAAATGTCTCTGAATCTCTCTGGCTGAGGCTTCTAGCTTGTAGGCTCCACACTAAATACAATCCAATCATTTTATCACTAGGAAACCATTATTTGCTGTAGGATTAAATCAATGCTAAACTAGATTTAACCGTTGTCTCCTAAATTCCATTTAGTACCTTGTTTCAAGTTCTGGCCCATAACATCTCCTTGTAGGGTTAAATCAATCACACTGAATCATGCTAAATTAGATAACTATTGTCTCTATCAATTCCACCCAACTAGTTAACCTATCTAGTCCCTACCATTTACCACTTTCAGGATTTCTCCTCATCACCTGGCAATTATATTGAAGCTGCTTACACTGGACACTGCCCTTCTGTTGGGTTAAAAAAGCCTATATTCTCTCCAATTGTAATCACTTTCTGCTATCTGATTGCTTTTCTGTTGATTGATCATGTAATCCCTTTCTCCACTCTGATTACTATTTTTTTTCTGATTGATCACAACAGAGTCCTGAACTTCTAAAGGTGGAACCTTGGCTGCCATCATGCCCGCCCTGGTTTCTGTTTAATATCTTGGAGCTGGGCCCTGCCTCTCATTTTCCTGGGTCAGTCTACATTCTGAGGCCCAGTGGAAATCTTGGTGGCATTTTGGACATACGGTTTTATGTCTTATTCTCTCACCCTGTCTTCTTACTCTATCTCTATGCCTACATTGAGCTCTCAGATATCCTACTTTTCCACATTGTAAGAATCCCCAAGTCTCTCTAGTAGTCCCTTGCCAAGAGGGACCCTGTCTTCCCATGTTCATCATAGTTTGGGTATAATAAGCACTTGTGCCCACTGTGGCACAGCATCTTATGATCTCCTCTAAAGGAGCATCTTTTTGTAGTCTCCATATAATTGTTCTGCAAATCTCATTAGCATTTTCCTTAGCCAGTTGTCTTATCCTAATTCTTGTAGTGCATTTTCTGCAATGGTTCTTGTGACAACTGTTTGCAAATGTCCCACAAAATCTGCAAAGGTTCATTGGGACCTTGCTCTATTTTTGTGAAGGCTTGATCTCCATTTTTTCCTGGAAGGAAGCACCAATCTTTGATTGCAGCAGCAGCAATTTGCTCATACACTGCTATGGAGTAATTAATGTTTGCTGAATTGTCTGCATACTGACCTTCACCTGTCAGTTGGTCAAAGGTGATTTGTATATTAACTCCAGTTTGCTTATTTCATTGGGCTTATATCCTGCATAATTCATTATACTCTGAAAGCCACAAGAAGTTTTGTCCAGGTTCTAAACATGTGATTTCCAATCACTAGGGGTTAAGATTTCATAAGCCAAATTCTCTAGTAACATCTTAACATAAGATAATGTAGCCCCATAAAGAGTGCAACCTTTTTTCAAATCCTTATTTTTTCCCAGTTTAAAAGGAGTGTATCTTCTCCATTGTTGACCTGAAGAGTCAAGCTCTTCAATCACAGGATATGCATTTATTAAATCAGATATATCTTGTGCTTCTTTTTTTTGCCTTGACCAGTGCTTTTTGTAATATTGTCATAGGCTGCTTCATAGGTGGTGTTGATTGTTTTACTTCCTCTCCCCCTTCTCCTTCTTTCTCCACCCATAAAGGGTTAATTGAGAGAAGTAGGTCAGGGGATGGGGAATGCCCTAATGGCTTCTGCTGTGAAGCACCACACTCAGAATTGTACTTAACTCCATTCTTATCTGATTCTTCATTCTTTTCAGCTAGTTTGTCTGGATCCTCACCCTCCTGCTCTTTCTTCTTTTTTCTTATTCTATAATTTATATAATTTCTTAAAGCCAGTTATATTAAATAAAATGTACAAAGTGATTTTTTGGAAATTGAGTCAGGACCATTATCATTGTAGTATTCATATAGCTACTCTTCTACTAATTTCCACTCATCTGGATTTAATTCTTTTTCCTTAGAGAACCAAGGAGATGTGTACTATACTGTTTCTAAAAGTTCCACGATCTGCTCCAAAGTTACAGTTAAGCCTTGATTTTTTTATCCATCTGACCAAGCTTTTGACACATTTTCCTTTTGGTGGAGAAATCTGTTTTCTAAACATTTGTCCCATTTTAGGTGGAATACTACTTTAGCCCTTTACAAAGTTTCCTTTTTGCACTCACCCTAATTTCTGGGCCACAGATGAAGGTTCTTGGTCCCACATTCGGATGCCAAAATGTAATGTTTTCTGTTAGGATTTTCTTGGGGTCTCTGGAGGCAGCCTTTGTTTCAGTTCAGTAACCACCACAAGTGCAGCCAGGGGTTAAAGTCCACATCCTTTACTGTCTCTTTCAAAGTCTTGTCTCCTTTCCTGGGGCCCAGTTAGCTTTATTATAGACTAGATCCTTTATTATCTCCTTCCTGGAACTGGACAGCTTTCTGGAGAGACATTCAGTCTGGCCTTGGTCTTAGTGGGGGAAGTGCAGGAGTCCAGGCCAGCCACCAGGAAGATTGAAGATCAAATTGAATTTCACCCCTCGGTTCTGAGAGCTTAATCTCCTGCCACCAGTCCTTTGGCTTCTCTCCAAATGTCTCTGAATCTCCCTGGCTGAAGCTTCTAGCTTATATGCTTCACACTGAGTACAAACCAGTCATGATACTAGAAAACCATTGTTTTTTGTAGGATTAAATCGATGCTAAATTAGATTTAACCATTGTCTCCTCAACTTCTCTTAGTACCTTGTTTCAAGTTCTGGCCCATAACATCTCCTTGTAGGATTAAATCAATCATACTGAACCATGCTAAATTAGGTAACTATTGGCTCTATCAATTTCATTGACTTAGTAGTATCTTGTAAGAATCTTTTATTTCAAGTTCAGCGTTCTGACCCATAAAAGTTATACTTATAACTTGCAATCAAAAAACCCTAAAATTATCAATTTTGCATTAACTTTATGAAACACACATTTATATATATATATATATATATATATATACACACACATACATACATTTTTTGGCTTGAATTACTTATTTGTGGTGTCCTTTCTAGAGTTCAGAGTGCCAAAATAGACTGTCCAGACTAGCTTGCTGGAGGATCTCAAGATCAGCTTTGCTTTTAGTGGAGGAGTGAAGGAAGCTGGAGACTCAAAAGATGATCAAAAATGGAGTGTCCTCTCAGCCCATAAATGCCTTGGTACGATCACATCATTACAGCACACTAAGTATGTCTCAACTAGAGAACCATTATATCATCACAGCACACTGAGCAAGTGCTAACTATAAGCACCCTGCTATTGATATATAAATGTTTCTTATTGTAAGTATCCCTTGCTTCAAGTAGAACATAGGTGGTCATGTCCTCCTTGACTTCTCAGGAAGGGTGAGAGCATCAAAGGGAGATAGGGGAGACAAACCAGATATTTTCAGCAGATTCCCTTTGGCCCAAAGGGTCTTATACCTTACCTAGATTTCTGCCACTATCTGTTGCCCTCTACACTTATTCAATTGATCTATAGTACATCACAGAGTGTATTATTACTATGTGTGAACACACAATGGCACAGATCAAAATATATTAATGACATCTTTGTGTGACTCATGGCTAGGCTACTAATCTTTCAAGAGAATACTCCCAAACTACAGGCATACCAATAAAGTGCATGTGTTGTATTATCTATCAGTAGTATTTCACTCTTCTTGTTTCCCCCAGTCATATGCCTATCTGATAATAACTTATAAACAGATCTCCTGCCTGAGTTTTTATTAGTATGATTTTGATAGTAAGTATAAAGATTTAGCAAAAGAAAAAGGTGTTGTCCCTCAAGCAGCAGGGAACATTCTAAAATAAATTTTAAAAATCAGTGTTTATACAGGGAATCAAAAGTAATCTTGATTATAATAAATTTGCTTTTATGGAATGTTGGAGGGGATGTAGGAAAACTGAAATACCGATACATTGTTGGTGGAATTGTGAATACAACCAGCCTATTCTGGAGAGCAATTTGGAATTATGCTCAAAAAGGTATCAAACTGTGCGTACCCTTTGATCCAGCAGTGTTTCTACTGGGCTTATACCCCAAAGAGATTTTAAAGAAGGGAAAGAGACCTGTATGTGCAAGAATGTGTGTGGCAGCCCTCTTTTTAGTGGCCAGAAACTGGAAAATGAGTGGATGCCCATCAATTGGAGAATGGCTGGGTAAATTGTGGCATGTGAATATTATGGAATATTATTGTTCTGTAAGAAATAACCAGTAGGATGATTTCAGAAAGGCCTGGAGAGACTTACATGAAGTAATGCTGAGTGAAATGAGCAGGACCAGAAGCTCATTATATACTTCAACAACAATAATATATCATGATCAACTCTGATGGATGTGGCCCTATTCAACAATGAAATGAACCAAATCATTTCCAATAGAGCAGTAATGAACTGAACCAGCTACACTCAGTGAAAAAATGTTGGGAGGTGACTATGAACCACTACATAGAATTTCCAATCCCTCTATTTATGTCCACCTGCATTTTTGATTTCCTTCACAGGCTAATTGTACAATATTTCAAAGTTTTATTCTTTTTGCATAGCAAAATAATTATTTGGACATGTTGTATTTAACTTATACTTTAACATATTTAATATGTATTGGTCAACCTGCCATCTGAGGGAAGGGGTGGGAGGAAGGAGGGGAAAAGTTGAAACAAAAGCTTTTGCAGTTGTCAATGCTGAAAAATTACCCATGCATACATCTTATAAATAAAAAGCTATAATAAAAGAAAAACAAACAAACAAACAAACAAACAAAAAAAAAAACAAATAAATTTGCATTTAGTTAAAATGTTCTGAAAAGAATTTCCCTTAAGTATGGGAGATCATTGTAAGTAGGCTTTAGATTGTGTGCGTTTAAATCTGTAATCACTAAAGCTAGATTTGTAAATTACTTCACCTTGTTGTATGAGAGTCTATAAGATGGGATTTTGCATTATAAAATAAAAGTTTGTTTTTGATTTAAGAACAACAACAACAACAAAACATCAGTGGGAATCTAGGAGTCTTTATACTGTTTAGTCAAGTGTATGATAGTTGATGATATAGTCTACTTTTAAATATCTTATCAGTTCATTTATAAAATCTTCATTAAGCATGATTTCAATGAATGTGTACATTATTTTCATAAATATTTTATAGATATGAGAAAGTAGGCATATGGGACATTAATTATTGTTATAGCCTTGGTTGCCTTTTTTGTGTGACTAAGTGGTTATTATCCCTCCCTACCAAGCCTTTTCTCCCTACTCTCCACTTCCTCAATTACATATATTGGGAAAAATAGTTCACAATATTGAAAAATATTTTTATTTAAAAAATGCTTTTAAAGTACAATTTGGGGGGAGGGGAGCCAAGATGGCAGAGAGTAAACAAGTGTCTGTAATGACTTCCTCTGAGTTTCCCTCAAATTAACAGCAGATTGAGCCTGTAATATGGTTTTGGAGTGCCAGAACCCACAGATATTTGGAGTAAAACAAATTTCCAGAAAAAAAGATACTGTGGAAGAACTTGAGAAAAGGGTTGATTTAATCAGGCAGAGGGAGAGGTTGCCAAGCCCAGACCGTAATGCAGGGAATCCCATGGAAGGAAATTGGAGTGGGGAGCTAGGATGTTGCTGCATCTGCACATAGGGAAATCTACTCCAAGGCTCTTAGGCTACTCTACCTTGGTTGCAAACCAGCATTTAAGGAGATTTTCTATAAGTCACCCAAAGGCAAATACAAATGGCAAATTGTAGGCCATTAGGTCTGGAAGAATGGGGACATAGCCAAGCTTATGCAGCCCTGAAGTCACTAGCAGAACTGTCCCAGGGAATAGTAAAGCAGCTGATGACCCTTTGCATTAAGACCATACCCCAAGCTTCAAAAAAAAAAAAAAAAGAGCAAAAAAGCAAAAAAGAATTCTGGCCATAGGCAGCTTTTATGGAGAAAGAACAGATCTCAAACCTTGGGGTTCCTAAAAGCAAATCATGACCCCATGAAGCCCAAAGGCTGATATTAGTTGGTCCCCATTTTGCAAATCTCTCTTGGAAGAATTCTTCCTTTTGAATTCAAAAGGGATCTCAAAAGACAGAAGAAAAATTGGGAAAGGAAATAAGATCTTTGCAAGGGAATATGGAAAAAGAAAACCAGAAATTTTCTGAAGAAAACCCTTGAAAAATGGACTTGATGAAATGGAAACAAGCATATAACTCCTTACAAAATTGATTTGAAAAAGAAATCAATTCATTGAAAAACAAAATCTGTGAAATGGGAAAAAATGCAATGGCTAAAAACATTTCACATAAAAGTTTAATTGGACAAATGTAAAAGTAGATAAAAAAAATTTAATTGAAGAAAATAATTCACTAAAAATTGGAATTGAAAAAATGGAAATGAATTAATCAATGAGAAAAAAAAAAAGCATCAGTCAAACAAAACCAAAAATAAAAAATAAAAATAGAAGAAAATGTAAAATATCTCATTTGAAAAACAACTGACTTGAAAAAAAGAACTAGTATAGACAAGCTAAGAATTATGAGACTTCCTGAAAACCATATGAAAAAAAACAAAAGAGCCTAGATATGATCTTTCTGGAAATCATCAAGGAAAACTGCCCACATGTCCTAGAACCAGAGGAATTCTGGTGAAAGGTGAAAAGGTGAAAGAATTCACCAAATATCTCCTGAAGGAGACCCCAAAAAGGTCTCCAAAGAGTATTAAAGCTAAATTGCAGAATTATCATATAAGGAGAAAATATTGTAAGCAGCCAAAAGGAAACAATTCAAATATCGAAGAGTCACAATCCAGATTACTCAGGACCTAGCAGCTTCCACTTTAAAAGATTTAAGAACATGAAATTGGTTATTACAAAAGGCAAAGAAACTTGGATTGCAACCAAGAATCAATTATCCAGCAAAATTGAGCATCATCTTTTAGGGGAAAAAATGAACATTCAATGAACAGATGAATTTCATCTATTTCTCATGAAAAGATCCAAGCTGAATAGAAAATTTGATCTTCAAATACAGAACTCAAGAGAAGCATAAAAATGTAAAAATGAAAGAAAAAAAAAGTCTTTTTTTTTCTCTACATTTTATTATTTATTTATTTTTACTATTATAGCTTTTTATTTACAAGTTATATGCATGGGCAATTTTACAGCATTGACAATTGCCAAACCTTTTGTTCCAATTTTTCTCCTCTTCCTCCCACCCCCTCCCCCAGATGGCAGATTGACCAATACATGTTAAATATGTTAAAGTATAAATTTAATACAATGTTAGTATACGTGTCCAAATGGTTATTTTGCTGTACAATAAGAATTGGACTTTGGAATATTGTAAAATTAGCCTATGAAGGGAATCAAAAATGCAGATGGACTAAAATAGAGTGATTGGGAATTCTATGTAGTGGTTCATAGTCATCTCCCAGAGTTCTTTCGCTGGGTATAGCTGCTTCAATTCATTACTGCTCTATTGGAACTAATTTGGTTCATCTCATTGTTGAAGATGGCTATGTCCTTCAGAATTGATCCTCATATAGTATTGTTGTTGAAGTATATAATGATCTCTGGGTTCTGCTTATTTCACTCAGAATCAGTTCATGTAAGTCTCTCCAAGCCTTTCTGAAATCATCCTGTTGGTCATTTCTTACAGAACAATAATAATAACTTTCTTTTAAAAGTTAAAAAACTTATATCCCTCTATGGGAAGGTGATATGTTTAATTCTTGGGATCTGTATCTCTGTTATGGGTATACTTAGAGTGTATAGACATAATTTGATTTTATTATAATGATTTAAAAAAGAAATTACAGGAGGATTTGTGATCCTACTAGAAGAAGAAAAGGGAGTTAAAATGAGGTAAACTATATCTCATGATGAGGTAAAAAAAGGCCTATTACAATTGAGGAAAAAGATGAAAGGGATCAGAATTTGGCTCAAAGAGAGAATATCAATCATTCTGCTTAACAGACAAGCTTATTTCATTCTATAGGGGAGTAGGAGGGGAGAGGGGAGAGGAGAGGGAAGGCTAACAGAAGGAAGAAGTGAAGTAGAAGGGATAAAGGTATAAAAAGAGGTAGTGCTTCAAAAGGAGAGAGATGTTTGGGGGAGGGGGTAATCAGTGCCAAAGTACTGGGAAATAGGGAGAAGGTGAAAGGGAAGAGAAAAATATAAGTGGGGGGTCAACAAGACAGCAGGAAATACAGAAATAGTAATTTTATCTGTGAAAGTGAATGGGATGAACTTTCCCATAAAATAGACTCAGATAGTAGACTGGATGAAAAGCCAGAATCTTACAATCTATTGTTTACAAGAAACTCATTTAAAGCAGAGTAAAACATTTAGAGTGAAGGTAAAAGGCTGGAGCAAAATTTATTATGCTTCAGCTGAGGTTAAAAAAAAAAATCCTGATGTCAGATCAAGCAAAAGTAAAAATTGACCCAATTCAAAGGAAAGGAAGGAAATTATATCCTACTTAAAGGTACCATAGATAATAAAGTAATATCAATACTAAACATTGATATGCCAAGTGTTTTAGACTCCAAATACCTAGAGGAGAAGTTAAAAAGATGGAAATAAAATTAGACATAAAAATCATACTAGTAGGGCATCTCAAACTTGCTCTTTAAAAACTACAGAAATCAATTCACAAAATTAAAAAGAAAGAAGTTAAGAAGGTAAATAGAATAGTAGGAAATTTAGGGATGATAGACATTTGGAGATATTTGAATGGAAACAGAAAGGAACATAACTTTTCCTTGTCAGTACATGGAATCTATACAAAAACTGACAAATATATTAGGGCAAAAAATGTCAAAATCAAATACAGAAAGACAGAAAAAGTAAACACATTTTTTCTCAGATCATGATGCAGTAAAAATTACATGCAATAAAAGGCAAGGGGAAAATAAACCACATGATTGTCTCAATAGATGTAGAAAAAAAACATTTAATAAAATTCAACATTCCTATTTAAAAAAAAAAAAACAAAACTAGAGAGTATAGGAATAGATGGACTTTTTCCTTAAAATAGTCAGTAGCATCTATTTAAAACTATCAAACTAAAACCATTGCCAATAAGATCATGAGTGAAACCAGGTTGCCCATTATCACTATTGCTATTTAATATTGTATTAAAAATATTGGCTTTGGCAATAAGAGAAGTAAAAGAGATTAAAGGAATTAGAGTAGGTAATGAGGAAACCAAATTATCACTCTTTGCAAATGATATGATGGTATTCTTAGAGATCCCTAGAGAATCAATTAAAAAACTACTAGAAATAATCCATAACTTTAGCAAAGCTGCAAAACACAAAATAATTCCACATAAATCATCACCATTTTCATATATTACTAGTGAAGTCCAACAGCAAGAGAAATTCCATTTAATGGAATACATTTCCTTAAATTCCAGATATATTCCATATATCTGATGACAATATAAAATATTTGAAAGTCTACCTGCTGAGGCAAAGTACGAAACTATATGAACACAGCTATAAACCACTTTCCATACAAATAAAATCAGATCTAAATAATTGGAAAATATCAAGTGCTCATGGTCAGGCTGAGCTAATGTAATAAGAATCACAATACTACCTCGTAATCTACTTATTCAGTTCCATGCCAATCAAACTCCCAAGAAATTATTTTACAGACCTAGAAAAAACATTAACAAAGTTCATCTGGAAGAACCAAAGGTCAAGAATTTCAAGGGGATTAATAAAAAAAAATGCAAATGAATGTGGCCTAGATCTGATAGACCCAAACCTATATTACAAAACAGCAGCCATCAAAATCATTTGGTACTAACTAAGAAATAGAACAGTTGATCAGTGGAATAGGTTAAGTTCATAAGACAAAATAGTCAATGACTATACTAATCTGGTGTTTGACAAACCTAAAACCCCCAGCTTTTGGGACTAAAAACTCATCATTTGACAAAAACTACTGAGAAAAATTGCAAATTATTATGGCAGAAACTAGGCATTGACCCATATCTAACACCCTATATGAAGATAAGATTGAAATGGGTTCATGATTTAGACATAAAGAGTAATATTATAAGTAAATTAGAAGAACAAAGTATAGTTTACCTCTCAGATCTGTGGAAAGGGAAGGAATTTGTGGTCAAAGAAGAACTGGACATCATTATTAAACAAAAACAATTGTTTTGATTATATTGTTAAAAAGTTTTGTACAAATAAAAGTAATGCAAACAAGATTAGAAGGAAATCAATAAACTGGAAAAACATTTTTACATTCAAAAGTTCTGATAAAAGCCTCATTTCTAAAATACAGAGAGAATTAACTCAACTTGATTAGAATTCAAGGCATTCTACAATTGGTCAAAGACAATTTTCAGACGAAGAAATTAAAATTATTTCTACTAATATGAAAAGGTGCTTTAAATCACTATTGATCAGAGAAATACAAATTAAGGCAACTGAGGTACCACAACACATCTCTCAGATTGGCTAAGATGCCAGGAAAAGATTCATAATGTCTTCCAATGAATGTTGGAAGGGATGTGGGAAAGCTAGGACACTAATGCATTGTTGGTGGAGTTGTGAATGGATCCAACCATTCTGGAGAACAATTTGGAACGATGTCCAAAGAACTATCAAACTGTGCATACCCTTTGATCTAACAGTGTTTCTACTGGGCCTATATCCCAAAGAGATCTGAAAAGAGGGAAAGGACCCCACATGTGCAAAAATGTTTGGGGCAGCTCTTTTTGTAGTGGCAAGGAACTGGAAATTGAGTGGATGCCTATCAGTTGGTGAATTATTTTTCTGTAAGAAATAATCAGCAAGATGATTTCAGAGAGGCCTTGATAGACTTACATGAACTGAAGCTAAGTGAAATGAGCAGAACCAGGAGATCATTGAACCTGACAATAAGATTATATGATGATCAATTCTGGTGGATGCGATTCTTTTCAACAATGAGATGAATCAGTCCATTTCCATTGATCTTGTGATGAAGAGAGACATCTACTTTCAGAGAGACTACTGCAGGAACTGAGTGTGGATCTTTTTGTTGTGTTGTTATTTGTTTGCTTGCATTTTGTTTTGTTTCTCATTTTTTGCCTTTTTGATTTGATTTTTCTTGTGCAGCAAAATAATTGTGTAAATATTAATACATATATTGAATTTACCATATTTTTTACCATATTTAACATATACTAGGTTACTTGCTATCTAGAGGATGAAGTGGAACACAAATTTTTGCAAGAGTCAATGTTTAGTTATCTATGCATATCTTTTGAAAGTTAAAAAAAAAACCTTTAATATTTTTTTAAAATAAAGTGCAGATTAGTAAATTTGATGTTGATTCCTGATAAAATTTGACAAGGAGTATTAAAGAGAAGGTTGGTGACTTCAAGGAAGCAGAAGAATTTAGTAAAAATGGCACAGTAAATTAGCCAATGCAGCCTTCTCAAATCTCTTCCCCAAATTCTCCAGCAAAAAATAAAAATAACCTAAGTATGAGTTGTAATTGAGAAATGAAAAAAAAATCATGCAAATATTTAGACAGCCTAGAGCATTAAGTTATATCTGGTAGAGTGAAATAGAGATTGATGGAAGTCACATTCATAGGTTCATATAATCTGTTTTGCAAATACAAGGTAGGAGAGTCCATGGTTAGAGAACAGTCTTTCTTTAAAAAAGTCTAGGGATTTGTTGGCTTACAAAGATATTTTATGTAATAATAATAATATTTCATTTTTTTAAAAAGCTAATTTGACTTTCTTAAGAGTTGTATATTTTTCAGTAGTCAGCAGATACAAATTCCACTGTATTCTTCTCTGACCAAACACATAAGTTTTGGATAAAGCAAAGGATTCTAGAGTCAAAAAAAAAAAAAAAACAACTGTCTAAATCAAGCATTATATACATGCTATGCATGTGATCTTCAGAGACACTTGCTCTGTAAAATGGAGAAACTAAAAAGCACTTCCCACGTAGGGATTTGAGAAGATCAAAAGAGGTAATTTATAAAGCACTTTGTAAACCTTTGTATTATATAAATGCAATTTTGAAGTTTTTGCAGAGCTGTTATATGAAAGAAATGAGACCTCATCTTGGTTATCCACAACTGTCCTCCATTTCACAGATTAAATTACCAAATTTTATCATTTCTACCTCCAGAGCATCTTTTACATCTGCCCCCTTCTTATTACTCACTCTGTGACAGAGCAGTTTAAGTGTATGAGTCTGATCACCCAGACTAATTTGACTCCAAGATAGTGATGTCATTTTGATCTTGAGAAAGAAGAACAAGCACTGATACAGTCACAACACTAGTTCATGCTTTTATTACCTCTCTTCTATAGTTTTGAAACAGCTTTCTAATGATTTTCCTTTCATTAAGTCTCTCCTCTTTTAATCCATCCTCCATACTGCTACCAACGTGGCTTTCTTGAAGTAGAAGTTTAAATATTATGTAAATAAATATATCATTAATCCTCTATTTAAACTCCAGTGGCACCCTGTTGCCCATTGTCTAAAACATCAAGTATAATATACTATATCATAAAAAATTATGCACAAAGTTTAAATATAAAGGACTTTATAATCCAGCCCTTTTCAGCTTCATGGTACATTATCCTTTCCCCTAAATTCTACTTTATAGTCAAACTATTTTTATTACTATTATTGTTATTCTCAAACATAATACTTCATCTCATTCTGCAGGTAGTGTTGTCTGTCTCCAGTGTGTTAAATATAATTCCTTTCCTTCTCTATCTTATAAAATTCCTTGTTTCATTAAAGATTCTACTTATGTTCTGTTTTATACATGAAGTCATCTCCCCAGCTAGCAGCATCCTTTCTCCAAAACTCACTTGTATTAATTTTGTATTTGTTTTGTATATACATGATGTCTCTCCATAATAGAGTATGAGCCTTCTAAGTAAGTACTGTTTCCTATCTGTCTTTTCATCTCCACTGCCTTTTGTATAGTTCCTGCTTACGAAATGCTGATTCACTGATTGGCATATGTAATTATAGGTCATTTGGATGAAAGGAAGTTTAAGGTTAACAATATGGTAGTATAAGAAATCACATGA
Source organism: Antechinus flavipes (assembly GCF_016432865.1). Taxonomy (NCBI): domain Eukaryota; kingdom Metazoa; phylum Chordata; class Mammalia; order Dasyuromorphia; family Dasyuridae; genus Antechinus; species Antechinus flavipes. The sequence continues at coordinate 395,339,656 of NC_067401.1, forward strand.
ACACATTTATTTAACTTATATTTTCTAGATCAGTGGTGCCAAATTCAAATACAATGGAAGCTGATAAATTCTACATAAAAATACCTATACTCACATATTTTCTTACAAAAATATATATTGGGGCAGCTAGGTGGTGCAGTGGATAGAGCACTAGCTCTGAAGTCAAGAGGACCTGAGTTCAAATCTGGTTTCAGACATTTAACACTTCCTAGCTGCGTGGCCCTAAGCAAATTACTCAACCCCAATTACCTTAGCAAAAAAAGAAAAAAAGAAAGAAAAAAGAAAAATATATATTAACATTGTCTATATTCTGTTATATTTTTACTTATATTGTTAAATATTTACCAATTAAATTTATTTTAGTTCACAGCAAGGAGTATGCAGATCAACTGTGTATTCAATAGCCCTAATAATACTCCATGCTTGAGGGTGAAGAAACTAAATAGCACCTATTTCTCAAATAGGAATTTGTGAAGATCAATAGAGATAATTTTACAAAAAAAAATTATAAATACATTTTGTAAATCTTGAAGTATTATATAAATACTTTTTTTGAATTTTTTAGAGTTGTTGCAAATAACAATGCTTTTTTTGTACCCAGACAGTCCATCTGAATCATTGATGGGGATAATCTCTTTGAAAGAACTCAATTTCTTAACCACCACTGACATTTGCCTCTAACCCATTTTCATTAATGGGAAATAATTCCAAGAGCCCCATTAATGATACTCCTTAGGCCATTAGTCCTGTTTTCAAAACAGCCCCACCACCTATTATAACTCCAGCCCCAGTCAAGAAGCAAGTATTATGGATATACAAACTTGCAATTGCTTTTGCAATTGCTAAACACCTCTATCTCCACAGCTTTCACAGCTATCAAAGGCTCAAACAAGAAAGTTCTTGGCACTAAAATCTTTGACATTGGGAAATGGTTCAAAATAAAAAAAAAACAATATTGTTTTATCACTGAAAAAAGAAATCGAAAAGATGCACTGCAATGTTTTTTTGTTGCTCTACTCTGATAAGTGGAGTATCTTTCTATCTGACTCCAGGCTGAAACTTCCTACTGATCAATGCTTTTTAAACGTTTTTCCCCCCACTGACAACTCTTTATCACTAGAAAAAAAAAAAATGTGGTCCTGGTTATATAGGTATACAAATCAAACATTATGATTAATAAATCATAATTTTACAGATCCTAATACAGTTACAAGACCCCATTTGGGGCTGTGAACCACAATTTAAGAAGCAGTACAATAATTATCTTCCCCATTAAAATGTGAGTTCTTTGTAAGAAAACACAATCCTTCTCTGCCGGCTTTCCCAACACTGAACACAATAATTTGCATATAGAAAAGGCCCTTATTGAGTTGTGCCCAACTCTTTATGACAGTGTGGACCATAGAAAGCCCAAGGTTGTCAATGGGGTTTTCATGGCAAAGTACTAGAATGGTTTGCCATTTCATTCTCCAGTACATAAGCAAATAGAGGTTAAGTGCTTTATTCAGGGTTATACAGCTAGCAAGTTTCTGAGGTCAGATTGAAACTCAGGTCTTCCTCACTCCATAAATATCCTTTAGTAAAGGCTTAATAAATGTTCATGTGATTTTTAAAAATTCATTTTAACACAATAGAAGAGATAATTATTATAATGGGAAATGTGTAATGAGCAAGATACAATAAAAATGCCATTTGTAAAGAGGAAGTGAGTCTATAAAAAGAAAGGTTATCAAAGGGAGTCCTAAAATCAGGTTGTTATGTTTGGGGAACTACGCAGGAGAAAGAAGAGAAGGAGAAGGAAGAGTTATAATAATAATTCACTTTCAAATAGCACTTTCTTATTGATAATTACTTTCCTCAAAATAACAAATAATGCTGGCAAGGCAGATTTGGAAGTAAAATCAGTTTTCTTAGGTTACTGCAGTAAATACAGCACCAAATAAATAAATAATGCTCTTTAGTGAAATAATTGGATCCCTAGGGACCTGTTTTAACATGCCTAAAATATAATCAGGATCATTTGATTCAGCATATATTGCCATATTATGCAACAGTATATTATTGAAGGCTTGACAATTTGCAAAGAAATAAAGATTTAAAATGAGATAGTTGTTGATTTTAAAAGATCTATGCCATTTTAAGAAGGGATGGAGATAGAGTGTTCTCTGGAATGGAAAAGGGGAAGGAGAAGAAACCAGACTGAAGAAAAATGAATTTTTCGAAATCTACATAGTGAAAAAAATAAATTAGCCTTTATTAAATTTTTAATGAATCACCCTTGCCTAATTTTGAATTTAGCTGCTTTCTTCCTTGATTTACATAAAAGCAAAGTGTTGCCTTTTCCTCCCTCCTCTTTCCCATTAGTGTTTTACTAATTTTAGTCACGATAAAACTTTTATAAAAATTCAGAGTACAGCAGTTCAATGTTCCTGAAAATGCTGTTGCAGCAGAATTGTAGATAAACTCTGCTTGTGTCTCTGCTAGTTAATGTCTGGGTCCCTAGTTTAGAAACAAATCGCTTGTATAAATAACAAACAGGCAATCTGATATACCACAAGGTATGTCTGTAAATCTCATGGGATACCTAAGGAACACTTAAAATTGTTAATAGATCCCAAACAACAAGGAGTTCTAAAAGGCCTTTTTGTTACAAAGCACTCACTTATATACAACAAAATCCAACCTCTACAATTTTCTAAGGCATCATATTATAGGGAACTTTCTGTAATTTAAATGACAGTATTTAACCAATAAAAATATGGTACGCTCATTCCTTTTGCCTTAATTTCTCACTATTATTATTGGTTAAGTTCAGTATGTGTATTTTGGAGAAATTTTATGTTTGCAAATTTCCAGTGTTAACTTTTCATGTATTTTTATAAAAGGGCTGCTTTTGATTTATATGAAGCAGAGAAGATAAAGAAAGATAAAGAAAATGCTCTTTCCTTTTTTTTTCCTCAGTGTTATTTGTCTTATTTAAATATCAGTTGAAAATATTGTATTAGAAGGATGATATAAGTACTTATAGCTATATAATTTTTGTTATGTTTTTCAATGATTCAAATAAATTCAAAATGTTCTTAGTTAATAGTGGTAAATCTGTGGGTAGAATGGATTTGGAAAGAGTTGATCCAAGTTCACGTCCTTGAATTGTTATTTAATATTTGTGTAACCTGAGCTAAGCTACTTAAATTCTCTAATACTCAGTTTCATTAATAATATTAACTAAGAGTGAAATGACATTTTAAGGTTCATTACAGTATGTTCCTTACAAGAACCATATGAATTAGATTGATATTATTATAACTATTTTCAAGTAGTATGGAAAGAGTGCCAGGCCTGTATTCAGGAAAATTAATTTGCCTAAGTTCAAATCTGACTTAATATACTTATTAGATATATGACTCCGGGAAAGTCAATTAACCCTACTTCCATCAGTTTCCTCATCTATAAAAATGTGTTAAAGAAGGAGACAGTAAACCCCTTCAGTATCTTTGCCAGGAAAACCTCAAAAGGGGTCATAAAGAGTCAGACATGGATAAAAAACAATTTTCAAATGAAGAACCTAAAGCTTAGAAATGATCAAGAAATTGGACTGAAGAAATGCTATTGGTGTAATTGAGCCCAAATTTATTGTTTCTAGCTTGATTTTTCTTTCTTTCATCATTTTTGCTCATTCACTAGTCTTTAGTCATATTGGGTCCATAAAGAAAATAGACATTTATTTTAAATGATATGAAGTTATCTAAATAATTCCCATGAGACTAAAGACCTTATAGACAGAAGTGAAAATGAAAAGCATTAAAACAAACACTAACTCTCAATAATTATTTCTTCAAATACATAAACAAAATGAAAGAATGGGACTGATGATCTTGATGTAATATAGCAGTGACTTTGAGGTCCTCTGATTTTAGGGGAGGCTTTTGTTCTAAAAATAATTCCAGTAATTTTATATCTTCTGGCTTTGAAGTATGCCTCAGGGAATGCCCACACTCCCAATCTAAGAACAACAATCTGATTCTGAATAGACCACTCCTCAATTCATTGCTGATTTATAATCTAGTCAGTGATCATCTGGTGAGTGAGAACTAAATTCCAGAGACTACTCCCTAGTCCTACCTATGAGCCACAGAATTAGCATATCAAATGCTGTATAAATGTGTCTCCCTGTTCCTATTTTTTTTGATAATTTCTTTTGGAATTTAGCCTTGTAATGGTGTTATAATTACAATATTGTATATTGTATATACAAAATTGCCTCTTGACTAGAAAATGGGTTCAAGTCTGCATATTCTTTCGAGACACTTTGCAACTCTAGTCTGTGATCCCAAATTTCCAGGATCCCATTCCCAACTTCAATACTTGATGGTCTGATATGGGGAGAGTTTAGTCTCCTCTGTCTTGATTCCCTTCTTGTCAAGGTAAGCCCCCCACTTTTTTTTCTATCACAATCCTAAATCCAAGCCACTGGGAGAAAGATTGTCTGGGCTGTCATGAGCATGTCAGCAAGTTTTCCTTGACTGGGGGACCCCCAGACCAGGAAATTCTTGCAATTTTTGGCAAAGTTTACCTTGCCACCCTTCCACCTTCTCTGGGACACCAGAGAAGACAGAAATGCTATAGGATAGCTTTTGGCACAATTTTATGGTTTTTGGCAAAGATGGGATAGTTTTCTTTCAAGTCATTTTGTCCGTGTCTGTGTCTCTGTGCAGAATGCCTGTGTTATGTTTTTCCTGTGAGCTAGATTTTGTTACCTGGAAAGATTTAAAGCATAACCAGCAAGAAAAAGCCTCTATGCTATAGTTAGCATTCTGGGAAATTTTCTTAAAGCCTAACTTTTTTCTGTGAACTTCAGCTCTGGCCAAGCTGAGGGCTACACAAAAAAGTTAGTTAATTAAAAATTAAAAAAAAAAAAACCAAAAAAACCTTAGATCTCAAAAATTTGAAAGCAATGATTAAGTCTGGCAAGTAGTCATTTTAAGATTGTAAGGGAAAAAAATTCCAAAACCTTTGGGGCTATTCCAGAAATTAAGCCCATTCTGAAAGAAAAGGAAAGGAGAAAACAAAAACAAAAACAAACAAACAAAAAAAAAAAACCCGAGTAAATAGCAACTTTTTTTTTTCCTGACCCTTCTTTGAATTGTCTGGAGTCCCCCTTCTGCTCCTTTGGCAAAGCACCCCAGAAGGTATTAAGGGACTGTCTCCACTCCCCAGAGTGATCCCAAGTATATCTCGATTGTGGGAATTGCTAACAAGATAAATATATCCCAACCCTTCTCATCTCAGATTAGATTAAAACTCAAATTCTGCCTCATCTATATAAATAGCGGAAGCAAAACCATGGGGACTCCACACAACCTTCCCCAAATAACTTCCCAACCCAGTTTTGGGAAAGTGAGGGTAATGCCCAATGGTCAACATTCCCTGAGCCCTGGCACCTGAAGCTACCATCAAAGGGATATCTTGGCACCAGAAACCCCAGCTTTCAGCAAGTTCTGTCCAGAAACTGCCTGGGAAAAATGTGGGTACCCTTGGCACCATCTAGCATGGCAGTGTGAAGAGAAAAAGCCACTCAAGTCTCTGTATTTGGTAAGACTACTATTCTCTGTTTCAATTAAATATATGTTTTAGCTATGTAATTTATAGCAAATTATTTTATCTCTGTCCAGTTTTCTGACTTGTAAAAAGAAATAATAGTTGTTATGAAGGCAACATGATTGCAAAAGTGCTTAGCATAAAATATGCTATATGAATATTAACTGCTTATTGGATATAATTGCTTTATATTTGATTACTTTATTTTTTTTAGATGTGACCAACTGATAAATGATTTCTATGTGAATATAAAGTAATTTGTAAATTTGTCTGAGGTATGATAGTAAAAGCAATTTTAAAGGAGTTCTAATTAAAGCCCACTAAAAGGATATGTAAATTGTAATTTATTTGCACTGAACTTTAGGAAATCAGAAAAGCTATTTGCCACTACTTTAAAAACTCTAATTATCTAGAGTTAGGCTTCTGAGGACCCTATCAGTAAAAACGGCACCTTTAACCCTTTTCCTGGCTCACAAAAGAAAAATGATTTGCATGAATTGGAAAATAACCAAATTGTAATTCAGTTTATGTAGGACATTTAATCAGAATCTAGGGAATCTCATTAACTAAAGTTAAGTCAATTTTAAAATCTGTTCTATCTCAATTTTAAGAATTGTCTTTGGGGCAGCTAGGTGGCAAAGTGGATAAAGCACCAGCCCTGAAGTCAGGAGGACTTGAATTCAAATCTGGTCTCAGACACTTAACGCTTCCTAGCTGTGTAACCCTGGACAAGTCACTTAACCCCAATTGCCTCAGGAAAAAAAAAATCTTGTTTTCTCCCTAAAACAAAAGGGAAATATTAAGGGAATTTAGTTAAAGAAACTAAAACTAAGACTATTTGGCTGTTACTTAGGAAAATTCTAAAATTGTTAACTAAGTTATTTAAAGTTATTATCATCCTATTAAGCCTTATCAATTTACCTCCAATATGAGGAATATAATTCCTTTCCCCCTTCATAGAATGGGAGGTATCAAACAGTACAGCTCAGAAAAACACTAAGAATAGTTGAGGTGGGCACCAGCAAGCTCAGCCCCTTCCCTGGGGTCTCTGTCAATTCCCCTGTTAATGTGTCAGCTTGCCAGTTTTCTTGAAACCATCAGGGTAAGCAAGGTCATCAGTCCTGAAAATTGAGCTTGTTTAGGATTTATAGATTCTATGATTATAAAAGCTTATTTAATGATTGATCCCTAGCAAGATAACTTTAAACATATAAAGAATGTTAAGCAAAATCTCCTATGTGTGTAAATCCTGGGAAACTTTTAAAATACTGTATCTAGCCCTAAGCTGAAATTAGTAAAATTTGTTATTGGAGATAAAATCTTTTGGGATTGTAACTAATATTCTTTTGAGTTCTGAATTTGATTGCCTGATCATTAAGTCAATAGCCTATCCTTCGAGAGAAATGCCATAAGTTTCTCGGTGGATCTTTTATCTGGGCAAGAGTTGGGAGGACAACTATATCCTCTGCTTAAAGTGGGCTCTTTCTGACTCAGTTTCTCAGTTTTGTTTGTTTGTTTCCCACCTGATTATTTCTGAGTCTGGCTATTTATTATTGCATGATTGGCTGTCAAAAAGATATAAGAATTCTTTATCCTGTCATGTATGTGCTCTCAGGCTGAGCCCTGAAGGACTTGCTTTGATGTTATTGTAATCATGTCCCTGTTTTTTTCTCTTACAAAAAATTTCTATAATTAGAGCAAATGCTTAGTAGAAGCCATGAGCCCAATATAAATATTCTAGGGGACAAAATGATTCTCTCTTCCAGATCTTAAAGATGCTTTCTTTTGCATACCATTGCATAAAGATTCATAATTTCTTTTAGCTCTAAAAGGGGTAAATCAGGGAAATGTAACCCCTCACTAATAAACATGGCCAGTATGCCATCCATATCCCAGTATGGGTTAGATGATATCTTGATCTGCAACTTCACCCCAGAGACTTCTCTGGCTGCAACCATACAAACCTTTAACTTCCATCTCCTTCCCCCCATGCAGGGCTATTAAGTTTTTTTTTTGTTTGTTTTGTTTTGTTTTGTTTTTTTTGTTTTGTTTTCTTGTCTAAAGACCCACACAGTCTTATCAATCTGATTAAGACCCTGAGAGCTAAACTAATTTCTTTCCTGGGCCTTAGACCTACCTAAAACCTTTCACACTATACATTGATGGAAAGAGGGGCCATTTCCTAGGGGTCACTGAAACCTTGTCCCAGACCTCTTGCTTACTTTTTAAAAGAACTTGGTGTTTTGGGGGGTGACCCTCCTGCCTTAGAACTTGCTGTCACAATCCTTCTGGTTAAGAATACCTCTAAGCTCACCATTAGGTTCACAATATTTTTTTTTTTTTAATAATAACTTTGTATTGACAAAATCCATGCCAGGATAATTTTTACATGACATTATCCCTTGCAATTACTTATGTTTCGTTTTTTCCCCTCCCTCCCTCCTCCCCCCCCCAAGATGGCAAGCAGTCCTATATATGTTAAATATGTTGCAGTATATCCTAGATACAATACATATTTGCAGAACCGAACAGTTCTCCCGCTGCACAGGGAGAATTGGATTCAGAAGGTAAAAATAACTAGGGAAGAAAATCAAAAATGCAAATAGTTCACATTCATTTCCCAGTATTCCTTCTTTGGGTGTAGCTGTTTCTGTCCATCATTTCTCCAATGAAACTCAGTTAAGTCTCTTTGTCAGAGAAATCCACTTCCATCAGAATACATCCTCATACAATATCGTTGTCGAAGTGTATAATGATCTCCTGGTTCTGCTCATCTCACTTAGCATCAGTCCATGTAGGTCTCTCCAAGCCTCTCTGTATTCATCCTGCTGGTCATTCCTTACAGAGCAATAATATTCCATAACATTCATATACCACAATTTATCCAGCCATTCTCCAATTGATGGGCATCCATTCATTTTCCAGTTTCTAGCCACTACAAACAGGGCTGCTACAAACATTTTGGCACATATAGGTCCCCTTCCCTTTTTTAGTATCTCTTTGGGGTATAAGCCCAATAGAAACACTGCTGGATCAAAGGGTATGCACAGTTTGATAACTTTTTGGGCATAATTCTAGATTGCTCTCCAGAATGGTTGGATTCGTTCACAACTCCACCAACAATGCATCAGTGTCCCCGTTTTCCCGCATCCCCTCCAACATTCATCATTATTTTTTCCTGTCATCTTAGCCAATCTGACAGGTGTGTAGTGATATCTCAGAGTTGTCTTAATTTGCATTTCTCTGATCAAAAGTGATTTGGAACACTCTTTCATGTGAGTGGTAATAGTTTCAATTTCTTCATCTGAAAATTGTCTGTTCATATCCTTTGACCATTTATCAATTGGAGAATGGCTTGATTTTTTATAAATTTGAGTCAGTTCTCTATATATTTTGGAAATGAGGCCTTTATCAGAACCTTTAATTGTAAAGATGTTTTCCCAGTTTGTTACTTCCCTACTAATCTTGTTTGCATTCGTTCAAAGGCTTTTTAATTTGATATAATCAAAATTTTCTATTTTGTGATTGGTAATGGTCTCTAGTTCATCTTTGGTCACAAATTTCTTTCTCCTCCACAAGTCTGAGAGATAAACTATCCTATGTTCCTCTAATTTATTTATAATCTCGTTCTTTATGCCTAGGTCATGGACCCATTTTGATCTTATCTTGGTATGTGGTGTTAAGTGTGGGTCCTTGCCTAATTTCTGCCATACTAATTTCCAGTTATCCCAGCAGTTTTTATCAAATAATGAAATCTTATCCCAAAATTTAGAATCTTTGGGTTTGTCAAACACTAGATTGCTATAGTTGACTATTCTGTCTTGTGAACCTAACCTTTTCCACTGATCAACTAATCTATTTCTAAGCCAATACCAAATGGTTTTGGTGACTGCTGCTTTATAATATAATTTTAGATCAGGTACAGCTAGACCACCTTCATTTGATTTTTTTTTCATTAATTCCCTTGAGATTCTCGACTTTTTATTGTTCCATATGAATTTTGTTGTTATTTTTTCTAAATCATTAAAATATTTTCTTGGAAGTCTGATTGGTATAGCACTAAATAAATAGATTAGTTTAGGGAGTATTGTCATCTTTATTATGTTCTCTCGGCCGATCCAACAGCACTTAATATTTTTCCAATTATTTAAGTCTGACTTTATTTGTGTGAAAACTTTTTTGTAATTTTGCTCATATAATTCCTGACTTTCCTTTGGTAGGTAGATTCCCAAATATTTTATGCTATCAACAGTTATTTTGAATGGAATTTCTCTTTGTATCTCTTGCTCTTGGATTTTGTTGGTGGTGTATAAGAATGCTGAGGATTTATGGGGATTTATTTTGTATCCTGCTACTTTGCTAAAATTATGAATTATTTCTAATAGCTTTTTGGTAGAATCTCTGGGGTTTTCTAGGTATACCATCATATCATCTGCAAAGAGTGATAGTTTGGTTCACAATATTTTTATAGCCAAAGGGCATCAGCTGCTGATGTTGGAGGCTGACCAGATGTCAGGCTTATCTGCTAGATACTCCCAACTTGATTTTCCTAGTGTGCCACACTTTTAAACCCAACACAGACTCCAAATCTGCTTTTCATATTTTGCCCACTAGTGGGGATATATAAAAGGAAAGGGTACATTACACACCCTTTCTCCTTCTGGGTGGGGTCTCAAACACCCTCAGGACAGCTTCTAATCCCAGACACAAGGCAGTGGAAACTTCTTTTTTTTGGCCTGCCTACCTTTTTGCAGAGTGACAATGGTCCAGCTTTCTCTTTGCAAATAGCTCAAAAGGGGGCTGAGGCATTTAAGATTAGGTTTCTTTATTTCTTTTTATTTCCCTCTTTTTCCAGGTATACTTTTAACAATACTAGAAGTATGAGAGCTTTGGCCTTAGTATTTTCTCTCCAGCTCTCTTAGTGTCACTCTGTATATCCCTATCAATGGAGAAATAGCTCCTTAGATTTTAATCAGGCTAGGGATCTCTGTGGGCAGTGGGGACATTCAGGATTATTGGGTGTACCCTCAGCATCTTCAAGGCAGCCCACACATGCAACCTGCTACATTATTTGCAAATTCAATTTGCAAATTCTCATTCCCAAATGTCACCATCTCTACTCTGGATACCACCCTTTTTATACTAGCTACCCTCCAGGGGAATAAGTTTAACCTAACTATCCCCTGTTTTCTTGCCAGAAAGGATCTCTTACTCACATAATAACTGCAAGTAAATCTATTCCAAATTTTTTTCTGGCAAACTCACTCATAATGCTTCTATATTACCTCCCTTGAATCTTCTTCATTACTAACACTTCTATAAGTTTCCTCCAGGCTCCAACCCATGAACTTCAACTTATTTGTTCACCCTCAATACCATTGGTTAACTGATTCTGACCCCCAGCATCCCTCTGAATGCTGCTGCTGTCATCTTCAAGTCACATGTGTCCCCTCCTCAATCTGGACCCCCCACTAAGTAGGGACAGCTCCATTCCCCTTCTCAGCATGAAGAAGCTTCAGAAGATGAGACCTCTGTCCCTTTGTTCCAAATGAATTTGAAATAGAAACTGCTTGTGAGAAGAAAATGATGTAACATAGCAATGATTTTAAGGTCCCTTAATATTAGAGGTGCTTCTGTTCTAACAATGTCAGTAATCCTAAATTTTCTGGCTTTGAACTCTGCTTCAGGAACTTCGCACACAATCTAAGAACAATAATCTGTCTGATTCCTGAATAGACCACTTTTCAGTTCATTGTTGACTGATAATCTAGTCAGTGAGAATCTGGTCAGTGAGAATCACATTCTAGAGACTATTCCCTGGCCCTACCTATGGGCAATAGAATTAATATATCAATGAAAGAAAGCTGGATAAATGTGTCTCCCTGCTCCTGTTTCTTGGCTAATTTCTTTTAGAACTCACCCTATTTGTAATGGCATTACAATTACAATAAAACATTGTCCCTTGCACCATTCATACCTATAAGTGTATGTATATAGATAGATATAGCTATACGTAGAAATGTATATATGTATACATAGATACAGATCTTTGTACAAATACATGTATATGCAGATGTTCATACATATATGTTTAAACACACACCTACACACAAAGTGAATAGAATTAATTGGGAAGGAGGATTCCTAGCAATTTGGAGGTGGGGTTAGGAAAGATCTTCTTGTGTGGGAAGTATTGCAATACATCCCAAGTTTGGGAAAGAATTTATAAAGGCATGAACATGAGAGATAAAATGTATTTGAGGATCAAAATGAGCAGAATTTAGCAGAAATTTAGTGTGCCCAAAGGGGAATATAAAATCATATGAGAAGTTAGATTGGATCCAAATAGTGAAAGATTTTAATAAGAAATAGAAGTTTGGATTTTATCTTGGAGGCAATAAGGAGTCACTGGAGCATATTGAGGAGATGATTACATGATCAGGTCTGTACTTTAGAAATAGGAGTGTTGTTTTTGCTATTTGTCCTATTTTTCAAAGAAGACCAATAGTATCACATGGGATGTATATATTTATCGATGAAATGAATTTAAACAAAGCAGAGTTGCATAAAGTTGACAGTCTCACTCCTACTTTTAGTCAATGAAGTCTAGTGGCAAGGCAAAAATTAAAACACTTAACAATGGCCAAAGATGCAATGGGTAATCAAGGGAATTAATGGAAAAAAAATACAAAGCATGATAGCTTAACAGTATCAAACCTAAAACTACATTAAAATGTAACATTTGTACTGGTTAAGACATAGAGTGGTATATCTATAGAATAGGTAACATATACATGACACAATAATCAAGGCCTATAGCAATCTAATATTTGACAAACTCCTAAACTCTAGCTTCTGTAATAAGAACTCACTTTTTCACAAAAATTGCTGGGAAAACAGGAAAAAAAAATAACATGCCAGGAATGTGGCATAGAACTACATCTCACACCCCATACCAAAATAAGGTCAAAATGGATATGTGATTTGGGCATAAAGGATGATAACATGAACAAATTAGGAGAATAAGAAATTACCTATCAGATCTTTGGAGAAGGAAGGAATATATGACTAAAGAACTAAAAATTACTATGAAAGGTAAAAGGGACCACTTTGATTACATTGCACAAACAAAATCAATAGAAACAGACTAAAAGGGAAGTACAAAAATGGGGGAAAATCTTTACAGCCAGTATTTCTGATAAAGTTCTCATTTCTAAAATATATAAAGAACTGCATCAAATTTATAAGAATACAAGTCATTCCTCAATTAATAAATGATCAAAAGATATGAACAGGCAATTTTCACATGATGAAATTAAAGCCATCTATAGTTATATGAAAAAATGCTCTAAATCACTATTGATTAGAAAAATGCAAATAAAAACAACTCTTGAGGTACCATCTCACACCTTTCAAATTGGTTTAGAAAGCAGGAAAAGATAATGATAAATGTTGGAGGGGATATGGGAAAACTGGGACACTAATTCATTGTTGATTGGGCTATGAAATGTGTAACATTCTGGAGAGCAATCTGGAACCATGTCAAAAGGGCTATAAAACTGTGTACACCCTTTGATGCAGTGGTGCCATTACTGCGTCTTTATCCTAAAGAAATCATAAAAGAGAGAAAAGGACCCACATGTGCAAAAATGTTTGTAGCAGCTCTTTTTGTGGTAGCAAAGAATTGGAAATGAGTAAATACCTATCATTTGGGGAATGGCTGAAGAAGTTGTGGTACATGAAGGTAATGGAATATTATTATTCTATAAAAAAATGAACAAACTAATTTTAGAAAGTCTGAAAAGATTTACATGAACTGAGGCTGAGTAAAACAAGTAGAATCAGGAAAATATTGTATACAATAAAAACAAGAATGTATGATGATCAACTATGAGACTTGGTTTTTCTCAGTGGTTCAGTGACTCAAAGTAATCCCAATAGGCTTTATACAGAAAATGCTATCATCATTCAGAAAAAGAACTGAGATTAAATGTAAATCAACACATCCTATGTTCACTTATTTTGTTCTGTCTTTTTTTTTTTTTTATCTTTCCCATATTTTGTTTCTTTTTTGCTCTGATTTTTCTCTCCCAACATGAGTCATAAAGTAATGTGAGTTAAAAATAAATTTAAAAAAAAAGATACAAAGCAATTTTGGCATCTTCAATGTCTAACCAAGCTCGAAGCACTATGTAATGCCTGCTTAAAACCACCTAGACACCAGAACAAATTGTTCACATAATTCCATTATGCTGGGATAGTTTTCATGTGCTTGAATTAGACATCCTCCTAATTCACCAAGTAGTTTGAGCCCTATTACTCACTTTCAATCTGATTTAGCCTTTCTGAGGAAACAATTTTATCTTGTACCCACTGAAAATGCTACAGCATCTTTAAGCCAAAGATGAGAGCTTTATGAAAGTAAACAACAAAGATTGAACAGCTCTGAAAAGAGCTTGGCAAACACTCACATGAGATGCTTATCCTATCTGAATAACACATCCCATAGCTAAGAAGTTTCTGAAGGCATACTTCAACTCAATTATTTCTGATTCTAATTTCAGCATTTTCTCCACTGTCCCATGTTCTAGCCTTGATAATATTGCCATTAAAGAATATACCCATAAAAATAAATAAAGATAATTGAACTAAGTGTGAACAATACTAAAGTTGCTAATTCTTCCTGAATACCCCACACTTCACCCTGAATATCAAAGTGGTTAGCATAAGGAGTTGGAGAGAAAAGGTCTGAAATAGGGATACTAGTTAGTAGAATCTTGTCAGCAGTTCAAGGAAGTAGTGATGCACTAGTGAGATGGTCGTATGAATAGCGCTAATGAGATACACATTAGGCATACTGCAGAAGTAAGATCAATAGGATTTGGTTCCCATCAAGATACACTGAATGAGGAAGGAGCCTGAAAAGTCAAAGATGATTAATGTTTCAACACTAGGTAGCTGGTTCAGTCACAGTGGATACTAAGACAGATAAAACGTACTCTTTGCACTTGTTATTGTCAAGAACCTAGTTGAAAAAGCAAGGGAGTAACTAACCTGCTGATTGTCATTAAAAGACACTGCTTAAGGCATAAATTTTGTGAGATAAAATAATTTATTAAAACTTCATACTGTTATTTGCTTTCCCAGGCTTATTCCATGCACACACACACACACACAAACACACATATGAATCTTGGCACCTGCTGTTTCAAACTTCATATCTCAACTTTCCATTCTGTTTACTAGAATGTTTGACCCTTTGTCATCTTATAGGAAGTTATTTTTACATTTCCAAATGACAATAATACACAATTATCTCCACTTCCTCTCTGAGGCAATTTAACAATCTCTATAATATTCACACAAATCAGTCTAACCACACCCACTATGGTTTAGAGAGCTGAAACAGAACAAAAGAAAGCCAGAAGAAATTCACAGAATGCATAATCCCAGAGGATGATAAATTTCACAACTCACCAGACTAAAGCTAGATTATTTGGATTTTGTCAACTGCAATAGAAGATAGAAGAGTGGAAGGAGGGCTATTTTTTATTAGACCAGGAGAACAGCATAAATAAAGGCTTTAAATGTGGTTAGCCTGGTAAATTTTATTATGGAGATACAATAATATTTAATTCTGGTAGTAAATATTTATTAATGGGAAAACTTTACCTCTACTGGAATTCTTTTATAATATTGGTACTATGGAGGAAAAAAGACAAAAAAACAAAACTAAACTAAACTAAACAAAAAACTGGTACCCATTTTATATACTTAATTAATTTGCTTTAAAAATATATTAAGAAATACTTGATCTATAGTGTAGTCATGGAGCATATTTATGATTCTATAATTCTAATGCAATAAACATTGGAGGTATGAAACAGGCCCAGAACATCCTGAAAATTAAGTTGCTCTTAGGGGAAATTTTGTTAGATAAGAATTATTTATAATTAGCAGATTAATGTGTCATGTACACATATGCACACACAGGCAAACACCTGTCCAAAGATTGATAAAGAAAATCTATACATAATCAATATTTTGCTTATCAATACATTTTCTTATGAATGACATACCATTCCAGTATTTTTGTTAAGAAAATCCCAAATACCCAAAGAAAGAACACTGGGAAATGAATGCAAACTGTTTGCATTTTTGTTTTTCTTCCCGGGCTATTTTTACCTTCTGAATCCAATTCTTCCTGTGCAACAAGAGAACTATTCAGTTCTGCACACATATATTGTATCTAGGATATACTGTGACATATTCAACATGTATAGGACAGCTTGTCATCTGGAGGAAGGGGTAAAGGGTGGGAAGGATAAAGTCAGAACAGAAGTGAGTGCAAGGGATAATGTTGTAAAAAATTTTTTCACAATTAAAAAAAAAAGAATGTAAATCAAAAAAAAAAAAAAAAGGAAAAAAAAAGTACATAGCAGAGAACAAAAGAAAACTGCAAGGAAGCAAAAAAAAAAAAAAAAAAAAGATGAACAGCTCTGAAAACAATGTGTTTTATCATATACAAGCTTTATTAAAATGGAAATTGATTGTAACATATTTCAAATCCTCTCTTTTTCTGTTGTGCAGATGTTTTTCTTTTTTTTTTCCTTTTTCTATCTTATATTTAAATTTTAAATAAATAAACACATTTTTTTAAAAAAAGAAAAAAAAAAGAAATTCCCAAATAGAGGTTCAAAGCATCAATCATGACTGAAATGACTCATCAATGGTAATGATGATGAAACAATCTATGTTATTTTAAATATCCAATTTCATATTTGTTATTTCTCAATTGAGAAGGATTTTTTTTTTTCATCCTATATTGCTCATGTAAGTATATACAACCCAGAGTTGTGAGGGTAAAAACAGATTTTCTGATAATATTTTTTTTTCAAGATTTGTTGATGGGTTTATTTTTAGGCCCAAATCATTAACCAATACCTCCTTCCCCTTCATTGATCCCTCTTTAGTAAGAGAAAAAAATATGTAAATAAAATTGATTAACCATATGTGCCAATATATTTGGTATTCCATAGCAAATACATCCTCAGTTCTCTTTAGTGGAGAAAAAGAAAACGCATTTCATGATCTCTTCTTCAGGATCATTTTTTAAATCATTGGATTCCTAACACCCAGCAAATATCTACAATATAGTAATGGGATTAGTAAAGGTTTGTTGAATGAGTGAATGAATCTCAATTAATGTGAATATTTTTGCCTTTTGGCGATATTATTTTTGCCATGCTAAAGTGATGCTCCTTACAATGCAATTTTAAATTCTTTAAGAGGCATCAATAATTCACCTTGGATTTATGGCTAATGATTAATCAAGCAATTTAACCTGTAGTATGTTAATACATGTGAATAAATTTGAGAGAGAGAGAGAGAATAAGCTTTTGAAAACTTCTAAATTAATGAAAATAATGTGAATTTCATTCTTGCCTTTGCAGATAGATCTTAATATTATTTGAGCCCCGAATTTAAAATAAAATTTCTAACTCTATTTTATTTCAATAAAAAAACAAAACAAAACAAAACAAAACAACAACACAAAAAAAAACTTCCTACAGCTAAATTTTAAAAATCATTTAAAACTCGAAAATGATATTACAAATTGTTTTTACTTACAATCAGGAAAAATAAAATATTACTATGAGAACACTAGAAAAAATGCATCAGTCTCTCCAATGTGAATTCTTAAATATAGGAGAAACCAACTTAGATGTTTATAGCAATATTTGAATAGATGATTTGATTCAGTCTCAAGATCTTTAGCCTTGGAATCAGAGATGTCACCTGTTACTTATATGATGTTGCCTAAGTTAATTAACTTTTCTAGGATTCAGCTTGTCTGTAAAAGAGGGGCTTGCACTCTCTGGTCTCTTAAATGAATTTAATTCAATAATATAAATTTTTAAAATTAAATTTATTTTCAATAGTGAATCACCTATACCTGTTTTGCTATATTTGGAGCAGGAGTGTTCAATTTGGAGTCAAAAGATAATACTTAGTTTCTCAGCTATACTGCATGTGACCATGATGCTCTTGAATGAGTGATTTCCAACCTGAGCCTCAGTGTCCTGATTTCTAAAGTAATGATATTGTGTGTTTTAGATTAAGTCCCTTCCACTAAATCCTAAAATCCCACAGGAAAAATGTAACTATATTCCAAATGTAGATAAAGATGACATATACTTAATGTGTGACCCTGAGTAAACCAGTAGTCCGTTTCCCAGGTAACTCTGTAAGAGTATACAATTTATTGCAGTTGTTGAACTCCATAAATAGAAAGGATTTTTTGGTTGTTGTTGTTTGTTTGTTTTTTGCCCCTCACTTCCTCCCCTCCTCCCCCCGCCCTGCATCCACCCCAGATGCTTCCCATATCAATGAACATAGGTATAGTTCCATACATAAATCCAGACTTATGATTTCATTGACACAAGAAATCCCTCCATCAATACAGATTATGTCTGGTCTTCAATTTATAATCTTAGAAAGTTTCCTGGAACATTGAGAAGTTAAATATCTAATCTAGAGTCACAGAGCTAGCATTTGTCAAAGGTGAGACTTGGACCCATGTCTTCAAGAGAGTGAAGTGAACTCTCCCTCCTCTATGATTTACCACCAATAGTTAGTATGAATTAGTGAGGATTTGTAGTTGGAAAGTATCTGATCTAAATTTTATCTAAATTTGTTTAATTTATCTTGGTATACATATACACACATATACATACACATCTACAACCTGTTTTTAAGTTCAGAACATTAAGATTAAGATAAAATCAGAAAAAAAATTTAAACTTAATTCCATAATTCATAGAGGTAGCTTCTTTATTATTTCTATTTTTAAAAATGCTTTTAGTTTAATAACATGATGATAATACATAATAGAAATCCCATTAAAAGTTTATATATCAAAGATACTAAGATTAACATTTGGGAAAATGATCTTTGAGGATAAGCCTACCATTTGATTTGGTTCATGGTTTAGAATTAGCTACTTAGTGAAAATATAATATTGTTAGTATTCTAAAAAATCATTTGAAGAGTCTTTGTTCATTTTGCCCTGTTTTACAAGACCAAATAAATGCCTTTAATAACAAAACATTGAAAATAACACCAAACTTCTTGAATAAAACTGAAAGACAGAAAAGTAAAATACTATGTTAATTTAATATTGCAATGAGTAATGAAACTGTTTTTTTTTTCCCTCAAAGTAATTGGATAGGAGAGAAAGTACATAATAAATAAAGTTAAATCTATAATGGTACCAACTTTTGATTTGTTTCATAGCGGAAAAATACATTATCAATTATGTACTGAAAGAAATCCATACAAAATATTTTGTTGCTTTCAATTTTGTGTTAGTCAATTATTATGGCATAGACAGTCAATTACATCTGCCATTTTGGATTACTTTGAAATCAATACCACCATTCTTCTGTACGTTGAGATTAAAAAGAAAAGCCACTATTAATTTATCATTCTGCTTTGTATATGTAGGCAGATCTTTTGTGATTTCAAGTCTAAATCATCACATACCAAAACACACAATTGATGAAATATTAATACTAATTTTTGAATCAAAGAGAACTAGAAAGTAAAGAATAGAGATATATGAATGAAATTATTTTGTAAGTTAAAGAACAATCACTTCTACAAATTATAGGTTACTGAACCTAGTGTTCATTACCAAAAAATGAAGTACAAAACCTAGTGTTCATTACAAAAAAAAAATGAAGCCAATGATTTAAGAATACTATAAATGGGTAGTGGGAATCAGTAAGAACTATCTTACATTAAATAAGAAATTTTGGGTTGATAATTACAACACGGAGTAACCTACAGAGGTTGACAGAAGAGTAACAAATCATTTGGCTCTTGGCACAAAATAATGGGTCACATAACCATATTGAGACATGATAATTTTAAGCAAATTGGTGAAAATTTCACATGGGTTCATGAAAGGTTTAGATTAATATAAATTTGAAAGCATAGTGAAGAGTAATAATTACTCATATTTCTACAGACAAAAATAAAATTATTTTTTCCACGATGACCTCATATGGTAAATTATAGTTATACATGCAAAAAAAAAAAATCAATGACATGGTAGGCACTTAATAAAGGCTTATGGATTGGTTTGTTAACTTTTTTAATATGGAGAATTCCTTCCTATTAAGACAAATTGATTTCATAAAATTACTTAGTAGGTGGGACCTGAGAAGTTGTCTGAGACTTATACAACTTAAGTGATCAAAATCTGGAGTTATATTGCTTCTAAATATTAGAGAAGAAATTTGAACCCAGCTATTCCTGACATTGTCCCCTAATTATTCCTAAGTCTGGCTTAAGGTGGAATTGTTATTATCGTGTATGTGCACTCAAATGCTGTGGGGAGCTGGCACTAATCTACAGGTGATAAAGCCACATTCCTAAGACTACTCTAACCTTGAACAAACAGACATCTAGATGCCTCCTGGAGCTTCCTACATCATCAAAGGCCCCTGATCAATTCGTCTTTCGGTGGGAAACAAATCCTTTGTCTAGGGTCCCCTCTGTACTGAGTTCACACGACCTCCACTTCCTTACAACCCACCATAAATACTTGTACTTTTGCCCACAATAAACGAGACTTGATCAGAAAGCCTGTCTTGTCTCCGTTCTACGCATCTCCTATCTTTTGCCCCTTCTCTTCTCTTTCAAGTCCTGCAGGCCAGAGCACAAGGCAGGACTTGAAGGATCTGTTTTGATGCTATTATAATGATGTCTCTGTTTTGTTTTGTTTTTTTTCCTCTTATGGCAAGTTTTGATAAACAGATCAAATGGTCAGTAGAAGCCATGAGCACAATTCAAAAAAAAAAAAAAAAGTGGTCCTTACATCCTAAAATAGGTAAGTATTTGACCCAGTCATCTATCGGCTGCTAGGTGCATATATTTGGTTGTTTATTTTAGCATCTCTGTTGTAGCTGACTTTTATGATAGGCATCTTTATTTGTGAAAGTTTACCTACTTAATCATGGGGGATATAACTGGTTGGGATGATAGGTGGCCCCACTATCTGAAACCAAGAAGAAAACTCCTATCAATAAGAAGATATGTATTGAAGGGTATCCTTATAGCACTTGATGGGGCCCTCCTTTTCCCAATCTGTATTATCTAAGATGATTAGAATGAAGGGCAAGGAAGGGAGGAAACTGTCTAGGTGATTTCATAATTAATATTCTCATGAGAAAGGACTATGTTTCCAGGAGAAAATACTGATTATTGCCCAGGTAAAAAATATAACCAAATACATTAGAAAATTAGCACATGTTCTAATTCAAACTTGGACTTCCCCTTTTAAATCTCTTGGTGGTCTTTATTTGGAGGATCCTATTGGAGATAGGCTTTATGAATTCTCCTAATAGCCCCTCAGTGAAGTTATGTTTCCCCTGTATCATGCAACTAATTACCAATATTGTTTAGAAAACTCTGTGCAAAATCATTAAGATAGAAGGTACAATTATGGAATTAGTATGATTTATGATGCTCAAGAGACTGGGAGGATATCAGACCTTGAAAATGAAGTCGATCAGAAAGTTGAAGAAATGTATAAACTTTGATGTGAAAGGCTTTCAATTGATGAAAGAGAGCGGGGAATTCAATGAAATGAATTGTGAAAGCTGTCTCACAAGATAGAGACAAGGTTCTAAAGATAGAGTGAAGGTCAGCTGTGTCCTAGGACCAGGTTTCTTTGTCCAGAGATTATGTGGTTTTCAAGATGTGGGACCATATAGCCCTTTTCTTTGTGAGATTAATTTGGGGCAACCTTGGCATTGAAACTAAAATATAAGGTAATTTAGTAATTCTAAAGATGTGGTTGGGTTAGGAGTTTTTCCTCATTTATGACTTAAAATGTGAGATCATTTGTCTATTTGTCTGACTAAGATCCATCCTATAGGGCATGTTACCCCAGGTCCCTATATAATTTTTGTTTGTTAACTGGGCCTTGCCTCTCCTTGTCTGTCTGCTTATTGCAAGGGAGATGCCCTTTCTTACAAGATTATAATAAAATTCCTTTCTGCTTTTACCTTGACAAAGTTCCTTGATTTATTTGAGCTGGTGGTCTTGTCCCTCACATTAAGACAAAATTGACCAAAAGGTTTTAAAGAAGTATGAGATCTTGTAATCTAATAGAGGTAAAAAAATATAAGTATTTCCTAAGAGCCCTAATAACTAAACAACAAAATGTTCCTAGAATTGCTTCCTAGGAAAGGAAATCAATCAAGGTCCTAAATATTTTTCAAGACAAAAACTGGATAACCTATCAACAATGTAGGAGATATCTGCATCGTGGGAGGTGAAGTTGTATGTAAAATGATGTTTCAGCTATTTTCCAAGATGAAATTTTATGATCCTAATTTTTAGGTTGTTTTAAGGTATAAAAACTTCAGATTTGTTTTCTTTATCCAGTTTAAAGCATTCTCCCTCTTATAGATGCAATTCCATTCAACAAATATATTAAGTACCAACTTTGCTACTATAAGATACTGGCACATATAATATGATAATGCTATATAAAAATGCTGAACCCTTGGATTGTGATCTATTAATGGAGAAAATTTAATTTATAATTGCTTTAAAGCAATATTTTTGATAATTTTTTTATCAAATGACTTCAAAATTGGAGTACAGGGGTCAAATTAAATAAAATGATAAATTTGCATTTCCTATATTAGCTTCTGTAGAAAGGGGAAAAAATAGCATTGTTGAAAACTTGGTAGACATGCTTCTGCTAGGAAAAAAAAAACAAGACTGCTTCTGGTGAGTGGAGGACAGTCTTTATACACATATTTTTGTTTAATTTTTG
Organism: Antechinus flavipes; assembly: GCF_016432865.1. Taxonomy (NCBI): domain Eukaryota; kingdom Metazoa; phylum Chordata; class Mammalia; order Dasyuromorphia; family Dasyuridae; genus Antechinus; species Antechinus flavipes. The sequence goes on from NC_067401.1 coordinate 395,362,109, forward strand.
TTCTTATTCAAGTGAATTTTTTGTACAAATCCAGAAATGATTTTAAGAATGTCTAACCCTAAATCAGAGAGTTTTCTGAGAGAAAAGATTTTATTCATCTCTTTCATAGACTGATAAAAGAAAGGTTAATCTAAATCTAAGTGTGCTTGCTTAAAGCCTCAGGCCCCAGTTAAGTAACTGCCACCAACCCTTTATCAGAGTAAAGTCTTCAGGACTCTTTACCTTATCTTATCAAAACTAAGATTTCCAAACTCTGCTAAATTTTCCAGATGAAACTTTGGTAGCAAAGAGAAGCATCTCAAGCATATGACCAGAGAAGCAATGCTTAATAACTCCCAAAAGACCAATGGAACACTGTACTGATGAAACAAAACACACAGTCTCTGAATTATACATCATGTGAGACCATCAGGGAAAGGTCCTGGGACAGTAGAGTGATGACATCAGGATAAGACAGAAACTATTCAGCAACTTCAGAGGCACCAGTTGCCTTTTTTTGCATTTATATCCTGTCTCCAAATTCTCTATTTATATTCTCTTCTCCCCGTGTTTCTAGTTATGTTTTTTCTTCCCACTGGTAGTGTATCCATTTAAACTGTATTTAAATTTTATTTCAGACATTAATTCTATTTCAGTTTTCCTTATGGTAATTAAATGCCTTTTCATTAAAATAATTGGGTCTTCTATATTACAAATAAAATTAACACATTGGTGGGAAGTCTGACAAGAAATAAAGAAAAATATAACTAAAAAAATGTAAAATAAAGATATTTTAAGGTTTCAGATTATTTCCTAAGCATTTGTTATTTATTGAATTCCATTGTGTAACTAAAGTAAATAATACATTGATGTTGCATTTAAATATCTTTTTGTCATCATTTCACCTGACCCAAAGCTATAATAAATATACTATAATTTTTATTATTGACTTATTATTTTTAAAAAATGAAGCATTTATTTTTTAAACAGAACAACATAATTTGTTACCGTATTATTGACAGTAAGAAATAGTTGTTGATGGTCAAGGTGCTTTCAAAAATGAGCTAATTTAAGGACTTGAATGATCATTTGTAACTAATAAGCATTAATGCATGTATGCATATATAGCCACTTCATATCATTATATCACTATATTTTGTATTTTTAACAACCATTTAAAAATAATCAGAAAAATAAACAGAATGCAGATTATTCTAATGAGAATGATTTGTTTAGTTTTAAGAGTCTGAGATGGTTGAGTAGTTTTATTATTGCTATTTTTATTGTTGTTATTGCTGTTGTTCTGGTTGTTATGTATAGTTTCTTTCACAGAAAGTCATGGGCCATAGACCAAAGTTTAATAGCAAAGACTCTTAAACTTGGATTTCTATTAGTTTCCTATGTATCTTGAAAAGGAAACTCTTATAAGAAATATTGGATAATATTTTTTTACTGTTTACATTTTCTTTTTTTTTTTTTTACCTTGTGTTCATTTATCTCAGGCAAAATCTTTTCAATGTCACATAAGTGAAATCATTTATTTTCTTTTGTGATCATTTTTATCCTTTGGTTAAAAATTCACCTCCTGCCCCAAACTCTTAAAAGCTTCCTGTTCTGCTTTTTTTCTATTTTGGTAATGAAATAATGGATAGTATTTAGGTTACATATCCATTTTGATTTTATTGTAATAGATTTGTAAGATACAAGTCTAAACCTAATTGCTACTTGATGGCTTTCCATTTTCCCCTAGAAATGTCTTGCCAAGTAAGGATCTCTTATGTGATTAATATTTTCAAATTTATCAAACACTGAATTATTAAATTTAATTGTTTCTGATTTTTCTTGTTTAGTCTACTCTATTAATTTCTAATTCTGTTTTTAACTGGTACCAGATAATGGATTTTGATGATTATAAGTATGTAACAGAGTATGAAGGATGAATTTATTTCTCCTTTATTTCCATGTTTCCCCCAGTATTCCCCATGATATTCCAGAGTCCTTGTTCCTCCAAATAAATGTCATTATTTTTTCTCATTTCTCGGTGGTCTTTCTTCTGAAAACTTACCATGTATTTCATTTCATGGTTTTTATTTATATTCTTTGCTTCCTCTTTTTCATGTAGTCATTTTTTTCATCTCTTCTCTTTGCCTTCTAATGGTAATTTTTCCTATGTTTCCATTGATTTCTTTTCAGTTGTGGGTTCTTTATTTTATTTGGCCAATTCATTGATTCATTAAGATGTTGAAAGAGAGATTAGCTTGGATATACTTCTTACCCAACCTTTCTGATAGAAGTGATATACTTGATAGTGTTTCATCTTCCCTGAGATTTTTCTTTTGAGTGTAACCAAGGATATATAGAAGTTCTAAATCACAATGTAGTAATTGTTTTCACCTGTGATTCGTAGAAAATATAACCATTTAGATATAACCAATAGATCATTTTCACTATATTGATTGTTTTGACTATATACTAAAATGTCAATTTAGTAAAGTGAAATAAATTGATGGGGTTTTTTTGGCCATATAATTGCAAATAATTGACTTGAGGTATTATACCTGCTAACATCACACAAATTAATTAAATCCTGGTTGATAATAAATTTTGAAAGATGTTATTTCCTCTAAATTTAAAAGTAAATGCATTTTATCATCAAGAATTAATTTCTATTCTCTCCCACCTTCCCTTACCTAAGGAAAAAAAGAGAAGGGAAAGAGAAAGGAACAAGAGGGAAAAATTGGCATATACAAGCTACATGATCAAGGGAAGATTATTTAACCTCTTAGTGTCCTAAATCATCTTTAATCTGTGTGAGTGTAAGAAATTTTACACTGAGAGTTCTGTATATTATTTTAGTATTTACAAAAAAAGCATCATGATTTGGTAGAAAGGGCTATTCATGAAATCAAAAGAAGGGCTATGATTTTAGTCCTTGTTCTGCCAGAAATTTTTTGATCAAATAACAAAACTTCTATGATCTTTCCTTGTGTTAAATTGTTTATAAAATGAGAATCATTGATAGCAGCTCTATCTTCTAGGATGCTAGGTATGTAGAGTCCTGAAGTTGAGACAAACTAATGCTTTTTAAAATAGCCTAATTCTATAATTTTAACATTTATTCCTTTAAAATGTAGTTAAGCAAATTTCATCAAAGGATATGGGTCACTCAAGGGGAAAAACAACAAGAACAACAACAAAAATCCATGCCTAGGTTATATTGTATCACACAAGTTGTTCCTGACCATAACCAAAGGGTTTTACATCCAGCCTTTTGACCTTAGGCCTATGTTGGTATGGCATAAAATAAAAGTAACCTATTGTAAAATGTCATCTTATTCTCACATCTATCAGGCACACATGATATTTGTTCTACTTTGCTGTTGCTAAGGTCCTTTGATAATAAAAATGACTTTGTGAAAAAGTCAAGTTTTATTGACTACAAAATAATATGGTTGATAGTAACTCTCTGATTTCCCCTAAGGTACTCTCATTCACAAAACATAACTTAATTCTCATAATTAGAGGGTTATTATATTTCTCATAAGAAAGTCTCTGTCTAGTTATATTTCATTCTCTTTGACTTTAAAGAATAGCATCGTACAAGGAATATGGCTTTAAATTTCATGGTTATCCATGAAAAAAATTAAAATAACAGAAAAAAGTCTTTAGGGAATTGGATAGATGTTCTATATTTCTGTTATGAAAAGGCATGGACAAAAATAAAACCAGATTTAAAGATGTGGAGAAATTGTACTCTGCACTGGTAGATATATACACACCACGTCTTTCTACTGAAAAGATCATATATACAATGATATTCAACAACAACAAATTAAAAAAAAAAAAAGGAATTCCTGTTCAATTTATAAGATGAATTATGATTTATCCTGGAGATTTAAAATTTGATATAATTAGATATCATGCATGCCCTGCTCCCAAAGAACTTACAATAAAATAGGGTTAGAGATGGAGTATATAATATGAGAAAATAAGCATGGGGAAATAAATTTCAGCTGGGATCTAAAACAGTTTCAGGAAAAATGTTTTGAAGGAAATGACACCTGAGTTTTATATTGAAGGAAAGAAAATATTTCCCTAAATATACATGGATTAATGCATTTCAAGTATGAGAGATGGAAGACATGGGAGAAGGGAAAGACAATGGTGGGAAATAGAAAGTTTGACAGCTATATAAAATGTAAAAAAAAGGGGGGGTGAGGGGAACAATATGACTCTAGAAAAGGTAGAGAGAAGTTAAATTAAGCTGGGATCTTAAATGCAAGAAATAGAAGTTTTACATTCTTGATAAAAAAAATGGGAAGCTACTGACAGGTTTTAAGTAAAAAACAGAAGTAAACAAAAACCTAAATGAGTATAAATAGCAATTTCTTTTGTTTTGACCAGAAATTCTGAGGACCTTTGCCTCCCAGACTGATAATTTTATATTGGGAAAGTAGACTATCTTTTGTCTCAATTTTTATCCAGCCTTTAGTCATTGAATGGGTGTTGCTTAAATGAGAATTTTAGAAAGGTCAGGGCCACCCACTATATCTTGAGCCATTGTCAGTCATCTTGCCACAGGACTTTGATGACTGGAGGAGAGAACAAAGCTAAAGACTTTGTGAGACTGTTTCACTTAAATCCAATTCAAACACAAATCAAGATGAAGCCATTGTTCCTCTTTGAAAAGGAAGGAGGAACACCAATAACAGCCACAAAATGTAATCAGAATGATCACATTAATCCCAGAATGGTATATTAGGATATATTAGGAGGATTATTCAAATAGAACTAGCAAGGGTAAATCTGAAAGAGATGAATTAAAAGAGATAATTATGATAGTTGAGATAAAAAGAGATGTAGTAGTTGGTAAGGATGGGACTAAGGATAGGGGCAGAGATTTGAATTTGAATAAGAGTAGTTAAATTTAAATTACAGTCTTAATAGCACCAGTATACCTTAGGCAAAATTTGCCATAACTCTTAGTATTCCAGATTTTACAACAGAAATTGATAATCTCTAAAATTTGATCTGATTTTAAATGAATTCTGCACTGAGCTATAAAAATTTTCTCTAAAGGTATGTTTTTTTTGTCATTATTTTACTCAATATTCTCTAATGAATGCATATTGCATTTAATATCAATTATGAAGTTCAGTGTTTGACATACAAAGTTCATCACAATCTATTCCCTTGCTAACTTTTCAGAGTGCCTACTCTTTTTACTCTCTTCCAACCAATCTCTCTCACTCTCTCTTTTGGACTTTGGGGGGAAAGCTTGGGAAACTCCCTCAGTGAAGCTCTCCCCTGAGAGATCTGCCCCAGGGAATCAAGATAAAGTGGTTTTGTTCTGTTATCTAGGTGGGATTAGTTGAGTCCAGGACCACTCCTACTTAGCCTGAGCTGGAAATCTCTATCCAATCTATTGAGTTGGAGAGTAGTTCAGGGACCCTCATTCAATTAGAAGATTCTTTATTCTGATTCCAACTCAAACTGCCCCCAGCCCCCACCAAGAGCTACCCATATACAAGCTTCTTTCAGTTTGATTCCTTGCACAGGACCCAAAAGCAGGAATCAGGCCAAAGAATCTCTTTATCTCTCTCCCTGGCATAGTGTTGTGACACAGTTCCCTTTTAATGTCCTGATCCAGTTTCTCTAATTGTTCTATTTAGTTATTCTGCCTCAGGTTATAACTTTTTCCTCTTAATGTTTGATGAGATAAAGGTTTTATATCTTTAGGCTATAATCATTCCTTTTTAATGTTTGACAGGATAAAGGTCTATCCATTTTAGACATCATTAGAATTATCAGTAACCTCTCCAGTACCTCCCTCCATTATGTCATCCTAGGTGCCTCCCCCCATTAGGTTATCACCATCCAGGTATCTCCCCCATTATGTCATTGTTCTTGTTATGCTATAAAAGAGTCTTGTTGTCTGATATTCAGGGCTGGATTCTTTGAGAGGATAGTCTTGTTCAGCCCTGGGACCAAACATGGATCATTTGGTCCCAGTAAATCTCTCCATTTAATAAACAATTAAATTGTTCTCTAATCTCTCTCTTGCTCAGTTTCTCGGGCATTGAAATAGCTGTTATCCCCTGCTTGCTGAAAAGACATTCTCTTTTCCTATTAATCCCTCTTTATCTCTCTCACTTATTTCCCTAACAGAACCCTACCCCTATTTACCTCTCTCTCTGGATTTCTCTGCTAGATCTCTACTTCTCTGTCAGGACCCAGCCACTAAGGAAGTCAGATTGCAAAAGCTGACTTCTCAGTTGCAATAATAAACTTCTTTTGTCAGTTTAACTTTTCAGGTTCATAAATTCATTTACGAAGGACCTGCACCAAACAGAAAAAGGTTCCCATAACTACTTGCCATGTGCCAATTTTTAATTAATATTATCTAAGTATTTAAGGTGGTTATGACTACTAGGATTACCCTAGTTTTAATCAGGTTTACTGACTTTCATGTCTTGAGATTATTCACTAAGTAAGAGTGCAGTAGAGATAATCTTGTTTTAGAAAATAGCCTTCCCTGACACATATAAATCTTTGTGTCTCAATCCAGGTACACTAATTGACTCAGATGTAACAATTACATAAAAATATGGAACAGCATTTGGAATATGGAAGGCATTCTCTGGGGTGTGCATTATGCTGAAGCATGTGGGATTAGGGTAGTTAAAATAAGATGGCATAAATAAAGATAATAAAAGTGGAAGTTTCAACTCTAATGGCAAGAGATTGAGACATAAATAATCAATCAAGAATAAATGCGAAAAAATGAAGAGACAGCAAATTCTTTCTGGAAGTTTAACTATGATTAACAAGAAAGAAAGAAAAATAGTTTGAGAGTAGATGTGTCAAGGAGAGATATATATCTTATCATGTAGGATAAAGAAGTTGAATTCAGTTTGAACAAGTTTGGTGGCTAAGGGAACAAAACCAGTAGGAGGGAACTACAGAAGATTCATGAGGAAGAATAATTCCCTGAGAAAGCAAAATTACTAGGTTAATTTGATGAATCTTGCCTAAGGGTAGAATCAAAATATAGTAAGGACAATCATGGAAAGAATGAGAATAAGAGAAAAAAGAAGGAAGAAAGAAAAGGATAGAAGATAAGGAAGGAAGGAAGAAAGGAAGGAAGGAAGGGAGATGAGGGGAGGAGAGAAGGAGAGAGGGATAAATTTATGTTAAATGACCTCAACTGTTTTGTTAAAGTAGGATGTGACTCATCAGCTTAGAATTTTGGGGGAAAAAATTCAAAATAACACTTTCCAAGAATGATAGTAAGCAAATAGAAGATGAATTTTAAAAAAAGTATGAATTTATAGTGGGTTTTAGTCAGCCTGGTTTTATTATTTTCTTTAGTGAAATATAGCTAATCCATGATATTTGAAAGAAAAAAAAAACACAATAAGTATTTTCCTGGATAAAGAAAAAGGAGGAATAGAAGAAGAAATAGTTTCTGCTGGAAATGCAACTGATATAAGCTAAACGAAAAGTACATGGCTGAAAAAAGCATTTTAAAATTAAGAAATTTCTTGAATTTTTATGTTTATTTATTTATTTTTTTTTAGTACAAAACAGCTAACACATTTTAAAGTAGTTCTATGTTGTGTAGTGCTGGATTTAAAGTCATAGGTCATGGATTCAAGGTCAGGTTCTTCCACTTATTACTTGGGTGATCAAGTGCTTAACCTTTATTGGGTTCAGTTTCTTAATCTGTGAAATAATATAGATCTGACTATGTACCTTCCAGATTTGAACTAATGATTTTATCATCCCCAAATGAATTAACACCATGCATCTGGAGAGGTTAAAATACATTATTATTTTTTTTTTTAAGTGAACCTAAACATTTTTTATCTGCTAATGAGATTCTTTGTAGTTTTCCATTATTAGTTTATTGTTTGTTTTTGGGGAGGCAAGGTTGAAAATCAGAGGACTGATGGCATTAATACATGTTAACATGTCTTCATCCTTCTATTTGAGGAATTTTTTCCCCCCTTAAGCATTGATATTCCTTTGCAATCCTGTGTATAATTCATCTAGTTTTTACATAACGATTACTCCCTAAAAGACAGCTGATAGTATCAAACTCATAATTTTGAAAAGCTATTTGTAATGAAGAGCCATATTAACAACACACATGCACACACACATAAGTTTTCAACAACTCTAATGTTAGCATTTTTTCTAAAACATTTGAAGTTTATAAAACCGCATTTTACATATAATTATTTTCCTTAGCTCTTACTCTGGAATATGTGACCATTATAACTTTGTGAGTTTTTAATACAGATTTTTCTTTGAAACATGAGTATCCTTTCTGTCAAAAGTAAATGGATTCTGAATCTTGAAAGCCTTAAAATATGCTGAAATTAGGAAGAGCAATGGTTTAATAGATATTAGATTACTTCAGTAGTGTCAAGGCCTATATTAGAGCTCTAAATCACTAGATTCTTAACCATGAAGCTCTAATTTACATCAGATTTTCTACTCACATCAGTATAACATATTACAATTAATACCTTGACAGTGTATATAGAAGTGCATCTATATTCATGCTACAAGTCATTAAGCAGTTTAAAATATCTAAGATGTGCCAGTCACTGTTTATTGTATCCTTATCTGGAGTTAAAAAAAAAAAAGAAATAAAAGAAAAGAAAGAAAGATAAAATCCATTCTTTATTCTCAGTTCACTATGCTTATTACTATATCCTGAAAATGCTTTGTTCCTTCCATTATTTGGAAAATAAGGAAAACATTTTATGTATTCAATATCTATATTTTTCACCATTTATTTAATGCTAAATTCAAATTATTTGGAAATATTAAAAGAAAACTGAAACACAAATTAAAATTTTGGTGGTTTTTTTTTAGCAGAGACAGCTAGGTGGCACAGTGGAAAGAGTGAAAAATCTTCTTTCCTCAGACACTTACTAGTTGAGTAATCAGCAATTCACTTTATCCTGTTTGCCTCAGTTACCCATCAGTAAAATGGGCAGGGGGAGGAGGGGAAAATAGCAAAGCATTCCAATATATTTGCTAAGCAAATCACAAAAAGGTCACAGAAATGAACATGACTAAAAAAAATGACTGTAATTGTATAATAACAGTTTTAGACTTCTTGCTCCATATATTCTCATCATATGATAAGAAAACCAAGAAGGAAAAAAAAAAGTTCAGGATTTTGCCCAAGTCAGAGTACACAGTACTTATTAAATTTTAGATACTATATTTTGGAAGGTAATTTATCCTCTAGAAATTTGGCAGGAAATTACAATTGACATTGTAAAGGGCAACAGGATGATTTAATTAGTAGAATTTTTGGAAGGCACTAAGATGTTTAAAATGGAAAACCTTGAGTGGGTGGAGAAGGATGATAATTATCTTCAAGTATTTAAAGGATTTTGCTTTAGAAGATGGGACAGTTGAACTAGTTATTCTTGATCCCAAAAGACAGAAGTTAGAATAATAGTTAGACATTAAATTGTTGGAAATAAAAGGAAGAAAATTTAGCTTAGATAAAAAGAAAATATTTCAGTAATTATGACTTTCAGTTGAAAGAACTGCTTCTGGAGGCAATAAATTCCTCTGAACTTGAAATTTTCAGGCAAAGTCTGTAAAATGCTAAGCATGGTATCTGATACACAGAAGGTACTTAATAAGTGTTTTCCTATTTAATGACATTAATTCTAGGACTTCCTGGAGAGAAAATTTGTTGATATCTACAATTTTAAATACACATGTGTATGTGTGTATGTGTGTGTGTGTAATATACATATATCTACATATGTCTATTCAAACATACATTGTATATTTAAAATTAAAATATGTGCATATTTATGTATTATACATGCATGTTTATGTATATATACATATACACATATGTACATAGTTATTTGCATGTTGTTTCTTCCATCAGACTTTGAGATCCTTAATAATTTATCTTTTTGCCTTTTGTAGTATCCGCAGTGTTTTGTTCAGTTACTATAACATACTGAGATTTCAATGATGAGTATTGACCAGCTAATCAGAAAACAACTTTGTGTGAAAGTCTTTACTCAAAAATTTTAAAGAGGAATTCACAATATTTATTCTTTCAGATAAGAAACATGAGACAAAGAGTAGTGAATGGGAAATGATAGTTTTCATGGGAAAGAACAAGGTAGATATAGTTGGAAGATTTGGGTTCAAGACACTTCTCCAATGCATCTATACTTTGTTAACAAGTCATTTAACCTTTCTAATCTTCCATGTCTTTGCACACAGAAAAACGAATTTGTAGTAATTTCCTTACACTTAATAGAATGGTATTGAGGAGAGTAATTGGCCAATCTTAGGTGCTTTGAAATGAATTATCATAATTGTTATTCTTAATTATCATCACAGTTACCATTATTGTTATTATTAATTTTTATTACCATTAGTCATTCAAATATAGACAACCCCCAGAAGAAGGAAAAGAGGAAACTTTCCAGGGAGAAATAGAACTGGAAGAAACAAAGAAGATAGCTTAAAGTATATGTATATGTATGAATATATATAGTATATACACATTATATATGTATACATAAACATGTTTGTATACTTGCCTTTATGTATGTGTTCATATGTGTATATATACATCTGTGTGTGTATCTATATTTGCAGACTACTTCTGGAACAACTCTAGATGATAATAATTTATGATTATAATTCAGAAAATAACAAGGAATTTTCCATAGAAGTGATGTATGAAATGTTTTCTTAATTTCTAAGCTTCATCTTTCATGAAACTATCACTATAACAGAAAAACAAATAGCACTCAAAATCTTATAAAAGTGAATGCTAAGAATTATCTTTACATGTCATGTAATTGAAAAAAAAACTATTAAATGGGGGGAAATATTGCTATATTTCTCATTCATGAGTCCCTTCATTATTTTGCTTTATATATAACCATTATAGACTTTTTTTTTTAATGACTGAGGGAACAGTGAAGCATTTTATGGATCGAATCACTCCAGAACCTTCCTTCAAAGCAATGTTTTTTTAATCTGTATTACCAAATCAGCAAAATATATTTTTAATTTTTTAAAATCTTTGGTAGTGTCTTCTCATCATCTCTAAAATGGTGCAATTAGATAGTAATATGTTTTGTTCAAATGATATATACATATCTCTTTTTTAGGTTTCTTTTTTTCTTCCTCTATTAACAAAGGTGTTTTATAAAAACATTTGTGGTCACAGCTTCGGGAGAAAGGAAAAGGGAGGAAATCAATAATATTTTAGATCCATCCTACCCTTACCCATCCTACTCCATTTATGAAAATGTTTCTATAAGTTTTCCTTCTGCTTCTAGTCCTCTCAGGAATATTTAAGTGTTGAGATAGGTCATTCTGGTCATTCATTATGACTTCAATATTCTTTACCACAAATGTTCCATTACAAATACTTCCAACAAACATAACACACACACACACACACACACACACACACACACACACACACACAAATGCTCTTACCAAAAAACAAAAACAAAACAAACAAAAATGCTGTCTGCACATGTATTATGAGAATAAAATACCAAAAAAGATTTGGATTTCCATTTCTGTTTTGGAAATATAACATGTTTACTATAAGAATCAATATGTACATTGAAGAAGAAAACAGTTCTGTACCCATTTATTTCATATACACACACATACACAGGTATATACATATATATGCCTGTATGTAATGCATATGTGTGCATGCATATATATATAATATAATATATATTATACCATATATATATTACATATATATGTAATGCAATTTATTTCCCTGGTATAATCAAAGAATTAGGGATTTTTCAGTGGGAGGGGGGAGGGGAGAGGGGAAGGACTATTCATCTTCTTCTCAGAAGCAGATAGATAGTATAATGCACAGAGGTGTAAATCTGGATTCAAGAAGCCCTGAGGTAAAAATCTAACCTTAGATTCTAGCTATTTGAACTGCTACAAACCACTCAATTTCCCTGGATTTCCTGATATGCGAAATGAGAATACCATTAGTAACTATCTCCCAGGATTGTTGCAAGGATTGAATGAGATAATATTTTAAATGTTTTAAATTATTAAAGCATTGTATAAATGCTAGCCATTATTGTCTATTCATTTTTTATAGTTCTATGGTTATTTTTTCATGCATTTACAGCTGCATAATATATACACAAATATATAAAGAGATATTGTATATACACATACACACAATACACACATACACATGCATACACACACACACACACACATATACACACACATACACATACATATATATTATTTTATTAAAGCTTTTTATTTACAAAACATATGCATGGGTAATTTTTCAACATTGACCCTTGCAAAACCTTTTGTTTCAAGTTTTCCTCTTCATTCTCCCTACCCCCTCCTCTAGCTGACAAGTGGTGTGATGTTAAATATATGTTAAAATATATGTTAAATCCAATGTTGCATAAGCAACAAGTCTGTGCAAAAACAAGTCTTGTGCTACCTGACCCTTTTGGTCTTTGGCTGGTTGGATCTTATCTATAAGCCTTCCAAGATGGGGTCTGATTTCAGTTTCCCCTTGGTGACACCATCAAACGTTGTTGTATATAGTAAACAGGTATATAAATTTATACAGTTATCTTGCTATATAAGAAAAATCAAATCAAGAAGGAAGAAAAAAAAACTGAGAAAGAAAACAAAATGCAAACAAACAATAACAGAGAGAGTCAGAAGGCTATATTGTGGTCCACCCTCAGTGTGCATGATCCTCTCTCTGGGTGTAGATGGCTCTCTTCCTCACTGAACAAATAGAGATCGTTTGGATCATCCCATTGTTGAAGAGATTTTTGTGTCATAAAGGGCCAGTATTGTTTATAAATTCTGTTATTGAATATTGATAATAAAGTCAGATAACATGCTTTGACTATATGTAGTATGATATATAAACATATATGTAAATATTAAATATGTATACATGTAATTGAAAATTATAGTCACAATAAAATCTGTGGTTTAGTCCTTTGTTAAATAGTCTTTGTGATATATGACTAATTTAAAATCAAAATTTTCAAGTACAAGTTTTGTTGTCATCATCATGATTTTCATAAAAGTTGTTCAGATAAGTAGGCACAATAGTTAATTTGCTTTAACTCTGTTTTTTTTTTTTTTTCCTATGCAGAATCATGACTAAGTTGTTATGGATGCTGAATAATCTACTACCCCCTGAGAAAGGGGCAGTGGGGGAGATAGAGTAGGGAGGAAGAACTATAAGGGTCAAGTATTTGATCATTATTTAGGGCTACATAATTTGCACACTGGTTGCTTTCAGCATGTGGTCTCAGAATAATTATCAAAGGGTTGAGAAGCAGAAAGCAATTTCATTAAAATGATAGGTATTCAGCTATAAGAGGGATTAATGCCATAGAAACTGAGACAGGAAGAAATTTTTAAAAAGAAAAAAAATACTGCTTTTGTTTCTTAAGTCATTTATTTTATTAGGAAGAAAATGAGGAATACCTATATATCCCAATATCCTTCTCTTCTTTTATATAAAAATAAACTACAACATTTTCTGAGTCTATTTTGAGAAAAGGTGTGTAGAAATGTTCCTCTTTCTCTTATAAAATTTATTTAGTTAAAAGTGCTCAACTTTATATTATCTCTCCTGAATATTCCACAGTTGGAAAGAAGGAGATAACAATTTAAACTGTAAATCTCAGCAAGGTCAATGAAACACTGCATGATATCTGCAAGTTTAATGTATTACCAATCATGATGTGTGCTAGAAATCATATATGCAGAAAAAACAAACAAACAAACAAAAAAAAAACCTTACCCTCTCCTTTTCCACTAAATCTTCTTTCATCATTATTATGAACTTGATTATTCATGTTGATGACTTTTGATAGCTCTCCCTATCCTCCTTCAACATTCTTCATTCAAACATTTTTATTATTTCTTTATCTTACATCAATAGATGCCTCAGATATCAATAAGTCTGAAAGATTGTATGAGATTGTAAATAGTTATTCTTGGAGTTACAAGGAGCCAAGTTCAAGATTCATCTCTCTCATACACTTGCAGCACAATCCAGGGCAAATTACAGTGTTTCACTCAAGTTCCCAAGATATAATTTTCAGAAAAGTTATTTGTCGCATTGGCAAATGGAGCTTTCTAGAACAATGAAATTCTATTTCTGAATCAAAATTCATTATTTATAATCACTATTTTCAAATTTCAAACATGAAAACTGCTTTTTCTGATCATAACCTATGCATCATTATGCTAGGGAACCTAGCAACAAGAATGCTAGGGAACAGAATAACAAGAGTCTGTATTAATCTTGAGACCCTTCATTGTGTACCTTGCACACAATGCCCCATTTGCATAAGCAACAAGTCTGTGAAAAAACAAGTCTTGTGCTACCTGACCCTTTTGGTCTTTGGCTGGTTGGATCTTATCTATAAGCCTTCCAAGATGGGGTCTGATTTCAGTTTCCCCTTGGTGACACCATCAAACGTTATTGTATATAGTAAACAGGTATATAAATTGGCTAAACAGAAACACATCACAGTACATCTTAAACAATGCAGAAAGTTTGTAAAAACCCTTCTGATAGTGTCCCTATGGTTGGAATATATGGGACTTGACCCTGACAAAATTGACATCATAGGGTACCAAATGACCTCTTTTGAGGACAAAACTCCTGGTGTCTTAGAAGACACAGATTTTATGTGGTTTGGTATAGTTAGAGCAGCTCTTAAAGGCCCCATCTGGTGCCCCCTCATACTGAGTACACAATGCCAGACTGGAGGATCCCTGTGTAGGGAAGAAGCTGTGGCAGAGCCAGAATTAGAAACCTTGTCTCTGCCTCTGCCTTTTCCTCCCTCGATTGTATCCATTGTTGCCAAGGTATGAGTATCCCAGTCCTAGCATTCCAAAGATTTCTACAGAAACTAGAGAGCCTGAGCATAAGGGAGCGGGAGGAATGGATTGCATAGACAGGCTTGAAAGTCTTTTTATGTCTTTCTTACAGCAAGCATCAGTTAAACCCCTCTCCCCCCCACTCCCACCCCCCACCCCTCATGGGCTGCACAGTTTCAATGAGCACAATAATTTATCCTGTCAGTCTCCAGGGCATGCAAAACAGTCCAATTTTGTGTCAATGGAATGTTAACAAAACAATACAACTGTTTAGGCAGGAATTTCCCAATGCTTTGATTGTCCACTATATGGATGATCTATTGCTGGCATCTAATGATGAAACTCAGTTACACCATGTGCATCAAGCAATCCTCACTGCGCTGCAGCTTAATTGCTTATATCCTACATATGATAAAACCCAAACTCAACCTCTTTATTCTTACCTTGGTTATGTGGTGGACAGAGTCTGTGTTACTCTATATCCTTCCCAATTGGATATGACCAAAGTGAAGACTTTGAATGATTTTCAAAAAGTGATTGGGCTGATACAATGGATGAGATCAGTAGTTCCTATTCCATCTTCACTAATGAAGTCCTTATATGACATTTTACCTGGTGATTCTTCACTATTATCCCCTGGTCAGTGGACTCCAGCAGCCAGAGACAGTCTTTACTCTATTCAACAGTTATGGTCTAAAAGGCTTATACGTGTAGATACCACCCTTCCAATTGAGTTAATAATATAAAAAGATGTCCCCATGTATGCCATGCTCCATCAAGGAAAGGACCCTATCTAGTGGTTGTACCCTCAAAGAGACACAAAGGTCAGTGTCTTGGACAGACTTGCTGGCTGTATTTCTTTGATCCTGCATACAAAGGACACTATGGCTTAATGGGACCTACCCAATTGTACATGCTTCCATACCAGAATGACACATTTTAGCTATTGCACAAGACAACTTGTTGTGGGCCTACATAGTGTCCGTTGTAAGGTTTAAACCTACCTGTGATAGTCTGTATCAATGACCAGTCCTCTATGGGTCTCTCCTAAGATAATATCTACATAACTAGTTGTGGGCCCAACAGTGGGGCCCAACAGTGTTCACTGATGCTACCAAATGAGGGGAAGATGCAATAGTATGCCCTAATACCAATCACCAATAGGTTCTCCACACTCCCCATGAGTCTACTCAACAGAATGAACTGTTTGCTATAAAGTTTTAGAATTCTTCCTTTAGGCATGTAACATTATTTCAAACAGTATCTATGCTATAAAGGCTCTTCTTCGTTTGCCTTCTACTTTCATTGAACATAGAAATACTAATGTATCTTTCTTGCTTCAAACAGCTCAATCAACATTCCTTGCCTGAACCTCTCCTGTGTTTATCTGATGGTGTTGGTCCCATTTTTTCAGGCAACTGAGCAGTAGATGCTCTGCTATGTTCTTCATCAGTAGAAAAAATCTCTTCTTCTTCTTCAGCTTGGGCTGCTCATGAGAAGCACCATTTATCCGCTAGATCACTCCAAATACTGTATGGTCTTAGCAGGGAGGAAGTGGCCACATTAATTTGCCGGTGTGTTATATGTGCTCCCTTCTGCCTTGCCCCTCTCCCCCTGCCCTGCCTTTAATTCCCCCCTGCAAAATCCCTCATGCCCAATGGCAAATGGACATCACCCATTGGGGCAAGCAGCTTATTCACATTACAGTAGATACCTTTTCCAGATTCCTATGGATAACTATTCAACTAGGTGAGGTGACCACGCATGCCATTTCAACATTTGTATCACTGTTCCTCTCTTGCAGGCCCTCCATCATGCCTTAAAACTGACAATGGCCCCACATACTCCTCTAAAGGCTTTTGCTCTCTTTTTAGAGGAATTTGGGATTTGCCACCTCACAGACTTTCTGTATAACCCCACAGGTCAGGCACATTGAAGACCGTGCTGCAAAAGCAAAAAGGAGGAGGTGGAGGTAGAGGGATGGGACACTTAACTCAGTTCCCAATTGAATGCCACTCTCTACACATTTAATTTTCTTTAATTTTCAGTTATTCATACCCTCACACTGGCTTTCCACTTCTTTGCTATGCCACAGATCAAGGATTCACAGGTTCCACCCCATACCAGGATACTTCCAACACAATGGTGAGCAATGTAGGTCATGGAAGGAGCTGGGTGTGGTGCACAAATGGGGGACAGGGCATGCTTATATTATTCCAGGTCCTTATGAAGCTGGAAAGTGGGTGCCAATGCATTCCTTGCAACTCCTGGGACCTCAAGAATAAGAAGAGCAAAAGAAGGCAGAAAAGGAGGACCAGGACATGCCAGTCGACAGAAAAGAGAGTGGAAGAGAAGACTGAAATGGCTGTGTCATGGACTTGTTCTAATCAAATTCAAGAATTAGCAAAGCTTATTGCTGACATTAATATATTAGCAAAAAAATTTAATCTTCCTAAACAATGCTTCTCATGACCTTATTGATTGGGTATACTAACATACAATACCAATACCCTCATGGTTGTGTCATATTTTATTGTTAATCGCTTTTTTTATTGTATTGCTTTTGCTTTTATCTTGTATCTTCCGATGCTTTCTCTCTCTCTTGAGACAGTCCCTTGCAGGACTCATAGCCAAGTGACACCCCCTTCATAGAAAACAAAAAGGGAGAGATGCTAGGGAACCTAGCAACAAGAATGCTAGGGAACAGAATAACAAGAGTCTGCATTAATCTTGTGACCCTTCATCGTGTACCTTGCACACAGGGCCCCATTTGCATAAGCAACAAGTCTGTGCAAAAACAAGTCTTGTGCTACCTGACCCTTGTGGTCTTTGGCTGGTTGGATCTCGGTCAGCTCATTCTTTGGAATGGATGTTGAGGCCTCTGGTGTATGTTATGCTTGACTGGCTAAAGGTCCAGGGTACATACTCTGCATACACATCAGGACAGATATTGAGCACACACTAAATTGAGATAGCCCCCAGCATCTCAGGAGTTGGGCTCCTGGATACACAAGCTATACACATACTTGTTGCTGGGGCAAGTTGGCAAGGGCAGATGAGAGGGGTATAAGTACAGAAGAGGGAGAGAAAGTTAGGAGAGACAAGATGATGTAACCAAGCAATAAAGCTTCTCTGAGTACATAAGTGGTGTCAGACTACTCTGTCGTATCCAGAGATATCCAAAGGTCGTAAAGGCAATGATAATTGTGGGTAAGTGCTCAGACTCCAGCTGATGTCAGCAGGTGTGCACTAGCTGAGGACTCAAACAACATTAAAGTTATTTCTTCCCCTAATCATGGCAACCAATTGCTGTACCAACTTCCATTTACTTGATCCATTTCCCTTCACTTGGTTCCATTTTCTTCTATTTTAATGATTAAACTAACTGACATTACAGAATACTTTCTATTAGTCTTGTCAGTCAAGTTTTTATTCCTAGTCAACTATTCCACCTCTTGTCCCCAATTCTGACCTAAAACCATCATGAAATTAAGTAGATTTTATTTTTTGCAAATTCATGTTGCTTAATTACGCCTGTATCCTTTATGTTGATCAATAATTCTTTTAAAAAATATATTATGTATTATTCTTCACTGCAGTTATTTCAAATGATAACCTTTTTCTCTCAAATCTCATCTCCACCTAAATTTCATCATTATTCACACTTACTGCAAATGCTTTAGGCAACTTCACTAAAACTGAATTGTATGACATAAACTTATTCAACTTTTCATCTTTAACTTTTCTCAGCATAATCACCTATGCTTTTCTTTCTTCTGGTCCCAGAAGAGATATCCTTTTTATGTTTCCTAATCTCTTCTTCTCACTCAAATTTATCTTTCTATTCATGCTATTCATCCCATTTCCTCCCACCTGTTCCAGGTCCTTGTACAACAAACATGCCTTCCTTTTTTTTTTTTTTTTTTAATCTTTAATCTCTCTCCCTTCAATTGACTCTTTTAAAATCTCCCTACTACCCCCCCCCCAGAAAAAAAAAAAAAAGCTTAGATCTCCTAATACCAAACAAGCATTTCCTTCATTCTTCTTTTTCTTTACAGCTACTGTTAATGCATGTTTTCTATCTCAGAGATACTGCAAATATCTTTAAGAAGACTCAATCCACTCAATATCTGATAATTTTCTGGGGTTTAACTTCAAGGGATTAGGTAATCCTCCCAGATTAAGTTTATTATATCTAATCTTACCACCATTTTGCTAAATCAAGCCTTGATTGATCCCACCACTTCCCTCCTCTCCCTTCCACAGAATGATCCATTACTATATATACTCTATGTCTTTTAAATGAATTCTTATCTACTGCCCCCTTGTACTATAATGAAAAGGAAACATACATTCATTTAATACCTGCTAGGTGATGGATAGTGCACTATTTGCTTTACAAACATTGCCTTGTTTGATGCTCACAACAATTCTGGGAAATTTGTGCTTTTATTATTCATATTTTACAATTGAGAAAACTGAGACAATGCAAGCTTAACTGACTTCTCCAGGCTCCCATAGTTAGTAAGCATCTGATACTGTCTTTGAACTCTACTATTCTTTCAAGAATATCAGAACTTTGTTCACCATACAATTTGCCTGCCTCTAGAGGGCATTAACTTTCCTGGTGCTTACTCTAGTCAATAGACCTGGTAGACCCTCAATTATCATCTTTGCTAAGTTCATTTCTTTTTATCTTTCAATGACCATATACTCTATAAAATTTTACTATTTTCCAAGTCTCCATTCTTCTATTTCTGTAGCTTTGCTTTCTATGTCTAACTCTTATTTATGAATTCTATAATATTCTACAGGACCCTATAGTACTATGAGTTCCAGTATTTTATATAAGTGTTGCACTTCTTCTAACAGGGAACACAGTACTCTATTTAAACTAGGAATTCTATTTTTTTAAAACTGGTTGAGACATCATCCTATAGGAAATTCAATATCCTTGAAATAATTTAAAATAATATAGTAAGTGACTTTGAGGCGATATTTGATAGAGAAATTTTGGAAGGATATAGTTGGGAATAATGAAGAGTAACAAAGCACTTGGGTTAGTAATTTGAACTATTAAAGAAAGTGAAATCATTTAGGTAACATGCATTTAAACATTTCTGGAAGTCTTTATTATTATTATTTTTTTTTTACTTTTACATATTTAGTGTTTTATTGAGAAAGATCAAAATAGCTAATGTTAAAAATTATCTTTGTGTATATTCATGCCTAGATTGTAGATCCTTTTCACTGTGCTCTCACACCTTATATTTTCTGGCTTCTTTCAAGACTCAACTTGGAGCCTACCTTCTATCCAATATCATTCCTTGCCCCTCAAGCCCCATAAACTGAAAATGCTGATCTATTTGAGATTACTTACCTCTATTAAGTCAGAAATCTTTGCAACCAGGAACTCAGACTTAAAGGCACTCTTTTTTAAACTTTTTTTTTTCCAATTTGAGTTCCTGATCCAACCATTTTAGAAAGCAATTTGGAACTATGCCCAAAGGACTATCAAATTGTGCATGCCCTTTGATCCAGGAATGTCTCTACTGAGTCTGTATCCCAAAGAAATCATAAAAAGGGGAAAAGGAACTACATGTACAAAAATGTTAATAGCAACTCTTTTTACAGGGTCAAGGAACTGGAAAATGAGTAGATACCCATCAGTTGGGGAATGGCTGAATACATTGATATATGAATGTTGTGATACATTTTTGTTCTATAAGAAATGGTCAGCAGGATGATTTCAGAAAGGACTGGAGAGAATTACATGAACTGATTCTAAGTGAAGTTGAGTAGAACAAATAAAACATCGTACACAGCAACAAGATTATGTGATCATCAATTCTGATGCATGTGGCTCTTTTCAATAATGAAGTGATTCAGGCCAATTCCAGTAAACTTGTGATGGAGAGAGCCATTGTGTCCAAATTGCTCTTCACAATGGTTACACCAGTGCACAAATCCACAGATAGAATTGTCAGAACTGAATGAATATGGATCATGACATAGTTACTGGTTTTTTTTTTTTAACTTTTTTTTTGTTGTTTGCTTGTTTTTTGTTTTCTTTCTCATTTTTTTCCCCTTTTTGATCTAATTTTTCTTGTGCAGCATGATAAATGTGGAAATATGTATAGAAGAATTGTACATGTTTAACATATTTTGGATGACTTGCTGTGTAGAGGAGAGGGCTAGGGGGAAAGAAGAAAGAAAAAATTGAAACACAAGTTTTGCAAAGGTGAATGTTGAAATCTCTTTGCATTTTTTTGAAAATAAAAAGCCATGACCCTGGGCAATTAACCCAATTGCCTCAGCAAAAAACAAAATAAACACAAAAACCTATTATTTGTTTTAAAATGGAATTTCAAATTTTCCCCTTCCTTCTGCCCCTCCCTCACTTATTGATAAGACAATCATTATAATATTAATCATATATATGAAGTCATTCAAAACATATTTTATATTATCCATGTTGATGAAAAATAAAAATAAAGGAAAAAAAAAACCACTGTGCTTTAATCTGAATTTAAGTCTGTAAATTTTCTCTCTGGAGCTAGATAGTAGATAACATTTTTCATCATAGGTCCTTTGGAGTTTTATTGGATTATTATTTTCATTAGAGTAACTAAGTATTTCACAGTTGATCATCCTTAAAATATTGCTGATACTGTGCAAAATGTTCTGCTTCTGTTCACTTTATTTTCTATCAGTTCATATGTCTTCCCAGAATGCCTTTTTTTCTCTGAAATCATTCTGCTCATCATATCTTATAGGACAAAATTATTCCATAATAATCATATATCACAATTTGTTCAGCCATTCCCCAATTGATGGACATTCCTTCAATTCCCAATTTTATGTCTTTGCTCTCTTTGGATAGAGAACTAGTAGTGGTATTGCTGGTTCAAAGAATATGCAAAATTTTACAGCCCTTTGAGCATAGTTCCAAATTGCTCGTCACAATGGTTTCACCAGCGCACAAATCTACCAACAGTGCATTAGTGGGCCTGTTTTTCTTTATCTCTTCTGTATTTATCATTTTTCTTTTCTGTAATGTTAGTTAATCTGATAGCTATGAAGTGGTACTTCAGAGTTGTTTTAATTTGTATTTCTCTAATCAAAAGACAATGAATTTTTGTGTGTGACTATTGATAATATTGATTTCTTATGAAAAAAAATTGATTGTTTATTTCATTTGACCATATCAACTGGAAAATATCTCCTACTTTAATTAATTTGATCCAGTTCCCTGCTGTAAAAATGTTTCTCCTTCTAATTTTGGCTGCATTGGTTCTTTTTTATGGTTTTAAATTTTCTTTTAAAATTTCATGTAATCAAAATTATCCATTTTACTTCTCATGATCCTCTGTAATTCTTGTTGGGTCATAAATGCTTCCCTTATTTATAGATCTGACAAAATAGCTTTTAATTATTTTTAATTTTCTAAATTACTTATATCATTTTTATGTTTCTATAATTTGCACATTTTGACTGTATCTTCATATATGCTATGACATGTTGATCTATACCTAGTTTGTGCCAAAATACTTTCCATATTTACCAGAACTTTTGTCAAATGATGACTTTTTTCCCCAAACTCAGATCTCTGGTTTGATCAAACACTAGAATACTATGGTCATTTTCTATCATGTATTATGGATATAATCTATTCCATTAATTCACAACTGTATATCTTAGGCAGTACCAGATTGTTTTGATGATTATCACATTGCAGTATAGTTTGAAATCCGTTACTGCTAGATTAGCTAGCCATTCCCCAATTGATGGCCATATACCAATTTTCCAATTCTTTGCTACCACAAAAGAGTTGTTACAAATATTTTTGCACATGTGAGTCCTTTTCTTTAAAATTTCCTTGGAATAGACATCCAGTATTGGCAGTGCTGGGTCAAAAGGTATATAATTTCATGATCCTTTGAATATAATTTCAAATGTCTCTCCAGCATGGTTGGATCACTTCACAACCCTACCAACAATACATTAATATCTCGATTTTCCCACACGCCCTCCAATATTTATCATTATCTTTTTCTGTTATCTTAACCAATCTGAGAGATGAGGTGGTATCTCAGAGTTGTTTTAATTTGTATTTATCTGATCAATAGTGATTTAGAGCATTTTTTTCATATAACTATAGATGGCTTTAATTTCATCATTTGAAAATTGTCTTTTCATATCCTTTGACCATTTATCAATTGGGGAAATGACTTGTTTTCTTATAAATTTGACAGAGTTCTTTATATAATTTAGAAATGAGACCTTTATCAAAACACTGGCTATAAAGATTTCCACCCAGCTTTGTATTTCCCTTTTAATCTTGTTTCAGTTGGTTTTGTTTATGCAAAAAACTTTTTAATTCACTGTAATCAAAGTTGTTTATTTTGCCTCTCATAATGTTTTATAATTCTTCTTTGATCATAAATTCCTCCCCTATCCAAAGATCTGATAGATAAATTATTCCTTGCTCTCCTAATTTATTTTCTATATTATTTTAATAATCACAATAGCTTTTCATTTTTTTTCAAAATACATGCAAAGACAGTTTTCTACATCCACCCTTGCAAAATTTGTGCTCCAAAACAAACAGCGCTACAAACAAAAAAAGCCAAAACACTATGCAGTGATCCTCATTCAGACTCTAGTCTTCTCTCTGGATGTGAATGGCTCTTTCTAACTCAAGTCTATTAGAATTGCCTTAAATCATGTCATTATTGAAAAGATCACAGTTGATTGTCACATAATCTTGTCTCTGTATACAAAATTCTCTTGGCTCTAGTCACTTAGCCTCAATTCATGTAAGTGTATTCAGGCTTTTCTAAAATAAGACTGTTCATCATTTCTTATAGAACAATAATATTCCATTACATTCATATGCCTTAACTTAATCAGCCATTACCCAACTGATGTACATCCATACAGTTTCTAGATCCTTGCCACTATAAAAAGGGCTGCTACAAACATTTTTAAATATATGTGTTCTTTCCCTATTTTATTATTTATTTCGGGTGTAGATCCAGTAGAGATATGATTGTATCAAAGAGTACATACAGTTTTTTAGATATTTGGTTTGGCTCTACTATTTTTAAAAATACATGAATCAGATTATGATTATGTCATCATATATAACTCTCCTAAACCTTAGTTGATAATTATTGAGACTGAGGTGATGATCCATCTCTCTTGTTTATTCCTCAATAATTATAGAAAGATTTCTTTAAATTGATGGTTATATGATCAGCATTGCCAATAAAGCCCCTAAAAATGAAAGAATCATGTTATTGGTAGTAATAATAATGATAATAATAATAATGGTTATAATAAAAACTAGATGGCTAAGAGAATTGGATTTAGATGTAGAACAAATCTGAATTCAAGCACCTTGGACATTTGCTAGCTATGTGATCTTCAGTAAGTCCTCATTCTTACTTTTTTTCAATTGTAACATGAGTACAATAATATTACCTATTCCCTAGGCTTGTAATGAAAATAAAATGATATAATTGTAAGTTACTTTGGAAATATTAAAGTACTATGTAAAGCTAATTATTATTAGAATTCAGTCCATAATTTACATATATGTATATTACTAAAGGAAATAAGTTTATGAGACCAAAGATGCTGGAGACGGGTAATAGAATTTAATGTTTTTCCTGGGACCTGTCATTAATTTCTGTGTCTTCTTCTCTGTCTCCTTTATTGAGTTCTCTCCCAGATCCCTTACCAGAAGTGTTCTTCAAGGTTCTGTCTTGGCCCTTCTTCTCTACTCCCTCTGCACTTTGTAATCTCATTGCTTTCACAGATTTAATTACCATCTTAATGGTGATGTTTCTCAAATCTATTTTTCTTGCCTTAATTTTTCTGGTGTTCTCAATTCTCACAACTCCATCTGTCTTTCAGACACCTTGAACTGGATACCCAGTAAACATTTAATTAAACATGTCTAAAACCCAACTCATTGTCTTTCTACCTAGATTGAACACAAACCTATCTTCTATGTTACTGCAGAAGGCAATACTACTCTAGTCCCTTAAACTCATAATTTTAGAGTTGCCCTGGATACTTCAGGATCTGTCACTCCCCCATTTTCAAGCTTTGACCAAGGTTTGTCAATTTTACTTTTGCAAAACCATTCAAACATACTCTTTTCTCTCCTCTGCTATTGCTACTACTCTAGGGCAGATCTTTATCACTTGTGTCCAGATTATAGTAATAGGTTGTTGTTGATTTGGCTTGCCTCAAGTCTCTCCCAACTCCAACTCCATTTTTCCATTAATGATAGAATGATGGTCTGAAAAATGAGGCAGTGGTTTGATAAAACTGCCTCTGAGAGACTTTTTTTTTTCTTTTTATAGTCCCTCATTCCCTCATTATTTTGACAACTGAATAACAATTACACTGAATATATTAGAATGGAGAGAGGCTTATGACAGAAAAACCAAGAGACTGTATGAGTTTATCAATTAGGATGTCAGAAGAGGGAATTATAAAGGAGAAGTTTGTAATATAAAATTGGCAAGACTTAACAAATAATTGCCTTTGTAGGGTCATAAAGAGGGTAAGCAACTGGGGGGGGGGGGGGAAGCACCTAAAATTAAAGCCTGGGTGATAGAAATAATAGGGATACTAGAAAAAGAAAACAATTTTTTTTGGGGGGGGTTGTTTGTTTTGTTTTGTTTTTTTTTTAAATAACTTTTTATTGACAGAACCCATGCCAGAGTAATTTTTTACAGCATTATCCCTTGCGTTCACTTCTGTTCCAATTTTCCCCCTCCTTCCCTCTACCCCCTCCCCCACATGGCAAGCAGTCCTATACATGTTTAAATAGGTTACAGTATATTCTAGATACAATATATGTGTGCAGAACTGAACAGTTCGCTTGTTGCACAGGAAGAGTTGGATTCAGAAGGTATAAATAACCAGGGAAGAAAAACAAAAATGCAAACAGTTTATATTCATTTCAAGTGTTCTTTCTTTGGGTATAGCTGCTTCTGTCCATCCTAGATCAATTGAAACTGAATTAGATCTCTTCATCGAAGAGATCCACTTCCATAAGAATACATCCTCATACAGTATCATTGTTGAGGTAGATAATGATCTCCTGGTTCTGCTTATTTCACTTAGCATCAGTTCATGTAAGTCTCGCCAGTCCTCTCTGTATTCATCCTTCTGGTCATTTCTTACAGAACAATAATATTCCATAACGTATTTTGGAGTAAATAATGAATTCTCCGTATTTGTTCTTTTCTGTTTTGAGTGAAGAGGAAGGGATTTATTATTTAAGGTGTTTCATACATTGGATGTTGACATAAATTATTTCTCTTTCTTGCTTATTTTAGTCTATTAAACTTTTCACATTTTATAGTCACTATCAAATAGCTTTGATGATTACTGATTTTAATAGAATTGAGATCTAAAAGTCTAAAAGTATTGTTACCCTTACATTCCTACTTCAGCCTATTATTTCCTTGTTTTTAAAAATGTTTTTATCCAAATTATTTTTCTTATTTTCTAAAACTTTTAAATGTCCTCCTTAATATTTTGATTATTTGATGAAATATTTGAATTATTTTAGCAATATTGTCATTTTTATTATAGAAGCTCCATCTAGCAATGAACATTAAATATCCCTCTAATTTTTTTAATCATTCTAATCTCTCTCTCTCTCTCTCTCTCTCTTTCTCTCTTTTCCCCTAAGGCAATTGGGGTTAAGTGACTTGTCCAGGGTCACACAGCTAGGAAGTATTAAGTATTTGAGACCAAATTTGAACTCAGGTCCTCTTGACTTCAGGACTGGTACTCTATCCACTGGGCCATCTAGCTGCCCCCATTCTAATCACATTAAGGAACATTTTGTATTTTGTATATAGAAAGAATTTGAATGTGCTATGTTGGATTGGTTCCCAAATATTTTGTGCATTTCATAGCTGTTTTGAGTGGGACTTCCAAGCTAAATGGGAGAATGAATAGAAATTGGGCTCAGAATTGGAAAGACATAATTTCAAATCTAACCACAGACTATATTTTTTTACTAGATGTTAGCTAGATGTTTGCTCCTAGGCAAGTCACAACCTCTATCTGCCTCAGTTTCCTAAAGCATAAAATAAGGTTATAACAGGGCCTATCTCCCGGGATAGTTTTAAGATTAAAATGAGATAATATGCGTAAAATACTTAGAACAGTACCTGGCTTGTAATAGATGCTTAATAAATGTTTGTTCTCCTCCCTGTCTATTATTTTCTTTTATATTCTGTTCCTACTAGACAGACAAATTGCTATTTCTTAAGGGCTTTATTTTGTGTCTTACTACTTGATATTTAATTGTTTTTTAAATTATTATTTCCCTAAGAAAATCAGCCAAAAAACAGATTTTTTTAAGGTAGTGAGGAGACATCAAAGTTTCCTACAATAGAGGATTAACAAAGTTATCAGAATATAGAAACAGAGATTGAAATAAGAGTTATATACCACTGACACATGTATATGAGTGTGAGTGTATATACACACACACATATAATGACACATGCATATACACATATATGTATGTATGCATATATATACTATTCATTATACCTATTATGCATACATACATACAAATCAAGTGTACCAGAGTAGCATCTGTTATCATCTAGCTTTCCTCATTCTCTTTAGTACATTACTTTTTTCTGTCAATAATTTCCCTTGTTAATAACTCTCATACCATTTCTTGAATATAATTTTCACTGGAACTGTGCTACAGCCCAATTGTATCCACCACAGTTTTCCCATTGAGCTTTGGATAGCTCACAATTTTTGAATTTTTGATATTGTGGATTTTCCAAATTCTTACTATATAATATCAGCTGAATTTAAAACATAGGTTTTTCTATTTTGGAGCAGCAAGTGATTATTATAAGAATTGTGCATTTTCCCAGATACCTGTAAGTGTTAAACACATCCATAAACTCTGAAAAAAAAAAAGCAAAATGTCACTAAGGTAGCCAGAATTTCTCTGAAATACTATCAGCTATATTTTTCTCTAATGCAAAACATTTCTTTTAGTAACAGGTCCTAGTCCACTGTGAGATTTAAAAATCATCAAAACCCTCTAAGCTATATGCAAAACAAATAAAAAAAGTGTTGATTTGACACCTTAATAAACCATAATAAGATTTATGGCTAAAATAGAATTGATCATATGATTTCTTATTTCACTTCCATCAAATTTAATAACATGTGGCATTTTTATTAACATAGTACCATCTCACTTGTTTATTTTGTTATTCTTCAGAACATGACTATTTGTTTCTGGTCAATGATTTGTCTTTAATATTTGGTTAATTAAACACAATGTTTCAAATTTTTACCTTATAATTAAGCTAAAATATTTATCTTGCTGATTTTTTCCCTATGAAAAGTGAACTTAGATCTAAAAATCTATGAAAGTAATACAGAATCAAAAAGCCTCTTTAAAAATGACTGATTCTATTATCAACAAAGACTGGAAAACAGGTCACAATATTTTAGGATGTTTGCACAATAAAATGCTCCATCAATTCCACTAATTCTGTCAAAAAGTTAGCACATTCTATTAAAAATGAGTTGAATAATTACTCCTAATTAAAACATATAAGCAATTCTAGGTTCTTGAAGTATATGGCAGAGTAGTAAAAGTGGTATTTCTTATTAAAAATTTCTATTTAATGAAGCTAGCTAGCTTTATTTCTTAAGGATCAGGCCTTAAACCAAAATCAATCTCATTCTAATTGGCCATCAAAAGTTCCTAGGCCAAGCCACTTTTGGTAATTGTTTGAGATCTGATTGATTCAGATTAAATGTAAATAGCAGTCATTTCTGTTTTGGCCAGAAACCCTGAGGTCTTTCCCTCCCAGATTGATTCATTAATTTATTTATTCATTTAGATTTTTTGGACTAAGTGAAAGAAGAAATTCTTTCTCCGTAGCTGCATAGCCTTTTAGCCTTAATCACTGAATGGGTACAGCCTCAGTCAAACTAAGATCTGTTGAAGACCTTAGCTTTAAAAGGCCAAGGACTAGCTTTTCATTCAGGGTCATCTCCAGCTGTTTTGATTTATATCTGGCCATTGGATCCAGATGGCTCTGGAGGTAAGTGATCTTGCACACTCCCCCTCATGTAAATCCAATTCACTTGTATATC
This sequence comes from Antechinus flavipes, assembly GCF_016432865.1. Lineage (NCBI taxonomy): Eukaryota > Metazoa > Chordata > Mammalia > Dasyuromorphia > Dasyuridae > Antechinus > Antechinus flavipes. The sequence continues at coordinate 395,391,209 of NC_067401.1, forward strand.
ATTACATCCCCTTCCTGATGTCATAGTCCTTGGTAGTAAACTGAGCACATGTCACCTATGTATAAACTTGGCTAATATTGGGGAAAAAAAAACAAAAAAACTAATTACCTGGTGAAAATTCTTAAAATATTTTTTTGTTTATTTGTTTGTTTTGCTTTTTTTAGTTTATTAAATCAAATAGGACTGGCTGTGGTGGTAGTAAGAGTACTCACATAGGTGAAATCAAATACCATATCTCAAGGGATGGAAGAGAAATCACTGGCTACCTAGTCCAATTCCCTCATTCTACAAATAAGATTAAAAGACATTCAATTTCTGTAGTTCTCTTTCTGGATGTATATGGTATTTCTATCCTAAATTTATTGGAATTGTCTTGAATCACCACATTGTTGAGAATGTCTATCTAAGTCTATCATAGTTGTCCAACATATAGCATCCATTTGCCATTTTTGAGATTGGGAGAAAGCGTTATATATAATTTTAAAATAGATTTATATTTGGACATCATGTTGATATGATAATTAAAAGCACATATATTGAAAGTTGTGGATATAATATTACATTTTTTTATCATAGCTTTTTATTTACAAGATATATGCATGGGTAATTTTTCAGCATTGACAATTGCAGAACCTTTTGTTCCAATTTTTCCCGTCCTTCCCTCCACCACCTCCCCCAGATGGCAGGTTGACCAATACATGTTAAATATGTTAAAGTATATGTTAAATACAATATATGTATACATGTCCATACAGTTATTTTACTGTACAAAAAGAACTGGACTTTGAAATAGTATACTATTAACCTGTGAAGGAAATCAAAAATGCAGGCGGACAAAAATAGAGGGATTGGGAATTGTATGTAGTAGTTCATAATCATCTCCCAGAGTTCTTTCACTGGGTGTAGCTGGTTCAATTCATTACTGCTCTATTGGAATGGATTTAGTTCATGTCATTGTTGAAGAGGGCCACGTCCTTCAGAATTGATCATCATATAGTATTGTTGTTGAAGTATATAATGATCTCCGGGTTCTGCTCATTTCACTCAGCATCATTTCATGTAAGTCTCTCTCTCTCTCCCTCTCTCTCTCTCTTTAATTAAATAACTTTTTATTGGCAGAACCCATGCCAGGGTAATTTTTTACAGCATTATCCCTTGCACTCACTTCTGTTCCGATTTTTCCCCTCCCTCCCTCCACCCCCTTCCTCAGATGGCAAGCAGTCCTTTACATGTTAAATAGATTACAGTATATTCTAGATACAATAAGAACCGAACAGTTCTCTTGTTGTACAAGGAGAATTGGATTCAGAAGGTATAAATAACCCGGGAAGAAAAACAAAAATGCAAGCAGTTTATATTCATTTCCCAGTGTTCTTTCTTTGGGTGCAGCTGCTTCTGTCCATCCTTGATCAATTGAAACTGAATTAGCTCTCTTTATCGAAGAGATCCACTTCCATCAGAATACATCCTCAAACAGTATCATTGTTGAGGTATATAATGATTTCCTGGTTCTGCTCATTTCACTTAGCATCAGTTCATGTAATTCTCGCCAATCCTCTCTGTATTCATCCTGCTGGTCATTTCTTACATAACAATAATATTCCATAATGTTCATATACCACAATTAACTCAACCATTCTCCAATTGATGGGCATCCATTCATTTTTCAGCTTCTAGACACTACAAACAGGGCTGCTACAAACATTTTGGCACATACAGGTCCCTTTCCCTTTAGTATCTCTTTGGGGTATAAGCCCAGTAGAAACACTGCTGGATCAAAGGGTACGTACAGTTTGATAACTTTTTGAGCATAGTTCCAAATTGCTCTCCAGAATGGCTGGATGTGTTCACAATTCCACCAACAATGTATCAGTATCCCTGTTTTCCCACATCCCCTCCAACATTCCACATTGTGTTGCCCTGTCATTCTAGCCAATCTGACAGGTGTGTAGTGGTATCTCAGAGTTGTCTTAATTTGCATTTCTCTGATTAATAATTATTTGGAGCATATTTTCATATGTCTATAAATAGTTTTAATTTCTTCATCTGAGAATTGTCTGTTCATATCCTTTGACCATTTATCAATTGGAGAATGGCTTGATTTCTTATAAATTAAAGTCAATTCTCTATATATTTTGGAAATGAGGCCTTTATCAGAATCTTTGACTGTAAAAATGTTTTCCCAGTTTATTGTTTCCCTTCTAATCTTGTCTGCATTTGTTTTGTTTGTACAAAAACTTTTCAATTTGATAAAATCAAAATTTTCTATGTTGTGGTCAATAGTGATCTCTAGTTCTTCTTTGGTCATAAATTCCTCCCTCTTCCACAGGTCTGAGAGGTAAATTATCTTATGCTCTTCCAATTTATTTATAGTCTCATTCTTTATGCCTAGGTCATGAACCCATTTTGACTTTTTGTTTTTCCATATGAACTTTGTTGTTATTTTTTTCTAGGTCATCAAAGTAGTTTTTTGGGAGTCTGATTGGTATAGCGCTAAATAAATAGATTAGTTTAGGTAGTATTGTCATCTTTATTATATTTGCTTGCCCAATCCAAGAGCATTTAATATTTTTCCAGTTGGTTAGATCAGACTTACTTTGTGTGGAAAGTGTTTTGTAGTTTTGCTCATAAAGTTTCGGATTTTCCCTTGGCAGATCGATGCCTAAATATTTTATACAATCAGTAGTTACTTTAAATGGAATTTCTCTTTGTAACTCTAACTGTTGGGTTTTGTTAGTGATAAGAATGCTGATGACTTATGTGGGTTTATTTTGTATCCTGCAACTTTGCTAAAAGTGTGGATTGTTTCTAATAACTTTTTAATAGAGTCTCTGGGGTTCTCTAAGTATACCATCATATCATCAGCAAAGAGTGATAATTTGGTTTCATCATTCACTATTCTTATTCCTTTAATCTTTCTCAACTCTTATTGCCAGAGCTAGCATTTCTAATACAATATTAAATAGTAATGGTGATAGTTGGCATGTAAGTCTCTCCGGGCCTTTCTGCAATCATCCTGCTGGTCATTTCTTACAGAACAATAATATTCTATAATATATAATATTATATATTATCATAACATTGTTTTTTTTTCACTATAAATATTTCCTTTTCAATACTGTCAGATAATCATTCAAAACTTTTGCTTAATACTAGAAGAGTTTATATATCACTTTCAAGCATGAATACCTATCTAATAGCAGTGGAACTCAGTTGCATCTAGTTGTCATATAATAAGACACTATAAAAATATTCATTGAAATGAATGAAAGATAATGTGTCAGTTGTTTCACTAGTGTACATGGCAAATGCAAAAACACGGGAGACAATGAATTATTTTCTGGATTGATCTCCTCTAATTTTACATATTGTTTGCTTAATCAAAACCTCAGCTGGTGAAGGCTAAATTTGTCTCATATTAAATACTTGATTCAATTAGTAATACATCCATCAGTATGTATTAAGTACTCCTTATTCAAATCACTGTGCTAGGTGCTAAAACTAGTCAATATGAGAGTCAATAGCAGATCTGAATCCAGGTCTCGCATTCATTTCCCCATTATACTCCCATTTCCTTTCACAATGTTATCAGTAAAATATTTCCATGAAAAAGAAAAATATCTTTTTTGATGAAGACAATTTGATTTCAGAGGAATGACTTAGCCAGATAGTTTTCTAAAAATGGGATCTTCAAGAAAAAAATAGTTTTATTTATTTATTTATTTGTTTGTTTTTGCTGAGGCAATTGGAGTTAAGAGACTTGCCCAGGGTCACACAGTTAGAAAGTGTTAAGTGACTGAGATTAGATTTGAACTCAGGTCTTCCTGACTTTAGTGTCTGGTTTTCTATCTACTACACCACCTAGCTATCCTTCAAGTAGAATATTTTACAGAGGAAAGTTTCAACTCATTTCAGTCTAGTCTGTAGAGATGAGGAATAATGTTGATGATTGGTACTTGGTCAATCATTGCTCAATATTTCATATTATCTACTTATTTGTCAGTACACAGAATAGGCAATTTAATAAGAAGAAATTCATTCAGTATTTTAAAACTTCTAATAAACACAAAGACACAAATCAGAGTCAAATGATTATTCAGGATTGGCACAACACAAATACTTGTGATGAAGCAAGATTCTATCCCAAGTTTGTTTAGGAGATTTTAAGTCACAAAGAGGTCGACATGATGCCATTGCTAACTTATCATTCCTATTTGAAAGCACATAGGAACATGCAGGATCACATGATACAAAACATTCTGAGAATTACTAACATAAAAAGTTCTACAGGTAGATAATGGTCACAATGCATTGGCTTAAATATCTTTTTTTTTTTTTTTTTTGAGAAATTATAGGATGTGATAGAGACATAGGATAGTTTGAGTGCTTTATATGAGATTGTTGGAATCCTTACTAACTGCTAACTAATTAGAGTTGATCTAATCTTACAAGAAGATTTTGGCCAGAACCTGAAACAAGGTACTAAGTAGAACTAATTAATACAAGGCTTGTGTTCACACCTTTACTCATTGGAGTTCACAAGTATGCCATCTTCACAAAGTAAACTTTCTAACTTCAAGGGAGTTCACACCTCCCTTAAAGCTCTTTGGGCCAGAGAGCACTATGGGAGAAAACCTATAATCCCATTCTCTCAGAAGAGTCAGATATAAGGCCAGTGATGAGAGATCTATTCCAGAATACATTTTTCCTTTTGGCTGGCTGGTCGCAGAGAAGAGTTCAGCTGGACTCGAGAGGAGCGACTCTGGTGCAGAGAGCACTTTGACGGATTTCAGCGGAATTATGCCAGAAGCCCTCTTTCCGAGGCAAGTCAGAATATATTCCACTTGGCTGGCTGGTGGCAGACGAAGAGTTTTCAGAGGATAAAGCTACGAGTGGAGAGTTCAGTGGACAACCAGATTCATCTTCATCTCACACCACTGTAGCTGGTGGCTGGGCTCCTGCACGCCCCCCACTGAGACCAAGCTGGTCTGAAAGACTCACCAGAAAGCTAGCCGAGCCCCAAGCGAAGGAGACAAGAGATTCATTCCATCTCTGTGTTGGTCGGAGGCTGAAGAAAGCAGAGGCAGAGGCTGAAGGACAGAACCTTTGGATTTGGAGATATCCGGAGGGCTCTAAGCTAAACCAGCTGTGTTTTGAGAAGAACAAGAACTCCAACATTTGAACTCATAACACTTGGCATTTCCAAAAGTTATGCTATTACATTATATGGATGATATATTGGGATGTGCACCTGAGGAACAAATGCTAGAAGCATGCCTACAAAAAACCATAGAAACACTAAGATACTACAAACTTCATATCGCTACAGAAAAAATTCAAAAGCATGCTCCTTTTCAATATTTAGGATATGAAATATATCCTAAGGCACTTACACTACAAAAACTGTCTTTAAGAACAGAGAGGTTGAACACCTTAAATGATTTCCAAAAATTAATAGGAGATATCCAATGGATGCGTCCAGTATTAGGTTTAACTATCAATCAATTGCAACCCCTATATGACATTTTAAGGGGAGACACTGCTTTAAATTCACCACGCCGGCTTACAAAAGAAGCTCAAGAGGCCTTGAGAGAAGTTGAACTGGCTTTATCCAATGTAGTTGAAAGAGTAACTCAAAAACCCTTGGAAATATCAGTTTTTGCTACGAAAGAAGCACCCACAGCAGTCCTTCATCAAGGAGACAGTGTGATATGAGATAACTCAGATTATCCAGCAGCAGCAAATGTTCCTATATCATGATTTTTTCTAATCAAGAGAGTTTCAAATAATTAATTTACTTCTTATATGAAACTCAAATCATGGCCCATCAATCTTCTTGTCAAACCAGTATATATGTTTTGGATGTGCCCAAATTCTTAACTTGGAATTTTTTTTTTAAAGGAGTGCATTACTCTCCCAAGAAGAGCAATAATTCCTGAGTGAAACAAACATTTCTCATTGTAATTGTGATGATCAGCAACTAAATCAAATTCTTCAGTCTGAAGGAAAAGAGATTATTCTCCCCCTAGAGGGCTAGGTTGTTCTAAGTTTTTGAAAGAATGCTTTGGGCCCTTCAAATGGGAAAATATAATTTAGAGAAAAGAATCTGGAGTATTTTCTTTAAGATGTTCTGGTGAATTGATTGAGATTTATTCTATAACAACATCTATTTATTTATTTACTTGCCCATCTATTCATTCATTCATTCATTCATTCATTTATTCATTTATTTATTTATTTATTTATTTATTTATTTATTTATTTATTTATTTATTTATTTATTTATTTATTTATTTATTTATTTATGTGATTCATCCTGTGTTCGATTTATTTATTTATTTACAATCATTTGTTAATTTCTTTTTGTTATAGTATCCTTTCCCCTCTGCCTTTTGGGAGAATAAAAATATGAGTAATATTACTCTTAGGCAGGTATGATATGTTTGTAATATGAATCCTCGGAAGATACTCCCTAACCAATGAAATCAGACATGTTTTTATGTATTTGAATTTAAAAACTCATCATAGTTACTTGAGAAACAACTTTGTATTATGGATATAAAGCAATAAGAGCAATAATTAGGAGTTACTTTGCCTAACTTTATGCCAATAAATTCAACAACTTAAATGAAATAGAAAAATACCTCCAAAAATACAGCTTGCCCAAACTAACAGAGGAAGAAGTAAATATCCTAAACAGTCCCATCTCAGAAAAAGAAATAGAACAAACTATCAATCAACTCCCTAAGAAAAAATCCCCAGGACCAGATGGATTTACATGTGAATTCTACCAAACATTTAAAGAACAATTAACTCCAATGTTATATAAACTATTTGAAAAAATAGGGATTGAAGGAGTCCTACCAAACTCCTTTTATGACACAGATATGGTACTGATACCTAAACCAGGTAGGCTGAAAACAGAGAAAGAAAATTATAGACCAATCTCCCTAATGAATATTGATGCTAAAATCTTAAATAAAATATTAGCAAAAAGATTACAGAAAATTGTCACCAGGATAATACACTATGACCAAGTAGGATTTATACCAGGAATGCAGGGCTGGTTCAATATTAGGAAAACTATTAGCATAACTGACTATATCAATAAACAAACAAACAAAAACCACATGATCATCTCAATAGATGCAGAAAAAGCATTTGATAAAATCCAACATCCATTCCTAATAAAAACACTTGAGAGCATAGGAATAAATGGACTTTTCCTTAAAATAGTCAGGAGCATATATTTAAAACCATCAGTAAGCATCATATGCAATGGGGAAAAACTGGAACCTTTCCCAGTAAGATCTGGAGTGAAGCAAGGTTGCCCACTATCACCATTATTATTTAATATCGTATTAGAAACACTAGCCTCGGCAATAAGAGTCGAGAAAGATATAAAAGGAATTAGAGTAGGCAATGAGGAAACCAAACTATCACTCTTTGCAGATGATATGATGGTATACCTAGAGAACCCCAGAGATTCTACCAAAAAGCTATTGGAAATAATTCATAATTTTAGCAAAGTAGCTGGCTACAAAATAAATCCCCATAAATCCTCAGCATTTTTATACATCACCAACAAAACCCAACAGCAAGAGATACAAAGAGAAATTCCATTCAGAATAACTGTTGATACCATAAACTATTTGGGAATCTATCTACCAAAGGAAAGTCAGGAATTATATGAGCAAAATTATAAAAAAGTCTCCACACAAATAAAGTCAGACTTAAATAATTGGAAAAATATTAAGTGCTCATGGATCGGCCGAGCGAACATAATAAAGATGACAATACTCCCTAAACTAATCTATTTATTTAGTGCTATACCAATCAGACTTCCAAGAAAATATTTTATTGATCTAGAAAAAATAACAACAAAATTCATATGGAACAATAAAAAGTCGAGAATCTCAAGGGAATTAATGAAAAAAAAAATCAAATGAAGGTGGCCTAGCTGTACCTGATCTAAAATTATATTATAAAGCAGCAGTCACCAAAACCATTTGGTATTGGCTAAGAAATAGATTAGTGGATCAGTGGAAAAGGCTAGGCTCACAAGACAGAATAGTCAATTATAGCAATCTAGTGTTTGACAAACCCAAAGCCCCTAACTTCTGGGAAAAGAATTCATTATTTGATAAAAACTGCTGGGATAATTGGAAATTAGTATGGCAGAAATTAGGCATGGACCCACACTTAACACCATATACCAAGATAAGATCAAAATGGGTCTATGACCTAGGCATAAAGAACGAGACTATAAATAAATTAGAGGAACATAGAATAGTTTATCTCTCAGACTTGTGGAGGAGAAAGAAATTTGTGACCAAAGATGAACTAGAGACCATTACTGATCACAGAATAGAAAATTTCGATTACATCAAATTAAAAAGCCTTTGTACAAATAAAACTAATGCAAACAAGATTAGAAGGGAAGCAACAAACTGGGAAAACATTTTCACAGTTAAAGGTTCTGATAAAGGCCTCATTTCCAAAATATATAGAGAACTGACTCAAATTTATAAGAAATCAAGCCATTCTCCAATTGATAAATGGTCAAAGGATATGAACAGACAATTTTCAGAGGATGAGATTGAAACTATTACCACTCATATGAAAGAGTGTTCCAAATCATTATTGATCAGAGAAATGCAAATTAAGACAACTCTGAGATACCACTACACACCTGTCAGATTGGCTAAGATGACAGGAAAAAATAATGATGAATGTTGGAGGGGATGCGGGAAAACTGGGACACTAATGCATTGTTGGTGGAGTTGTGAACGAATCCAACCATTCTGGAGAGCAATCTGGAACTATGCCCAAAAAATTATCAAATTGTGCATACCCTTTGATCCAGCATTGTTTCTATTGGGCTTATATCCCAAAGAAATACTAAAGAAGGGAAAGGGACCTGTATGTGCCAAAATGTTTGTAGCAGCCCTGTTTGTAGTGGCTAGAAACTGGAAAATGAATGGATGCCCATCAATTGGAGAATGGCTGGGTAAATTGTGGTATATGAATGTTATGGAATATTATTGTTCTGTAAGAAATGACCAGCAGGATGAATACAGAGAGGACTGGCGAGACTTACATGAACTGATGCTAAGTGAAATGAGCAGAACCAGGAGATCATTATACACTTCGACAACGATATTGTATGAGGACATATTTTGATGGAAGTGGATTTCTTTGACAAAGAGACCTGAGTTTCAATTGATAAATGACGGACAAAAGCAGCTACACCCAAAGAAAGAACACTGGGAAACGAATGTAAACTATCTGCATTTTTGTTTTTCTTCCCGGATTATTTATACCTTCTGAGTCCAATTCTCCCTACGCAACAAGAGAACTGTTCGGTTCTGCAAACATATATTGTATCTAGGATATACTGCAACATATCCATCTAGGGGATCTTGCCATCTAGGGGAAGGGGTGGAGGGAGGGAGGGGGAAAAAAAATCGGAACAGAAACGAGTGTCAATATAATGTAATTATTAAATAAAAAATTTAAAAAGAAGAAAAAAAAGATTTATTCTATAACAACATCTATTTATTTATTTATTTATTTATTTATTTACTTGCTCATCTATTCATTCATTTATTTATTTATTTATTTATTTATTTATTTATTTATTTATTTATTTATTTATTTATGTGATTCATCCTGTGTTCGATTTATTTATTTATTTACAATCATTTGTTAATTTCTTTTTGTTATAGTATCCTTTCCCCTCTGCCTTTTGGGAGAATAAAAATATGAGTAATATTACTCTTAGGCAGGTATGATATGTTTGTAATATGAATCCTCGGAAGATACTCCCTAACCAAAGAAATCAGACATGTTTTTATGTATTTGAATTTAAAAACTCATCATAGTTACTTGAGAAACAACTTTGTATTATGGATATAAAGCTGGATTTGTATTCCAGAAAACATGTTTTGTTATGTTAGTTATGACACATACTAGACTTGTAGGTAAAAATACATCATTATTGACATATTCAGTAACGTGGCAATATTGCAGTATTTGGATCAAAAGGCCCAGGTTTATTTCCACCAACATATAATTGCTTAGTGTTATATAATGAAGCAATGGATAAGCAATTATTAAGCACTTACTTTATGCTAGATCTTGGTAATATCAAGAAAAAAAGATGAAATGTCCCCTACTTTTAAGGCTACAATCAAGCCATGTGAGACAAGTTGTCCTTACAGATATTGCAAAATAAATGCATAATAGCATTATTTGGTGAAAATGCACTTGTAGATTGGAGAGATAAAGAAAGGCTTTAATTCGGAAGATGCAGTTAGAAGGGAATTACAGAATCCAAGTAAGGAAAGGGCTAACTAAGAAAAAACACTAAAATGGAGATAGAATGCCATTTATGACACGTGAATATAAGAAGGCATATTTGACTGGACAATTATATGCTTGGAAGGAGTTAAAATGCAAAAAGATGGAATGGTACTGTGGGGTCAATTTGCAAAGGACTACACATAACATTTGTATGGAAGTTGACTTTTCCTGATCCCAGGGCCACATATTTTATCTATTGTGCCACCTAACTATTACAAGGTTATTTTTTTACGGTAAATCTAATCATTTATGAGCTAATATTTTATGATCCTACATTGTGAGCTTCCTATTTACATCAAAATAGCATATAGTAATCCCATATTAGGTGTTCAGTTTTAAAAATGCATTGGTTATTTTTTTTTTAATTTAGGGTTAACCAGACACATTTTTATTTTATCTTTTGGGGCTGACGTTTTTCTAATATATATTTATATTAACTTTTGCCATTTATGGTCAAAATCAATTAGCAGGATTTTACTGTTCTATGATATAAGAATCTTCCTAAAGAAAAGTATGTAATGTAATGTAAAGGAAGTTTAATAACTCCCAGAGCACAGGAAAATAAACTCTGTGTGGTAATAAAATGAAGCAACTTCCTAATTGATCTGTGATTATAAGACCAAAGCATATTGATTTTCTGTGTGCTTCTTTATAAAGGAAGGAAAATATAATCTATTAATGAATATAAGTATATTATTCCCCTACTATAATAATAATAGCTCTCATTTCTAAAGCATTTTTGCATTGTGGTTTTGTCACAATAGCCCTGTTAGACTGATAGTGGAAGTGTAATTATCATCCTCAATTTATTTGAGGACAATTGAGATTCAAAAAGATGAAATATATTGTTCATAGTTCAAAGATACTAGATGCTAGATCTAGTAATTGAACCCAGGTCTCAAATTCTTTCCCCATAATCATACTCTCCTCCTTTCACAATTGCTAAGGCAATACTTGAGCAACCTGAATCATCATAACATTCCATTTTTGGTTTTTAAAATTGGATATGGTCATAAAAAATGCAGAGAAAGTAAAATCAAGTCAGTACAAATTAGTCATGGGGCTGGGGGGATATTTGTCATGTGTTGCTATAGAAAGATTGTCATGTAGAAAATATTACAAATATGGAGAAGCAAGACTATTGAATATGTGAGACTAAGCAATAGATTTGAGATTCTTCCTGAACACAAAGGATCTATTTATTCTAATAATGAAGTACCTGCATGTTTCCAAGAAAAAAAAAAATTATATGGAACCTTATGTTCTATTGGCTCACAGACTGACCAATAAATACTATTAAAAAAAAAAAAAAAAAGAAATGAGCACAGGTGGTTGATAGTGCCTGAAGTGGATTGTATAAATTGCTTACCTGCTAGTAAGGGAAGACCTCCTCTCTTAATATGTTACCTCGTCAAAAGAGAGGCAGAGAGTGACGCTGCCCAGACTTGGCAAAATAGATACATTAATCTATTTCTTCTGATGCAAGTGTGCATAAAAGGTATTTCCAGAAAGAACCTAGAAAATATTCTTGTCCTCCCTTTTGATTAGGAAAAAATAGTTTGAAAAATAATAGGTATTTATTGATTTATTCTATTCTCTATTAACCTTCCATCTATGGAGACAAATTGATTTGGGGAATAAAAATTATGGAAAACAGGGGAAGAAATGACCCCTTTACCTCAGATTTTGTGATAGAGGTGAAAAACAGGTTTGGAATTAGGGTTAAGGCTAACATTAAGCTTAAGTTTTAAATAATGAGCTCACTACTCAGTTTTGCCTACTGGCTTTCTTGATTTCCTTTAAGATTCATTTCAAGTGGCATGTTTTTGAAGAAGACCTTTCTGGAATTTGTAGGGTTTGTTTTCATTTTTTTTAATCCATAATTATGGGGATGTTTCAGAACTTTGGTATCAAGATTTTATTATCTTTTTCTAAAAAATGTCTTTTTCTGGAAAAAAAATTCTGAAATATTTTCACCTTTGTAGTAATTTTTATTGGTTTCTTGAGAGTGATCCTTGAAGAAATAAGTTCTTTTACAACCTCCAACTTTGCCAGTTTCCCAGAACTACTACTTGATTATATATTAATATAAAAGCAAGGCAAAAGTATGAAACAAAAATGAATGGCAAATTCATGTTAATTTTACCTTCAATATTGAACCCATGAAAATTGATGAAATCATTAAAAGGGAAGCATATACAAAATGTCACAAAGGAAATAAGCAAGGCATAGTGAAAGGAAAATAAATTTAGTTAAAGCATGGTAAATAAGTGAGTTAAATTTTCCCCTTGTGAAAAGAAATGTTTAGGATAATCATGATTAGTCAGTCAGCTAAAAGAACTAGTCTATGATGCAGATGTTCCATGGAAATATATAATGTCTGAGCTGGTTTTCTGGAGGTCCTTTGCATGGGCCTTGTTCTCAGCAGGATAGACACTATGAGAATAGTCAGGAATTGAGTCTAGAGTATTTATTGTCTCCTTCACAGTCTGTTTCCTTTACAGTCTGTGTCTGTCACAGTCTGATCCAGTCTTGATTTTAGTGGAGGAATGCATGAGGCAGGAGAGCCACCAGGAGTATGGTCAAAGATAGAATGTCTCATTTCCTGTCCTTCTCAGCTTTTAAATACCTTGATACATCACCATGCTAAATACTAAGTATATGTATATTCAAGAACCATCATCTCATCAATTCCACTGAATTAACACCTTGTTGTTAAGTATCCTTATCTCAAGTATACTTCTCCAAAGTTCCTGCCCTCTCTAGAAATAGATAGCAATACCCATCCTTGACTTTTGAAAGGACATGCATAGTTTCATAAAACACCTTTTGTTAGTATTTGTATTAAATGTACTGAGAAATAAAATGACTCAAAATAAAATAATGAAAAGTACAAAATTATTTTTCAGATGATTTTATTTAAACTGCTATATTATTTTTAAAAGAACAATAAATTAAAGTATAGAAAGTTTTCATATGTTAGAAATATTAAATTTCAGTCTTTTCTCTGCAAATAACTACATATATAGAATTAAGCAAGTAAATTAACCCATATGGTCCTCAGAATCTCTAACTATAAAATGAGAGAGCTTTGGTACACAATCATTATCTTCCATCTGTAAATCTGATACTATAATCTAAGAATAACAAAAGAAAATGAAATGATTAAAAGAAATAAAAGAAAATCTGAAAATAAAGATGAATATTATATTATATAATTGAAGTAACTTTTATTTTATTTCTATATAGAGAGAGCTGAATATACTCTAGGTATTAGATATTTATCCTCCCTCACCCTCTCCCCCAAGAAAAATGGATAATAAGGCTTACTCAGTTTTCTCACACTTGGTATAAGCATTCATCACCCGGTCTCTGAATCAAAAGAAAGCATAGGTCTCCTAAAGTTGGGAAACTCTGATAACTCTTCAGGAGTTATCTTCAATACTTTATTTATTAAGTCCTAAATCTTAACTCTAAAACATCACTGGTAGCAGCTAAAAACTTCCAAGACAGAAGTGATAAAGCTGGAGGTAAGCTGCTGAGGGGTGGTAGAAATCATTTGTTAAATGCATACTATGTTCCATTCATTGTACTTAATTCTTTTATAATTATTTGAAAATTACATTTACAATGTATAATGTACATTATGATAATTATGATTACAATTACTAATACAAATAATTACATTATTTGATCTCTACAGCAATTATATAAAGTAAATACTATTTTTTTTTCATCATGTTAGGGGTTTAAAAAAAAAAAAAAACACTGAAGCAAAAGTTGTGATAACCAGGATCATGGTTAATAAGTATCTGAGAATGGGTTTGAACTCAGGTCATTATGACTACAAATCCATTAACCTATCTACCATATCACCTTTCTCAAGATGCAGAACCTTATATTATCATATATATTATTGACTGCTTTATAATTAAGGCAGAGCAGTTAGCCTATGGCAGAGTCATCTCTAGCCATAGAGGTCATCCCCGCCTCTGGTCTGCTCTGCAAGCTAGTCTCTCCCTGACTGCACTGGTCTGTTCCTGGCCCCTCAGGACAAACCTTTCCTGATGATCTTCCAGATTATTTTCAGCTGGTGAGTTGTGCTTTTAATCTTCATGGGTTTTACCAGTCAAGTGCTATTTTTGAGGCTGAATTTACTGTTGGTCGTGAGGGCATGAGAAGAGCTTAGAAAGTCTTGTGTGCCTTTTCTGCCATCTTGGCTCCACCCCAAGATCCAAAATTTTTGATGCATCTGCTCAGAATCATAGATTCATGCTTAACTTTTTTTGGTGCAAGATCTTTAGCTACTAAGGCCTTTCCCTTCTCAATCCAAAGAAAGGTAAAACTAGTGCTACTTAATAGTTGAATGATATTTTTAAATTGCTTAAATATTGGAAAAACAAAGGGAAATAGATTACTACTTATCAAGAGGTGAGATTCAAAAGAAACAAAATAAACATGTATAATAAATAGCAACATATGTATCAACATATGTATCATTATTTATACATGCACAACACCCTCCTTTTTCAAAGGGTTTAAAGAGGGGAAGTTGACTTTCTTGACTTTCATTACTTATCTTTATGCTAATTACTATGTTGTGTCAACAGAATGTAAGGTCCTCTGTAGACCTTACCTTTTTTTTTCCCCCTTTCCTTGTGAAAATCATAGTATTTTGTATATAATAAGTAAATAAAATTTATTTGGTTTTGAATGAGGGTTATGTGTGGGTTGGATGAATGGAGAAGGATTGAGCTTAGTTAAAAATTGAAATTCTAATACAAATATAAATGTTGGTTCTCAATATGCATTTAAATTGTTTCTCTGAATGTATTAAATAGAAAAATTAAAGACAAAATGAAATAAAAATGTTAAGTTTGTTAGATTATCCTTTGATTTGTTTTCTCTATAAAAAGAATCCCTTTGATAGTCCAGCTTATATGAAAAAAGTATTATTTTTTTTCATTCTACTGATGGAAAAGTTGGTATAAAATGCCTAAGAGATCATTACATATTAATTTGTGAGACAAATATTCTCTTAAAGATCAGTCTCATGGGTAAGATGATGACTTTGAAGATAATATTTCATAGTTTCTTATGAATTATGATAAATAGAACACATCAGAGAGGAACCTGCCTTTTCCTTTCTTTTATAAGTATCCTTCTAAATTTAATTCACAATTTATAATATTGCATTTTTCATAGTATACTCCTAAAATATGCTTGAGGGAACTTAGCCTGGGAAGTTGGCCATGCTTTGCTTTTTGACTACCTGCCTCTTTCTATACACTCTCAGTGATCTTTTAGAGGGACTTCTTTCTTTCTTTCTTTTTTTTTTTAAATAACATTTTATTGACAGAACCCATGCCAGGGTAATTTTTTACAGCATTATTCCTTGCACTCACTTCTGTTCCGATTTTTCCCCTCCCTCCCTCCACCCCCTCCCCCAGATGGCAAGCAATCCTTTACATGTTAAATAGGTTACAGTGTATCCTAGATACAATATATATGTGCAGAACCGAACAGTTCTCTTGTTGCACAGGGAGAATTGGATTCGGAAGGTATAAATAACCCGGGAAGAGAAACAAAAATGCATGCAGTTTATATTCATTTCCCAGTGTTCTTTCTTTGGGTGTAGCTGCTTCTGTCCATCCTTGATCAATTGAAACTGAATTAGTACTTAGAGGGACTTCTTGAAAGTGACAGGATTGCTAGCAATCATGTTATTAATCTTTGTAAAGCCTAAATTTTAATCTGACTCCTGAGCTTTTATTTTCATTTTCCATTTAAACACTTACACACAGAGGAGGCACACACATAAACCACTTTCAGGTATAGGAAGGAAAAAAAAAAACCTTCCAAGATAGATTTTATATTTCAGAAATTTTTATTCCCTTCCTCATTGCTTATCCCAGTTAATCCTTTGTTGTTTCTCTTGAATATCACCTCTCATTCAGTCTTGATAATTATTTACTTTGAAATTAATAGAATATTTCTTTTCCTTTACTTTTCCAGGTGTTCTTTACTACTGGTTTACAAAGTGGCATAAGTTCTCACTTCCTCAGAACTTTAATAATTGGCATCTGAAACTTTTTAGCTGTGTGAAGGAATAATAAAACAACCATCTTCTCCTCCTGCAAATTTTAATTCATATATAATAATTTTCTTTCCAAAAAGTCAAGGATGAATGCATGACTCTCCACTTATGTTTTATAGGATCTCTTTGTAGAGATTTTGTTTCTAATGAGGCATATAGACTAGAAGAAACTGATGAGGTTATGTTTTGGAAAATAGTCAGCACTACTTAGATTTTGTCATCCTTGGTAGAATGAGAGTAGAGCCAGAAGAAAGACATTTGACTGGAAGAACACAATCCAGTTTAACCAGAGATAGTATGTATGATTTCACTTAAGTTATTTGGGGCATTAGCTCTTAACCTTTGTGTTCTATTTCCTTATTTAGTTATTTACTTATTCGTGTACTAGTGTTTCCCAAACTTTTGACATATATAATTTTCGTAACGTTGAGTACCCCTCATCCAAAAAAAAAAAAAAGGATATATTTTAATAACAATCAAAATATATTTATTTTTCTTTTTTGGTACATACACAAAATAATAATAAACAAAAATAGAATTATTCATAATAAAATATAAATCTGTGCCAGAAGGTTTGTCACATGTAGAAGAAGAGCAATTGTTGGAATTGGTTTCAGATGGATTCTTGAAAAATAAATATAAGGAGTGTACTTTAACATCATTCTGTTACAAATGCAACATGTGTATACTGTTTTAACAGAAAAAGTTCTGAAATACATCTTGTCTTTTCCAACTTCATATTTATGTGAAGTTGCTTTTTCAGCATTTGTAGACATTAAGTAGGAAAAAAAAAAAAAGGAATAGACGATTGATGATGGAGCTGCATCTCAGATTAAAATTAACAACCAGGGAACCAAATTATGATGATCTGTTATCTCAGCACAAACAATTTCATCCTTCTATATAAAAAAATAATCAAAATCAATGGGATTTACTAAAGCACATAACAAACCTTTCCTATAAGAAAAACCATACGAAAGCTAAAAACACACGGACGGCTGGAGAAGCCACTAACTATTAATGGAGTAAGTTGTCCCTGTAATGAAGTGCGGTATATTCACATTGTCACACTGGACTATCTCACATTAAGCTAAGCAGAGTGCAATGCACATCCCCACCAAACTCCGTTTGAACGTGTACCCCCACCAAATTCTTCCCATACCCTTGGGGGTATGCATACCACACTTTGGGTACCCAGGGGTATGGGAAGAATTTGGTGGAGGTGCACTGCACCTAATTCTACATTCTCATGAGTCAAGTCAAGACAATCTTGTGAGGTGTGAGCTTGAGCATAGAAAATCATATGTAAAGAAATTTCTGAGGACTAGCAACTGCTGGGAACAGGATAAGCTTCCTTAAGGTACAAAGCAGAGATCTGATGGCAGGATTCCATAGGGAAGGGTAGGAATGAAGAAATGATGGGTGTATATGTTGTCCAAGTAATTATGAGGCAGAAGCTATTTGAACTGAATACCTATTCTGGAATGTTTCTTTTTAGAAGAACATTGAATAGGTGATGCTCTCCCCTCCTTTTCTCTGTGGTTAATGGTATTATAAAGGTTGAAAGAAGCAGAAGTAAATTCTTATGAGAGTAGTAGTACCTGGACTTTCTTTTTCTTGTTTTGTCTTCCCACCTTCTGTTTCTTACTTTCTCTGTATTTCTCTCACTATGTTTCTGTCTTTTTCTCTCTGTCTCTCCTTTCTCCCTCTCCTCTTCCTTTCTCTGATAGTAATTGGGAAGCTAATATGGCCTCATGTCCAGATAAATCAAGTTGATACTGAAATAAACATGCTATCTTCATTAAAAAAAATTGGGGTGGGGGAGCCAAGATAGAGTAGAATAGAAAAGACTTTCCTCTCCTGAACTGAGAGGGTTAGGGAGTGGGGGGGAATCTAGTGAGAGGCTCTTAGCGAAAATACAGCACTGTTGGCTACTCTGACTTTGGACAGAAGACCAGGGGATCAGTAGACTAACTGTGAGATCTCTAATCTTACAATTGGAAGTAAATAGTGAGCCTCTGAACCCCAGCAAAAGAGGCTGGACTTGGCTAGGCCCATCCACTGCAGTGGAAAAGCCTGCAGCATTACTGGCCCCAGAGCAGTACAAAGCATTTGTCACTCTATAGAGGAAGCTTGGGAAAATCTCCCCTGCACCTTAGGAACAGATCTCAATCTTTAAAAATAAGCAAAAAAGCAAAAAAGAACTCTGAACATACATTTCTGTTATAGAGATAGGGAAGAACAGAACCTAAAACCTGAGGACAGTAAAGCCAAAATGTCTCCATATGAAGACTCAAAGAGGAATATGAAATGGTCTCCAACTCAAAAGCTGTCTTGGAAGAATTCAAAAAGTATCTCAAAAGAGAGTCAGATGAAAAATGGGGAAAGGAAATGAGAGTTTTTTTTATAGGGGAATTTGGAAAAGGAAACACAGAAATTAACTGAAGGAAATAACTCCTTAAAAAATACATTTGTTGAAATGGAAAAAAAATCCAATGAACAAAATAACTTTAAAAATACATATTTAACTCTGGAGAATTATATCTTTGAAAAGGGTATATTTAGAGAATGTTGGTGTAGATTGACTTATAATGATATTAAAAAGAAGTTATAGGTAAAAAAGTGATTGTACTAGAAGAGGAAAGGAGAGGTAAAATGGGGGAAATTATGTCACATGAATAAACAAAAAAGACCTATTACACTTAAGAGAAAAAGGGAAGGGGATGATCATTGTTTCAACCTTAATCTCATTTGGATATGGTTCAAAGAGGGAATATCATACATATTTAGTTCGGTGTAGAAATTTGTCTACTTTATAGGGAAGTGGGAGGGGAAAAGAGAGAAGAAAAGGGGAGAATAATAGAAGGGAGAATAGAAGCAGAAGGAGAAAGGGAAAAGAAAGATGAAGGGATTGAAAAAAGGGAGGGCAGATTGAGGGAGGGAGTGGGTAGAAGCAAAATATTGATGGGAAAGAAAAGGGGAAAAGGAGAGAGAAAAGTATAACTTGAGAAAAATAGGATGGCAGGAAATAATCATTTTAACTGTGAATGGGAATGGGATGTGAATGGGATGAACTCTTCCATAAAATAGTAAACTGGATTAAAAGTCAGAATCCTACAATATGTTGTTTAAAAGAAACACATTTGAAGTAGAGAGACACATACAGAGTAAAGGTAAAGGTTGAAGCAAGAAGAAATAAACAGTAAAACTATACTAATGCAGTATCTCAACCTCACTCTATCAGAACTAAATAAATTGCATCACAAAATAAACAAGAAAAAAACTTAAGGAGGCAAAAAGGATTTCAGAAACAAATTGTAGTGTTTGTAGATTATTAATTATAATATAGGAAAATTATTTCTGAGATGTGTATTTGTATTGGTAAATTAATATTTGACCTCTTTGAACAATACAAACTATAGTGTCTGGACTAGTTCTCTGGAGGATCTTGATACTATCCTGATTCCTTTATCTTGGGAGAGGAGTGAAGAGGCAGGACACATGTGGATGATCGAACATGGAGTCCATGTATTTCAAGTTCTCTCAGCCTTAAATACCATCACAACAGTATACTGTGCATGTGCTAACTATACTAGGCATGCACTAACTATAGGATGCTGAGCATGGGCGGGGCACATAAACACCGGGATATTATTATGTACATACCTCTTTGCTTCAAGCATCTCTGCTTCAAGTAGGACACAGGGTGTCACACTCCTTAACTTCTCAGGAAGGCTGAGGTACTCCCAGAGAAGATGAGAGCTGAACTACATGTTGTCAGCATGTTCCCTCTGTGCTGTCAGGTCTTATACCTCACCCAGAGTTCTCCCATTATCTTGTTATGTATGTATGTATATATATCATATATAATATGTTAAATAACAACATATTCTTGTTATATATTTTAACTACTGAATTTATAGAATATGAAAAGCCTTGAGTTACCTTTCCCTGGTAGCCTCACATAATTTTTGAATCATTTTAAATGATTTCTCTTTAGGAGAAAAAATTATTTTGTTGGGTTTACTTTTCGAGATGTTTGAGAACCAAAGATATCCTAGGAGTTCTGTACTCTAAAAGATTTGAAGTTATAGGTAGGGTCCTCAATATATGGTAGAATTTAAGGGTTGACTCTCTAGCAGAATTTGCCCAGTAGTTGATTGGATTATTCATTTAGCTTTGTATGTGCATAAAATAACTTTTTCAAACTTGGGAAAGTAAATAAAATAATAAAATATATTTCTTTTAATGAAATTTCATAAGGGATATATTTTGTCACTAAAGTAGCATGTTGCTGATTGATGGAAAATGTCTAATGCCTGTTACTATAATTAACTCACTTGAAGCATAAAGGCAATATAATGGACCCTAATGTTGATTTGGTTACCTTCTCTTAGATTCTAGGGATTTTATCAAGATGCAATTTTCTAAATTCACTCACAATTGCTTTAATCTCTGCAACTCTTCCATTTCTGTCTCTCTTCAGATAATTCCTGGCTTGTTTAATGTTGAATCAAGATTCAGTATCTTGAAAACATTGGTATAATGAAACAGGATAACATGTAGCATCTTTGGATAAACAAACAATATAGAGGAAGTTAGGAAAACATTTTTCTTTTTCTCAAGATTTCTTTCAGTCTGATTTATCTTCTCTGTAATTTCTATAAACACAATTAATTTCCTCAAAATCTCTCATGTCTCAGGCCTCTTAAATTTGTTCCATTTTCTTAAAATCTAGAGATTCAGAATTTCTCCTTCATTCAGTTATGAAAAATACTTCTCTCATATTATATAAAAAGTTTAGGGCATGTACAATATTTCAAGCAGTGGCATTTATTATTTCAAGAAACTGGGCAATCCTTCTGATTATTTAATTTTATCAAAAAATGTTGCCTTGAATCTAGTCAAGACACCAGAATCCAATGGGGTATCACAATGGACAAATAGAGAATGTAAGCATTGATTCCTTGGATTAATAGAGAATACATAATTCTTATGGATTCATGACAAAATATAGGTAAAATAGTTTTTTATTTAATTATTTTTAAAAAGCTGTGTAGTTGATAGTTCTGTTGGACACTGTCATGATCAAACTATACCTAAAGTAGTATTTTTAGGTTATGGTGCTACATTTTATAAATGACCTTTCAAATCTATAACTCATTCAGGACAGGTTTACCAGAATGGTGAAGGGACTCTAAACCAATATTTAAGGGAACTATAAATGGTTATTCTAAAAACTTTAAATTTAAGGCTGTCTCTCACAGCTCTCTTCACATTTTTGGAACAGCAAAAAACATTCTTTGCTTATTGCAGAAAGATTGTAATGGGAAATATAGAAACTACTATAGTAATCCAGGGAAAAAGTAGTATCCTGATCGAGGATGGTGGTAGCATAACAAGAATAAAAGGAAAGACTGTAAGACATAATATAAAATTGGCATTGACAAGATTTGGAACTATATTAGAATAGGCAATGAGATACCAACAAATAAATCATATAATAAAAATTTATGTTTATGTTATTTTTAACATAACTGTGGTTAACTTACATGTAATGAAAATTAAATTCTGTTTAGGCCAAACTAATCAATATAAGATTATAACTAACAGTAAATAATAATAAAAAGAACCATTTCAAAACATGCAAACTTTTTGTTACATTGTTGGATTGTGACAAAAGGAGACACATCTTTTAAATATATTATAAATATCATTTATTATAAATAACTCACCCACCCCGTTACTTTATCCCCATTCCAATATGTAACTTTATTTTAAGTCTGACTAGTGGTAATTTGTATGTTTCAATTCATAAATCTTTGCCATTATTTTTCAGAGATAAATAGTAAATATTTATTAATTACTAAGGAAACTGTCTTTAATACTAATGAAAAGCAATTTTAAACTTTATTTTATAGTAAAGTTTTTATAGGAGTTCTGAGTATTGAATACACAGGGTTAGTCATAAAGGTGTGTCCAAGGAGACCCACTGTGTGTACAGTGGGAATCAAGAACTTAGTATTAAAGTGGATTAAATTTACCATGAAGTACACTAACAGTTTAAGCATTAAACCAGCTTTTGCATATTTTTTAAACAGTTGGAACTTGACTAGCTCACTGTGAACCATTTATAAAATAGTCTATGGAAAACAGGTTATATAATTTCTATTCTGATAATTGTATTCCTACATTGAAAATATTCTGTTCATTCAGCAATCTTTATTCTGTTTTAAGTGAGGTTCTATGACTATAGACTTATAGAGAGAGATATCATGTATGTTTTTGCCTTGTACCATTTACATATCAAGTTATTTCAGATCCTAAAATAACTTGATACTTATGTGAAAAGTAGGGCATTCTTTTTTTTTTTTTTTGACTTGTTAACTTATGCCTAGTTTTAGCAGTAAATAGAGGAAGAGAAATTTGAATTATTTTTTTTTCTCATTTTGGAATAAAGTTGTGGAGTCATGTATATTTGGGAAGAAATGGTTAAGTTTTCCTTTAAAGTTTTTTTGAAGGAAAAAAAAAAAAACATTCAGGGTTAAATGACTTGCCCAGAGTCACATAGCCACAAAATGTCAAGTGTCTGGGGTTGGATTTGAACTGAAGTACTCCTGACTTCACTTTGTCACCTGGCTGCCCTGAAATATATTTTCTCCAATTAAAAAAATTTCATTGATAGTAAAATTATACATCTGTTTTCATTGATTTTTAATTTCAGAATTTCCAATTAATTTTCATGATCATTTACCATAAACCACTTTGCATTTATTTCTTTAGTAAGATTCCACAGAGCTGGAAGCCATCCCCTCTATATACACACTCCAGGTTCAGTTCTCTTTTTCTTCATTTCTGGTTCTAGAAACCATGAGCAGTTTCAGGGGAAGCTGAAAGAAAAACCCAGTATCCAAAAGTGCTACCTGACTCCATTAAATTTTTGGTCATATCTCATATTTAAATATGGTACCTACTTGCTCTGTTCATCTGATTTATTTACTCAGCCTACATCTCCAATAAAGGTATTGAAAGCCCTAACAAATTAATAATGATATTTTCTGTCTAATCCACTGAATGGTGTAATGGGCTAATTAGGCTGAGTTTTTCTTTTATATCTTCCTCTTTTGTTTCCCTTTTTATTCAGGGAATTACACATTCCTGCGGTAGTACATGCAATCAGTGGACTCTGATGAATCTCAGTTATACTATATCATCTTCTGCTGCTTCTCATCATTTTTAGCAACCAAGTTTCTTTTTTTTTTTTTCTAGGTAATTTTATTTTTTTTCATTTTCAAAACATATGCAAAGATAATTTTAAACATTCACCCTTGCAAAACCTTGTGTTCCAAATATTTTTCACCCTCCCTTTCCCCATCCTCTCCCTAGATGGTAAGTAACCCAATATATGTGAAACATGTGTAATTCATATAGATAGATACAGATATAATTATCATGGTACACAAGAAAAATGAGATCAAAAAGAAAAAAAAAAGAACACAAAATTCAAGCAAATAACAACAAAAAAAGAAAATATTATATTGTGATCCATATTCATTCCCCACAGGCCTCTCTCTGATTACAGATGATTTTATTCATCACAAAACTATTGAAATTGGCCTGAATTACTTCACTGTTGAAAAGAGCCATGTCCATCAGAGTTGATCATTTTATAATCTTGATGTTGCTGTATACAATATCCTCCTAGGTCTACTCATTTCATTTAGCATCAATTCATATAAATCTCTCCAGGCCTTTCTGAAATCATCCTGCTGATCATTCTTATAGAACAATAATATTTCATAACATTCATATACCATAGACTTATTCAGCCATTCCCCAACTACTGAGCATCCACTCAGTTTCCAATTACTTGCCACTAAAAAAGAGCTGCTAGAAACATTTTTTGGGGGGTGCATGTGAGTCATTTTCCCTTTTGTATAATCTCTTTGGGATATAATTCCAGTAGAGAAACTGCTGGATCAAAGGGTATACACAATTTGATAGTCCTTTGGGCATAGTTCCACATTGTTCTCCAGAATGATTGAATCAGTTCACAACTCTACCAACAATTTAGTGTCCCAGTTTTCTCATATCCTCTCTAAAATTCATCATCTTTTCCTGCCAATTTAGCCAATCTGAGAGATGTGTAGTGAAATCTCAGAATTGTCTTAATTTGCATTTCTCTGATCAATAATGATCAATAGAGCATTTTTTCTTATGACTAGAAATGATTTTAATTTCTTCAAATGAAAATTGTTCATATCTTCCATTTATCAATTGGATAATGACTTGTATTCTTGTAAATTTGAGTCAATTCTTTATATGTTTCCGAAATGAAGAATTTATCAGAACACTTAGATGTAAACATTTTCTCTCCAGTTTATTTCTTCCTTTCTAATCTTGTCTGCATTAGTTTTGTTTGTACAAAAAAATTTTAACTTAATATAATCAAAATTATCCATTTTGAATTTCATAATATACTCTAGTTCTTTGGCCATAAATTCCTTCCTTCTTCACAGATCTGAGAGGTACACTCTGTTCTTCTAATATGCTTA
Organism: Antechinus flavipes; assembly: GCF_016432865.1. Taxonomy (NCBI): domain Eukaryota; kingdom Metazoa; phylum Chordata; class Mammalia; order Dasyuromorphia; family Dasyuridae; genus Antechinus; species Antechinus flavipes. Next base: position 395,416,226 of record NC_067401.1, read on the forward strand.
TAGGACCACTCTTTATGTGTAAATCATGAATCAATTTCTACCTTATCTTAGTATAGGGTGTTAGGTGTGGGTCGATGCCTAGTTTCTGCCATACTAATTTCCAACTTTCCCATCAGTTTTTGTTAAATTGTGAGTTCTTATCACAGAAGCTGTGGTCTTTGGGCTTATCAAACACTAGATTATTGTCTCTTGTGAACCTAACCTATTCCACTAATCAATTACTCTATTTCTTAACTAGTACAAAGTGGTTTTGATGATAATTGCTTTATAATATAGTTTTAGATCTTGTATAGCTAGGCCACTTTCATTTGCATTTTTTTTTTATTAATTCTCTTGAAATTCTTGACCTTTTGTTCTTCCAGATGAATTTTATTATTATTTTTGGTAACTCTGTAAAAATAATTTCTTGGGAGTTTGAGTGGTATGATACTGAATAAGTAGATTAATTTGGGTAGAACTGTCATTTTTATTATATTAGTTCACCCAACCATCAGCACTTAATATTCTTCTAGTTGATTAGATATGACTTTTTTGTGTGGAAAATGTTTAGTAATTGTATTTATATAGTTCCTGACTTTATCTTGGTAGTTTGATGCCAAAGTATTTAAATTATATAATGCTATTTTACATGGAATTTCTCTTTGTATCTCTTGCTGCTGGACTTTGTTGATAATATATAGAAATACCGATGATTTCTATGGATTTATTTTGTATACTGCAACTTTGCTAAAGTTTTGAATTGTTTCTAGTAGTTTTTTAGTTGTTCTCTAGGATTCTCTAAGTATACCATCATATCATCTGCAAAGGTGATAATTTGGTTTCCTTATTACCTACTCTAATTCCTTTATTTTTTTTCTTCTTCTATTATTCTTAGCAATCAAGTTTCCATGTTCAGCCTACTATCATTTCCGTCATAATTTTAGTATGGATTCTAACCATAACCTATGGCATGAAAAACCATTGTAATTCACTACAAAAAACTAATGGCCAATCTAAGTAAAGCACACCCACTCATAGAAATCATTAATCACTCATTCATTTATCTCCCAGTCTACCTGAGTGGACAAGTCTAGGACATAGCAGTTAGCTGGGAACCAAGACAGTCATGTCTATAGAAGAATGGCTGTCGAAGTCACCACTAAACTGAATCCTGGGCAAAGGTTTCAGATTCTTCAACTGCATCAGGAACAAGGATCATAGCATGCAATCTCAGCCCATGTCTCTAAATATCAAATACCTTTCAGTTACACCCACATGCAAACTATCCTTTTGAGTTTTGACTTAAGGACATTAGTGAAGTCTTCCCAGATTAGGGATGGGTTGATGATATTAGAACCTCTGCCATTCTAAATTCTACCAGATTCAATTCAGGGCCCTGCTGATGATCTGATTATACTGTTTTTGTTGTTGTTGTTGTTGTTGTTGTTGTTGTTGTTGTTGTTGTTTTGTCATTTAAATTTTCCTCTGATCTCCTCCACTTAATACCTATCTCTTTACTGGTAACCTTTCTTATAATCCCTTGATGAGCTCTTGGTTATTCTACCTGCAAATACATTTTATTACTTCCATCCACCCCCACATAAAAATGTCCTATATAGGACACATTGTACAGAAGCAAAATAAAAATATTACGACTCAGAGGTCAATATTAAATAGAGCTCAAAGTAAAATGATATTGCAGGTAGATGGTGTAGTAGTTATAGCCTTCAACTTAGAATCATAAAGACCTGAATTAAAATCTGGCCTTATGTACTTACTGTATGTTTAATTATGGACAAATCACATAAATTCTGTTTGCCTCAGTTTCTTCATAAAAATGAGGATGATAATTACACTTATCTGCTATAACTGTTTGGAGTATCACATGAAATAATAGTTGTTAAATGCTTAGTGTAGTACCTGGTGCATAGCAAATACTATATAAATATTAGTTATAATGAGTTATAATTTTTTATAAACTTCATTATCAAAATCTTATATTTATACGGGATTCAGATCCCTGAAGAAGATATTGAGATTATATGCATGTATGCATGAAAGCATTGAGCAATCAAAATAAATAACCTTCAACAAGCCGATGTTTATAATAAAATGACCAACTTTTTTTTAAATGTAAAAATGCTTTAGCTCCATAAAATGAGTGGTACTAAAAAGATTATATTTATCACATTAATACTGATATTTAGGAAGATTGTTTGATAGTTATTTAGAGGTCATTTGATTTCTTTTGAATAATTTTTCCCCTCCAATGAGTTAATGTTATAGAACAAGAGACATTATAGATTTGTGTGATCCTTCCTCTACTACATTATAGGTTATTTGGATATTTATGAGTAAGTTATTGCCTAAAGCTCCACTGTCACTCACCAAATCTTTGGTAAATTGAGAGATTGATTTCATTTGTGATTTTTCACTATGAAACAGTTTCAGAACAATATAATGTGAAGAAAGCAACATGAAATAGATTTTCACATTACTTGTTGATAGTGTTTGGTATTTTGAAGAGTCAGAAGTGAGAAGAGAGTACCAGAACTACAATTTTAGTTCAGACAGGAAAAAAAAAAATTAATAAATAGATTTTAAGTATTATATTTTTCTAACACTTCCAACATTCCTACTTCCCTTATCAGATAGCCATGTAATATAACAAGGATTTTTATTTTATTTTATTTTATTTCTTAACCACAATTTTATTGTATATCATATTAGAAAATAAAACCACTATTTGGTAACATGGGGAGAAGAGAAACTGGGTGATCAACTTAAATACTAAATAATGAAGGGAAGAGTATATACATGATGATTAATGTAATGAAACGTAATTCTGAAGTAAATTTTACATATCATTCTAAGGTCACAAGCCTATTTCAGTGATGCCATTACTCCACAGTTTTAGAATTTACTTTAGAGTCATATAAGAATGTCTATATAATTATTCCTCATTTTAAAATTTGCTGTCACTGAGAATATCTATCTATCTATCTATCTATCTATCTATCTATCTATCATTAATTCCAAATCCAAATTCCAAAAATATCTTCAAAAATGGCATCAATCAGCGGAGTCTATGTAAAGACTGGAAATACAGTTGTAAATGAATATTCAGAGTAATTAATGCTGATGCTTATTTTTAAAAGTGTCACATTAATTTATTGTCATATGTCATAAAAGGCAGCACCTTCTCATCTGAAACCATCTAAATGATAATTTGGAGGAAATATATGTAGACTGGATCATTAGTAGAGAGACAGCTTTAGAGTGTGAAAAAGGGTTTGCATAGTTGAGGTTTAAGTAGTTTTAGAATTGGTGAGCTTCCAACTGCTGGATAATCTTTTTTCAAAGTTGCCCTGACAATTTCTTGAAGAATTTGGTTGTATCTTTCATAAAAGAATGCTTGTAGTTCATCCATCACCATTTCCACGCAGTTAAAAACCTCATTCTGACTGTCCAATATTTTCTGGTAGTCAAGCTTTGTGTTAAGAATTTCACTTTGTGAGTACTGAAGATACAGAGTGGGGTCCAGTTCTTCATCAGTAATTTTGGTTTCCTCTAAAATCCTGATATCTCTTTGGCTACTTTCTGGTGATGATGCAGCAATAGTTGATCCCAATTTGCACACTCCCAAGAAAACCTGGCTATATATCTCTGTCACTGATGCTTCCAAGGCAACACCTGCTGACTGCCCTTTTGATTCTTCAGAGCATTTTGGTAAGGTCCCATTATCTTCAAGTCCATTTGTAAAATGCTTGAATTCTTCAGAAGTTGAAGACATTGGCTTAAAAGTATCAAGACTGATGCCATCAACATCTCAGAAAAGGTTCAAGTTTCTGTGCAGAGAACTAAAAACTGTAGAGGAGACAGCCAAGGCATTTACTTTCAGCTAAGTATATGATAGATAGCTATATCAACTAATAGATCTGCTGAGCTCTGTGATACCCTAGTGAAAGGGTGTTAGTGACTTCTAATGGTTTGTTTCTTTCATGCTAGCCTTCAACAGGACTGACACTTGGCTTTTTGATTGTTGTTATATTCTTGTGGGGCCATATGAGTGGGCTTGAGATCTTATTTTTTTTTCCTGTTTTAGGACTATCCACAGAATTTTCTTTTTCTTGAGACATCTTTAGTAGTGTCTGGGAAAGCAGAAGATAACAGTAAAGATTTTCAGAGAGGTAGAGCTTGATATTAATTGATGATCTTGAGTCACCTCCAAAACTCCCATGCAAAGCAGCAATCGGATGGCAGAAGTGCACTTGCATAGAGGTCAGACCAAGGATTTATTTATTTTATTATTTTTTTTTAAAGAAGGAATAAAAATCAACAAATCAATCAGATTTTATTTGGGGGGAAAATCTGGCATTATACATAATGTTCAATATTAAGGCATATCCTGCCTCCACTCCATCTCTACTCCACCACCTATACAAATGATGAAGCCAAATTTATATATGTATATACACACATTAGAAAGAGCTTTTTTTTTTTTTTTTTTTTCTTTTCCTCATTGTGGATTGTAATGGGCTGAGGCTTGAGTTGATGCACTGAGGTCCCAAGCACGTGAGGTTAAATAGTCATTGGACTATACTCTATTAATATATATGCTTGGAGAAAGAATGGCCCCCACCCACTCTTTGTGCAAGTCCTGATGTGTTATATAGGAAATGACGTTTTTGGTGGGTGGAGGCAGGTGGGTGGAAAAGGAAGCGGAAAGAGAGACTGCTGGCTGGCATCTTGACACAGCTGCTCGCATTGCTGTCGCAACCGTCCTTCACCTCCAATCCCCCTCTGCTACTGGCTTCCTGTCTGCCCATATTGCTATCGCAATCCTTCTTCACCTTTTCACTTCAATAAAGATTGAAGACTTTTCCCTTAACCTGAATTCCTGACTTGGGCTGATTTTAAATACGTGGTCATCACAGTGGACAAGAAGTAAATTAATTGATTCAGAACTAGAATATCACAAACATCAAGGTCTGTTCTTATCTTTCTTCTTTGAAATTAAACTTACTCTTTACCATTTTTCAATATATATATGTAAATACATATTTCATTGTTTTATAGTTTTTTTTTGTATTTTCATTGATTTAGTCACTGCACGTATTACCCACTGATTCTATCACTGTGCATTTTTTTTTTACTTCTTTACATTTACTTCTTTTTAAATTACTTGAAATAAATCTTTCCATATTTCTCTGCATTAATATATTTATTGTTTCTTTTAGCAATGTCCATGTTTAGCTATTCTCCAATTAATGGATCTTGGCATTATTTCTGATTCTTTATTACTATAAATGTTAATATATGTATATTTTTATATATGAAACCTTTCTTTTTTTTTTTTTTTTTTAAGTGAATTCCTTGAGGTACATAGCTAACAGTGGAATATCAGAGTGAACAAGTGTAGAGATTTTATGCTACTTTATTTGTATAGGTCTAATTGATTTCCAGATTACCTTTATTAATTCATAGCTCCACCCATAATGCAATAGTGTATTTATTGTTTCACAGTTCCTTCAATATTTCCATTATTTTTTTGGTTGTCTTTACTAATTTCAGAATATGAGTTGAAGCCAACAATGTTTTGATCTACATTTTTCTTATAGATGGTAATAACTATCATTTTCCTACATGATTATTAAGAGTTTGTAATTCTTCCTTTGACAAATGTTTGTTTGTCTGTTTGTTCATATAATTTTGAAGAATCACTTTTGGTCACGTTTCATTAATTGATTACCTATGTTAAATATAAATCCTCATTGAAAAGCTTAGATTAAAGAAAAATTTCCTATTCTATGACTTTCCTACTTGTGGTACAGGCATCAACTTTGTTTATTCAAAAGCTTTTCAATTGATTTTTCAATACAATTAAGAAAATACAGAGCTTTACAAAAGGGGGGAGAGATAAGATCTCCTAGGAAAACTGTAAAATAGTGGCAAAAATTAGGTTTAGACAACCAATTTTCACTATATCTCATAATAAATTCAATAAATAAATTCAAAAGGCATATATGAGCTGAGTATTAAAGATCATAAAGATAGAAGAGAAGCAGATAATATATCATTTACAACTCTGGGTATGGGATGAATCCTTAAAAAAATAAGTGATGGGGTAAATTACACACACACACACACACGCACACACGCACACACATGTGTGTGCCTCCATGACATCTCACAGATTCAATATCTGCTATAGTGCTGTTTGCACTTTCTAGCATGCAGACTCAGATATCTTAGCTGTAATATTCTTCTCTAAAATATATTGTTCTCTGGAAGCAGGTTTCTTGGGGGACTTCTGGGAGCAGCCTTAGTTTCAGTTCAGAGTAAGCACCCCAAATGTAGCCAGGAGTTAAAGTCTAAATCCTTTATTTTCTCCTTCAAAGTCTTGAATCTTTTCCTGGGGTGCAGTAAGCTTTAATAGAGGCCTATCTTTCTCCTTGGTTCCTGTCACTAGTCTTTTGCTCTGCCAGCTTCTGCCTCTATCTCTCTCCAAATGTCTCTGAATCCAAAGGTTTGTACTTCAACCTCCAGCTAGCACAAAGGTGGAAAATTGAATGATTCTGTCTCCGCCTCTGAGAGTGGGCTTCTCCTTTAGTGGGCTTGTCCCTTGGCCCTGAGAGCTCCTCCTTATATATGCTCTCTTAAATGTGTGAATCTTGTGGAACTCTAATAAGTACTAAGTACATTAGTGAACTAGAGAACTGTTAAGTACCATGCTAAATTAGATAGCTGACTTAGCACCTTGTAAGAATCCTAACACTCAGCATGTGCACTTAGATAACAGCTGATGCACAAACTTACTGATCATGCTGTGGGAGGAAAATAATTGCATTTCCATAAAACAAAAAACAGGGAATTGTTAAGGATCATGCCTAAGTTAAGGGATAGATCAATTCTCTGAGAGCCTCTGCAGCTGTGGATCATAACACTTGAAGAAATTGCAAAGCAGCCTTTGCTGATGCAGGTGTTCCTTATGGATTGTGAATGAAATAAATTGGAGACAAGAGGGAAGAGGAGGGAAGTCGGACAATGCAACTGCCTCTCAGTCTTCTTGTATCATCATCATCCTCTCACATGAAGAGATCCATTCTACAGATCTGAGTTAGACCTCCAGCAGCCACTGGCAGGTGGCTCCCATATTACAACAAATATCTTCATACATATGCATTAGAAAAAGCTTTTTCTTTCTTTTCTTCATCATGGACAAGAAGTAAATTAATTGGTTCAGAATTAGAATATTACAAAAATCAAATTCTTCTAAATGCAGTATTTCAATTATTTGCATTACTTATTTTACTTTTCAACTATTCCTTGAATATTTATCTATGGAAAATGAAAATGACATGAAAATTAAAATAATGGATTAATTCTTTTTGAATGATTCCTACATTGTATATTTTAAAATAAAATTAAAGGCATTTTCCCCTAGATAAGTTATGTTTTCTGATAATTTTATTTTATAATTTCTAAATCTCTTTCGACTACTTTCAGAAATTACTGGTTGTATAACTGATGAGGTTAGTGGCAGTGCCCAGAATTGTGGAAATCCCCTTTTGGTCTAAGGTGCAGGTCTTTCATGAAAGAATTCATGAACCCAAAATATTAATGGCAAAAAAAAAATGGAGGTTTATTGTTGTATAAGAAGCTAGCTTTACTAGGAAGCCTGACTTCCTCAGAGGCAAGTCCTATTAAGGAAATGACATTAGTGCTGAGAAGAGAATGTCTTCACAGCAGGCAGGGTCCTACTTTGGACATTCTTCAAAGAAGTGAATTTGAAATTGCCCTTTAAAGAGGAATCTTGAGACTCAGGTTTCAGATTGAAAAGAAAGCCAAAGTAAAAACAGGTAAAAGAAACAGACAGAGGCTCTTGGACAGATTTCACCGGAATTACATGAACAGCTGTTTATCAAAATCAGGCCCAGATCTCCAATTGGAATTTCCTGAAAAAGGGTCTGGCATCTCCAAAAGATCAGTGGGGTGATTTGTTTTAGAAAGGCCCAGTCGAATGACACCATTTAACATGTCTGGGAAGATATGCTTCCCAGGAGGGCTTGAGACTGGAATCTCCCTTCTTTACAGATCAAAAGGGAACACAGTGTTCAGAGTGTTAATTTTACAGATCAAAAAGGGACAGTTTTCAGGGATTATTACAGAGTTCACTTGCATCATAATCTTGATCAAAAAAGTCAAACCCTCATCTGTAAGTGCCTTAATTCCTCATCTGTAAAGCAAGCTGAAGAAGGAAATGCAAACTATTGGAGTACAGTTGAAAAAAAAATTGGAGTCAGAGAAAATTGAACCTGAAGTGCCCAGACAAGAGAAAATACAGGACAGCCAAAATAATATAAATTTAAGAGCATTTATTGCTAGTTAGCTACTGACTCCCACTCAGAACAGGGGAGTCAGTATCAAGCTATTTCAGAGACACATATTTATAGAAAGAAATATAAAAGCTCCATAATACATCTGTCATATTAAAGGAATTTCATCCTAGACAGGAGGCAAAGATTATCACACTAAGAGTGCCATTCCCAGACAAGCAATAAGACAGTATTTCTTTATGTTTATCAAGTTGTCAGGGTCTTAGGTTTTTTTTTTTTTTTTTTTTTTTTTTTTTTTTAGGGCAGCACATCTGAGGGTATAAAAATATCATCTACATGGGTGTGAAGAACTAGTAACAAACTTCTAATTGCAGAGTTTCAAGATTATGTTTCTCATTGTCCAGAGGGATATCCTTCCACCTAGCAGAAATGACTAAAAAGACGAGAGGTATAAATGCTGAAAATTTATTCAATGTGTTATGCCACAGTTTTCTTTTGTAGTCCTGACTCGGTTTCCCTAATTTTCCTGACTGTCTCCCTAAATTGTCCTGCTTCAGTTTCCCTAATTGTTCTGCCTCAGTTTATAATTGTTCTGCTCAATCCTGCAAACCACCCTTCCCTCTTAATCAGAATATTTGATGAAAAAAAGGTACTATATTTTAGAATATCAGAATGCCTCTCCCCATCCCAAGCTATTGTTATGCCACAGTTCTCTTCTATTGTTCTAACTCAGTTTCCTTAATTATCCCGACCCAGTCCTGACTCAGTTTCTCTAATTGTTCTGCTTCAGTTTATAATTATCAGCGCAAAGCTCAGTCCTGCAAAACCTCCACTCTCTCTTTATCAGAATATTTGATAAGGATAAAAGATTTTATGTTTTAGAATATCAGAATGCCTCTCCCCATCCCAAGCTATTGGAATGTTAGATATCGTCTTATCAAGCTGTGCCCCCCCATCTCCAGAGACTCACCCCACCCTTTCAGAGTCCCGTTCCTGCTCTCAGCACCCTGACTCCACCCCTGCTTCAGCCTACTCTCTGAGTCTGAGCCATGTGTATATAGCTCATTGAGAACTCACATTGTTTGCTGGATTCTTGGAGATGCTAGTCTCATTCAGCCCTGGGACCAAACCATAGATCTATTTGGTCCCATTAAATCTCTTCCTTTCAAATAAAATATTAAATACTCTCTAATCTCTATCTTGCCTGAGTTTCTCTGGCATTACAAAGTATTTAAGTTGCCTTTTAGGTATTCTTTAAGGACAATTTTGCAATTGAATCTATATAAGTAGTGAATGTGTTTGGATATATTCATTTTTTTTTAATCTTTGTTATACTTAACTCCTTTTTTAGGCGTAGTCCACTTGCTAAAAGTCACAATAGCTAATTCTCTATTTTTTTATTTTTATTTTTAGGATTAACCTCCCTTATGGAGTCAAGGGTTCATTAGAAACTTGTCACAACTTAATGACATCTTTCTCTTTAATGGCGTCTTCCTCTTCCTTAATTGTGAGTTCTTCTAGGGAATTTGTCTTTCTCCTTGTTAATTGCTAAAAAGCCTTATGAATTTAGCGAGTTATTAACAGTGCAATGAAATCTTCCCACTTTGATTTGGGGGGAAAAGAAAAGGGATAAGATAGTCATAGTTCCACTGAATTGTACCATTATAAATTATATTATCCTCTATTCTTCATGCCACATTTTAAGGAACACATTTTAAGAGCATAAAGTTGACTGGGAGCTAGCTGGATCAGTAGATAGAATAATGGGCCTGTGATCAAGAGAAGCTAAGTTCAAATCCAACCTTTGACCCTTACTAATTGTGTGGTCTTGGGCAAGTCACTTAACTCTAATAGCCTCTACCAAGAAGAAAAGAAGAAGAAAATAGAATTGGCACTGAATAAGACAACAAATATATCAAAGAGACTACTAACCATGGCAAATAAAAAAGTCACATTAAGAAAAGGGGGATATGTTCAATATTTTCTTGGTCAACTTTATTTTCTTTATGCTTTCCTTAAAATGTGGCAAACAAAAATATCAGATCAAAAGGGAAAAAAAGGAAAAACAAAACAAAACAAAACAAATAACAATCTTTTCAGGCTTCTCTGAAATAAACCTGCTCATAATTTCTTATAGAATAATAATATTCATTTTCATATACTATTACTTATTCAGCAATTTCCCAACGGAAGGTCATCCACTCAATTTCCAATCCTTGCCACTACCAAAACAGTTGCTACAGTTTTGAACATGAGCCCTTTCCCTGCTTTTATGATCTCTTTGTGATACAGACCCAATAGAGATACTGCTGTATCAAAAGATGTGCACAATTTTATAGCCCTTTCGGCATAGTTCCAAATTGTTTCAGAAATGGTAGGATAATTTCACAACTCCATCAACAATGTATTAGTGTTTCAGTTCTCCCACATCCCTTCCAACATTTACCATTATCTTTTCCTATCATCTCAGCCTGAGAAGTGTGAGGTGGTATTTCAGAGTTGTTTTAATTTGAATTTCTCTAAATTATAGTGAAATAGAGCGTTTTTTTTTTTTTTAAATATGACTATTGATGGCTTTAATTTTGTCATCTGAAAATTGTCTGCTCATATCTTTTGACCATTGATCAATTGAGGAATTTTTTGCCTCTTGAAAAATGCTAATTATCTTTTAAAAATTTACTGCCTTACTCTCATTTCTTCCTCCAACTTTTCTTCATTTGTGTATTTCTTTAACTCATCTAGACTTCATGATGCAAAATAATTTTTTATTAGATGATCTCTGACTTTCTTCTTAATTGAAATTGCATGATCCTAATTCTATTGAATACTTAATAAAAATGAATGCTATGCCTTCTTTTCCTCTCTTTTTAAAATTTCTCCTCTTTCCTAAAGTATTTTGGTCTAACTTAGAAATGAAATTATTCATTGCTACCCTATCGTTCATACTGAGAATCACAGTTGTGTATGTTGGCATTTAGTCAATAAAATGGTTCACTATATAGTCCAAAATTAGAAAACATTTGTCAGAAAATTGAGGAATTCTGAAAGAATTTAGCTTGAGCTTAGTATATATTTCCAAGGAGGAAGTTAGATTCTAGGAGCATTTTTAAGAATTCAAATATGATGCAAATCTATGGATTTGGATTCCTTCATTACTTTATTGTGATTATCATTTTAAGTCCATGTTTCTACCTATTTCAAGCATCACATTATTGCATTGGCAAACATTATACAAACACAGATGGTAAAATGTGCAATTTTCCTATTTTTTTTCCTAATCTTGTTATAGAAGCCATTATATTTTCTCTAATGAGTACTTCTCTCAATTTACCCTGTTTTAAAGAAACTGCCAGGTAAACTGCACTGTCAAAGATAAGCAGTGTTAGGCATGCCTTTATTTATTTGGCAAACAGGTGTTTAATTTCCTATGTGCCCAAAAAATAAAAAAAAAATTCTTGAATTTTACATTCCCAGATTATTCTAGTCACAAAAATAAAAGTGATGACTGTTTCTATCACAATGATTTGTATATGGATGAAATGTAATAATTACTGAAAAATAAAATACAAGCTTTTATTAAAATGTATGATTTCTATTTCACATTTTAGTACTTCAAATGTTCCTTGATTTCATTAATGTGGATTGACCCACCTCCCCAACCATCCCCCCATCAATGAAGACTGTAATCCCTCCAATTAAACAAAAACAACATGAATCATGTGCTTAGTCTGTGAAAATTACTTCTTTAATCAGTAGAATTTTTTTTAAAAGTTCAGAGAGTCAAATCAGTCACTGTCCTCCAAGAATTTATAATGTACAGCCAAAAAAACCCCAAAAAACAAAAATCATATTACAAGATAATTTGTGGGAAAGGACAGCATTCAAGAAACAATTATTAAGTGATTACTATGCTCAAAGAATTGTTCTAAATGTTAGAGTACAAAGAAAGGAGAGAAAAAAAAATGAGCCAAAGATAATAAGGGACAACTCAGTAGTACCCTGGAATCAGGATGACATGAGTTCAAATGTGGCCTCAAACATTTGGTAGCTATGTGACTCCATTGCTAAAGTGCAATGTGCTGCAACATGTTTAGTTTCTGTTGGAATCACAGTGAATAAAGATACTCCTATACCAATTCAAAAACAAGTTTTATTGTAATAAGAGAAGGAAAGATAAAAATGATACATTATAAATTCAGGGGAACAGCTACATCTGCATCACACACTGCTGGAGAGTCCTAGTTCAGCCTCCAGAGTCCCAACTGGGAATATTCCAGGCAATGTATCCATTCCATGGGCGAGACTCTAAAAGGTAAAGGGGAGGGCCCCACTTATCATACAGCTTCATACAGTTTAAAAAGGGATCTTTTAGGGCAGGTAGGTGGCACAGTGGATAGAGCACTAACCCTGAAGTCAGGAGGACCTGAGTTCAAATCTGGTTTCAGATAGTTAATACTTCCTACCTGTATGACCCTGGGCAAGTCACTTAATCCCAATTGCTTCAGGGAAAAAAAAAAGATCTTTTCCTCCCCTCAAATTAAGTGTGTGATCCCCTTCCAAACAGACCTTTGTTATTCAAGATATTTTCTTCATTGGAAGTAAATGACACCTTCAGGGGAGAAAACATCTATTGGAGTTATGTTTTACAACTATGGGGACACAAATACTTTTTCATAACAAGAAGTCATTCCATGAACATATTCCCAAACCCTATAATAAGGCCTATTACAGATTGACATAGAAGAGTTTTATATTGATTATTCTCTTTCAGTGCCCATGGGAAAATAATTTACTTCTGTTTGCCTCAATTTCCCTATCTATAAAATAATCTGAGAAGGAAATATCAAACCAATCCACTGTCTTTGACAAGAAATTACCAAATGAAGTTGTGAAGAGTCAGGCACAACTGAAATGACTCAACAACATTAAAGATAAAGGAGTAAATCTCAATTCTTCTATATGGTGTAATAGATGATTAACAATAACAATAACAACAAGAAACAAGCAAGCCAGAAAGGGTGAGGAGCATAATGGTCAATCTTTTAATGTTAGAGCTTTCCCTAGGAATATGTGTATTTCAAGAGCAGTGTAATAGTGATTTAGAGTCAAAAGTTTCTCAGCTTGTAACAATAGCCATTGATTACACTCTGATGGATTCAGATCTATATACTATGGTGTACTTTATTAAACTGAATAATTGACATTTGTTTTTCTTTAAGCTTTTGAGCCATTTCAGAATCAACTTTTCTATCGAAGTGTCTTTTAGACCATAAATATATTTAAATGAACTGGTTTGATTTTTATATAATACAATGTTCCATTCATCCTATCATCTTCCTCTTATGCTAGGATCATTTTAGACTAAAAGGTAGAGAACATATGAACCGACTCAATATAAATTCATTTTTCTGATAATATTTTTTGGATATCAATATGGTTTTCATTTTTTAAATTGGTTCTATTCCTTTACTAAAACAATTAACATAATGCATAAATATAGCATGGATGTAGCTAGTCACTCTTGAATTTAAGGTATAATATCTTCTAATGACAAGGCAAAATGTTTGGTTTTGGAAGTTTCACCTCTTCCTTAGATCTAATAATTGATTTCTTAAAATTGATATGATAAACTTATTTTAAAGGCCTTGTATACATTCAACACATACTTCCTTTTAGCTTACAGAGTTGTACTTGATCCACTGATTTGCTCCTCAAACTTCAAAAGGTGGGTCTCTGGAGTAGATATGATAGCCTAATTCTTCCAAAGGTAGTTCTGGATCAGCTGTAGCAAACTGGGCAGCATCCTCAATCTCTTTCCTTACTTCAACATCAATTTCTTTTAATTCTTCAATAGTGCAAGATTGTTGTTCATCATTTTGTTTTTTAAAAGCATGATAAGGTCACTCTGACTCCTTATTTCCTGCATTTTTCCCTCAAGTATGATAACTGACATATGATTTTAATTTTAATAGATTATATTTTAAGTGAATAGTTGCAAACATAAAATGTAGTTCTAAGCCCTACTCACTGACAAATCAATGTTTTTGATTTATTTTCTTTTCATAAATGTCAATAGCAAGTTATTCCCTAAGAACTTTCACAGGAGGCAATTAATTTATGAAACTTAAATTTCATGAGATTAGGGACTTTCACATTTATCTCTATCTTCAAAACTAAGCATAGTCTCTGGAAAACATTAGTTGCTTAATAAATGCTTGTTGAGTGACTAATACATTTTGTTTTGACAAATCAGTCACTTCCCTGCAAAGAAACTGCCTTCCAAGGATTTTTACATAAAAAACTTCTTAACCAGTACCACTTAATTTTATGATTGTAATTCCATTTTCAATTTCAAACTTTGAAACCAACATTGAAAATCAACATTTGATTTTATTGTTTTATTTTCCTTGTAACGGTCAGTTCAACAAGCTTTTATTTTGGCATGATTATAGATGCCAAAAATTATAATAGTTGATATTTATAGAATGCTTTCAATGTTACAAAGTGATTTACAACTGATTTTTACAGTAATCTGTGAGCTATGTGTTGCAGATAACTCATTGTTGTCATGTTACAAATGAGGAAACAGATACAAAAGTTTATTGCCTGTCCCATGGTCACACAGCTAACAAATTTCTTAAATTGCATTTAAATTCATATCTTCTTGAGTTAAGGTTAATCATTTTATTAATTTCCCCACATTGCCTTTCTAATATCTTCATCTATGTTTCAGGCATCATTTAGTAAGGACTAGTTATGTTCAAGGCACCATGATAGGTGTTAGGGATACAAATATGTATAAGTATAGCCACATCCTTGAAAAGCTTATAATCTAATAATAAAGATGATAAATATCTTGATTAAAACAAACAAAAAAACAAAACAACAACAACAACAACAAAAATCACCTGTATATTAAGTAATAAAAGCAAAGTATTAATGGAATATCTGAGGAAAGCAATATCCTATCATAGGACTCTTTCAAAGTAGCATGGAAGAAATAGAACCTGTGTTTGTACTTCATAGAATCAAAAGAATTGGAATTAGGTTAAATTCATTCCATGAAAATGGAATAATGTAAAGAAATAGACAAATTATAATAGAATAAATTTAGTGAACTATGAAAGACTTGATAAGTATATAAAGTATGAAAAGAGGAGCAATATGAAGATCAATTGGTTACAGATTGTGAAGGTCACCGAATGATAAGATGAAGATCTTATTCCTAATTAAGTGGACAATGGGAATTTATCTAAGGATTTTGAGTAGGAAAATGATATGATAAAGATTCATGAAAGTTCTTTCTAAGCAAGAATCTAAAAACGAGGTATTGAAGGCCTTATTATCAGCATTTTCAATTAAGTAGTTTTAATTAAAAATATGAGAACTTAGAAAGTATTAAACAATATTATGGCTATATAGTCGTCTTGCAAAATATATATATAATCAGATAGTTTAAACATTTTACTTCTACATTTTTCTGAAGAAAATCATACCTTTAAAGCTAAAGAAGTTAATCACATTTTATTCAAAGTAAGAATTAAAATATAATTTGTATTTATTTTACTATTCATCTAAATTATAACTTATTTCAATTTTACAAAACTATTCTAAAGATAAAATTGTACAGTTCTAATGGCATACTATTCCATGGCTATAAAATCAGTTTGGTCAATTCAGAGGGAAAAAGAAAAAAAAAAAAAGAAACAAGAACAGTTTGCTTTTTCTTCACTTAATAAGTGGGCATTTCGGTTATATAAATTTGATTGAAATCATATAATCAAATTCTATGTCCACTTACTGAGTCTTCAAATTGAGACCATGTATGCATTTTTAGAGAACTATTAGAAAAATTGCTATGGGGTATTTGGAGGGTCCCAAATATAAACCTTGATTCTCTGCAATAATTACATTCCCAAGTACTCTTTTTAGCCCTTATTTTCTTATTTCTTTTCTTTTCTTTTTTTTAAATATGACTATTGATGGCTTTAATTTTGTCATCTGAAAATTGTCTGCTCATATCTTTTGACCATTGATCAATTGAGGAATTTTTTGCCTCTTGAAAAATGCTAATTATCTTTTAAAAATTTACTGCCTTACTCTCATTTCTTCCTCCAACTTTTCTTCATTTGTGTATTCTTTAACTCATCTAGACTTCATGATGCAAAATAATTTTTTATTTGATGATCTCTGACTTTCTTCTTAATTGAAATTGCATGATCCTAATTCTATTGAATACTTAATAAAAATGAATGATATGCCTTCTTTTCCTCTCTTTTTAAAATTTCTCCTCTTTCCTAAAGAGCTTTAAGGGAGGTGTGGACTCCCTTGAAGTTAGAAAGTTTACTTTGTGAAGCTGGCATACTTGTGAACTCCAATGAGTAAAGGTGTGAACACAAGCCTTGTATTAATTAGTTCTACTTAGTACCTTGTTTCAGGTTCTGGCCAAAATATTCTTGTAAGATTAGATCAACTCTAATTAGTTAGCAGTTAGTAAGGATTCCAACAGGGCTCTGTTTCCAGAGTGAAGGGCACACTGTTCCAAACTTCACAGGTTTTGTGCAACTGTTTTCAGAAATCCTTCTAGGACTTTGACCACAAGCATTCTTTTATGCTCCAAAGCTGTTACATGTGACCCTGTCCCAAAGTAGCTATTGTGCAGTCTTAAAGAAAGAATATATTCCTTTCATCATGTTAATATAATGCTGGATAAACTGAGGTAAGATAGCAATTAGAGAGTTTTAAATATTTTATTTGAAAAGGAGAAATTTACTAGGACCAAATGGATCCATGGTTTGGTCCCAGAGCTGAATGAGACTATTCTCTCCCAGAATCCAGCAACAAATGTCAGATACAAAGATTCTTTTATAGGGTAACAAGAATGATGACCTCATTCACCAGGGGGAGAAACCTGGGATAGGGATGACCTAATGGGAGTAAGCACCTGGGATGGGGATGCCATAATGGAGGGAGGCACCTGGGATGATGTAATGGAGGGTGATACTGGAGATGGGGATAGGCTCCTAATATTCTAATGATGCCTAAATTATAAGACCTTTATCCTAGCAAATATTTTAATGATTAAGAGGGAATGGTTATAGCCTGAGGCATATAGTAACTGAAGTAGGACAATTAGGTGGGTCAGGACATTAAAAGGGAACTGTGGCACAACATTAACAATATGGTTTCCCAATTAATTTAATTATAATAGTTTATTTTAGAAAAAAAACAAAAGTCCAATATTTGGTGACCTGTCACTTGAATTTTACCATGTGTTATTGTGATATACAAATGGCATGTGGTATACAACTCTTAAATTCCAACCATAATCAACTTTCGATTGCTATATAAAAATTCATAATATTGTCATTAAAGGGGAAGGAGATGATGCATAGTATTTATGTTCCTTATTATTATTATTTAATGGGAAGTAATGAAAAACAACTCAAAAAAACTTTTAGAAAAAATGGTATTTGATTGTTTGTTTATTGTTGCTTCCAGACCTTTCACCCCAGAGATATCAAAGAGGAACTGAAAGTTCAGCAGAAAAGTTCTGTGGAACAAGACTGGGAGCCTAGCACACAATGCCAGCTCAGGCTTTTGCATCTTTCAGCTTGAGGATAGCAAGAAGGACTCGGAAGATCAATGGAAAGGGTCTGTGGCAACAGGGTAGGAGACTGCTGTGCAATTCAAGTACAGTCCATCAGCAGAGCCCCAGACCTGGGCCGCACACTAGATTTTATAGCTACTTTGGGGCAGGGTCACATGTAATAGCTTTGGAGCATAAAAGAGTGCTTGTGGTCAAAGTCCTAGAAGGATTTCTGAAAACAGTTGCACAAAACCTGTGAAGTTTGGAGCAGTGTGCCCTTCACTCTGGAAACAGAGCCCTACTTTAACAAACCATTAAACGTTGAATAATAGGCTAGGACAATGAGCAGAAAACAAAAAAAAAAAAGTTTCTGAGCATTGAAAATTACCAAGGAAGATAAAAACACATATTCAGAAGATAATAACAAAGGCAATGCACCTACATTCAAAGCTTCCAAAAAAAATAAAAATTAAGTTCAGGCCATGAACTCTCAGGAAGATGTCCAAAGGGACTTGAAAAATCAAATAAGAGAAATAAAGGAAAATTTAGGGAAATAGGTGAGAGAGGTGCAAAAGTAAATCTAAAAAGCTAATGAGGAGAATACCTCAAAAAACAAAATTGGGTAATTGGGAAAGGACCTACAAAAGCTCACTGAGGAAACTAATTCCTTAAAAAAATATAATTGAGTAAATGGAAGCTCATGACTTTATGAGAAATCAAGATACAATAAAGCAAAATAAAAAAAAAAAATAGTAGAAGAAATTGTGTAACATGTTAAGGACCGTACTTAACTGAAGAGGCAGTTCAATTCTCTGAGAGCCTCCACAACTGTGGATCATAAGATCTGAAGAAGTAGCAAAGCAACTTTTACTGACACAGGTGTTGCTTGTGGACTGGGAATGAAATTAATTGGAGGCAGAGCTAAAAGGAGAGAGGTCAGACAATGCAACTGCCTCTCAGTCTCTTTATGTCACCATCATCTTCTCACATGAAGAGACCCATTCTACAGGTGTGAGTTAGACCTCTAGCAGCCACTGGCAAGTGGCTCCTGTATCACAACAAACATGTATAATATCTCACTGTAAAAATAATCAACCTGGCAAATAGTTTCATGAGAGATAATTTAAGGATTTTTGGACTGCCTGAAAGATACCATAAGAAACCTTTGACAGCATCTGTCAAGAAATCAATTTTAATAAGCCCTTATTATCATAGAACTAAAGGGTAAAAGTCTTTGAAAGAATCCATGATAAGGGGCAGCTAGAATTGAGCACAATGAATAGAGCACCTGGATTGAAATCAGGAGGATCTGTGTTCAAATCCAGTCTCAGACACTTACTAACCGTGAGTTTAGGTAAGTGATTAATCCCCATTATTTTACTAAAAAAAAAAAAAATCCAAGATCATCTCTTGAAAGAGACCCCAAAATGAAAACTCCAAGAATGTTATACCTAAATGCCAGAATGATTATATCAAGGAGGAAAATATTGCAAGCATCCAGAAAGAAGCAACACAAGCATGAAGAAGACACAGTCAGGATCACACAAGACATAACAGCTACTAAATTAAAGGATTGAACAGCTAGGGATATAATAGTCAAGAAACAAAAGAAGCTTAGACTATAACCAAAGATCATCTATCCAGTAAAATTAAGCATAATCATTTGGGGAAATATAGCCATTCAGTAAAATAGGGAATTTTAAAAATAAAATATTTTTTAAAGGTTAAGCTATTTTCATCCTCACATAGGAAAATGATACTTTTAATTCTTCTGAACTGATTCTTAATTAGGGCAGTTAGAAAGAATATATGTAGACAGGTTAACTGTAATGTGATTATTTAAAAAAAAAACATACACATACCCATGTACATGGGAGAGGGGGAGTACAATTAAGGAAATAACTCCTTCAAAAATAAAATTGGTCAAATAGAAAAGAAGATAAAAATGATCTAACTGAAGAAAATAATCCATTAAATATTAGAATTGGACTAGTGGAGGAAGCTAATGATTCTATGAGACATCCAGTATCAAACAAAATAAAACAAATTTAAAAAATAAAAAAAAATAGTAGAAGAAATTGTGTAACATGTTAAGGACCGTACTTAACTGAAGAGGCAGTTCAATTCTCTGAGAGCCTCCACAACTGTGGATCATAAGATCTGAAGAAGTAGCAAAGCAACTTTTACTGACACAGGTGTTGCTTGTGGACTGGGAATGAAATTAATTGGAGGCAGAGCTAAAAGGAGAGAGGTCAGACAATGCAACTGCCTCTCAGTCTCTTTATGTCACCATCATCTTCTCACATGAAGAGACACACAAGACCTAGTACAGTAGAAGGAAAGAAGAAAAGTTTTTTTGAACTTTAATCTCATCATATTTGGCTCAAAGAGAGAATAAAATACTCATTTGGGTATAGAAATTTATTTTACCTTATGTAGAAGTAGAATGGGGAAAGAGAAAAAAAGAAGGATGGATAGCTGATAGAAGGGATGTCAGACTAAAGGAGATGGAATCAGAATCAAAACATTGGTGAGGAGGGACAGTGCAAAAATATAGAAAAAAGTATAAATAGAAAAAATAGGTTGAAGGAAATACACAATTAATAATAACTATGAATGTGAATGGGAGGATAGCAGAGTAGATTAAAATGCAGAATCTCACAATATGTCATTTGCAAGAAACACATTTGAAGCAGAGAAGTAAGATACTGAATTAAAAGGCTGGAGTCTATCATTATGCTTCAACTGAAGTAAAAAATAACAAACAACAACACCAAAGGGGGGAAAAAAAAGGGATAGCAATTCTGATCTCAGACAAATCAAAAGCAAAAAAGATATCTAATTAAAATATATAAGGAAGAAAACTATAATTTGCTAAAAGATACCATACACAATGAAGTAATAGCAATACTAAATACTAAACCAAGTGGTAAAGCATCTAAATTCTTAGAAAAGTTATGTGTAAGTTACAGGAAATAGCAGTTATGAAAGTTATACTAGTGGGAGAGCTCAGCTTCACTCTCTAATAAATAGATAAATCTAACTAAAAAACAAAACAAAACAAAATAAAAAACAAGAAAAAAAATTAAAGAAGTGAATAGAATTTTAAAAGTTCTATATGAGAGACCTCTGGAGAAAAGTGAATGATGATAGAAAGGAATATGCCCTTTTCTCAGATGTACATGGCATCTACACAAAAATTAACCATGTAGTAGAGCATAAAAACTTTCTAATAAAATACAGAAAGGCAGATTTTAAAAAATTCATCCTTTTCAGATGTTATGCGATAAAAATTGCATGTAATAAAAGACAATGAAAAATAGACCAAATATTAATTGGGAAATAAATAATTCTAATGAATCAGAGGGTCAAGTATCAAATCATTGAATGAATAATATCACCCAAGAGAATGACAATAATGACAGTAATAAATAATATACCAAAACTTATGGGATATAACAAAATCGTTCTTATGTAAAATTACATATCTCTAGATGCTTGCATCTAGACAAGGAGTCCAATGAATCAGGCATGCAACTAAAAATTCTATAAAAAGAACCAATTAAATATCAAAATAGAAATTCCTAAAATCAAAGGAAAGATTAATAAATTTTTAAAAAAAATAATTGAACCAATAAATATAAGTTGGCTTTATGAATCAAAACAATAAAATAGGTAAACCTTTGGTTTATTTATTTAGAAAAAGGAAGAAAGAAAACCAAATTACCAGTATCAAAAATGAAAAGGGTGAATTCATCACAAATAAGGAGGACATTTAATTAATAATTAGGAGATAATTTGCTCAAATATATGTGAAAAAATCTTGTAATCTAATTGAAACAGATATTTACAAAAATATAAATTGCCCATCTTCACATGAGTTAACAACATACTTAAATAATCTCATTTTAGAAAAATAAACTGAACAAACCATTAAGTGAACTTCCTAAGAAAATATTACTAGGGCTAGCTGGATTTCCAAGTGAATTGTACCAAACATTAATACTTTATTTAGAAAAGTAGGTGAAAAAGGAATCCTACTAAATTTGTTTTTATGATGCAAATATGGTGCTCATACTTAAACTAGAAGGAGCCAAAACAGAGAAAGAAAAATACAGACCACTTTCCTTATTGGCTATTGATGCAACATACATGCATCTATGTATGTATACATCCATGTATATATGTATGTATATGTGTATATATGTATGTGCATATAAATATAAACAAAACTATATATGTATATATAAAATATACACACAAAACTCTATATACACATATGCAAATACACACATATGTGCAAAGAGATTAAACTAATGTGCCATCATGATAATATATTATGACCAAGTAGGATTTATATGAGGAATTAAGGCCTGATTCAATATTAGAAACATTATGAACATGAATGACTATATCAATAACAAAACTAACATAAATCATATGATTATCTCAATAGATGAAAAAAAAAATTGACAAAATATATCCAGCACCCAATCCTATTAAAAACATGAAAGCGCATAGGTACAGATGGAACCTTCCCTAAGATGATAACCAGCATCTTCCTAAAAGCATCAGTAAGCATTATGTGTAATGGGGATAAGGTAGAAGCCTTATCAGTGTAGAGGGCTGAAACTATTGAATTCAATGCACTGAGATCAGGACTGCCAAGTGCTTGAGGCTAACTACTGATTGGACAATACTCTATGGGTATATGCTTAGAAAATGGTCCTTTCCACTATCCGTGCTGGCTCAATGATTGGTGTATAGAGGATTGTAGAAGGGACTAGGGGGTGGAGTAAAGTTAGCCAGGGAGTCACTCCAGCTGGGAGACGAGGGGGAAGCAAGTCTAGGAGAATATGCTTCCATCCTGTCCAATCCTGCGTCTGGGGACCAAGAATAAAGATTGAGAACTTTTGCTTATCCTGATGCCAGATGATTCTGGGGTGTCCTGGGTGCTAGGTGGGTCATCACATATCAGTAAGATGATGGGTGAAACAGGTTTTCCTATTATCACTATTATTATTTAATTTGAACTAGGACTGTTAGCTTTAGCAAAAAAAAAAAAAAAGAAAAAGAAAGAAAGAAAGAACAAAAAGAAAGGAATTAGACTAGGCAACAAAGAAACAAACTATCATTCTTTGCAGATGATATGATGATATACTTAGAGAAGTCCAGCAAAAACATCCAAAAATGTATTTGAAACAATGAATACCTTTAGCTAAGTTGCAGGATATAAAATATATCATTGGCATTTCTATATATTACTGATAAATCCCAGCAGTAAGAGATAGAGGAATTATGAGTCTATCTACAAAGACAAATCCAAGACCTAGATGAGCACAATTATAAAACAATTTTTCACACAAATAAAGTCAAATCTAAACAATCGGAAAAATATCAATTGCTTATGAATCAATTTTATAAGAAAACAACTCATTTCCCAATTAATACATGTTTAAATGATATGAACAATTTTCAGATGAAGAAATTAAAGCCATATTGTAGTCTTCCTTGTTGGTTTTTTGAAGATCAACTTGCAGTAACCTTCATTTCAGGAGAGTAATCACCACAAGAATAGCCAGGTGTTAAAGTCCAAATCCTTAATTTTCTCTTTCACAATCTAGTTGACTTGCCTGGGGCCTGGGCCACTTTCTGGAGAGACTTTCAGAGCTGGCCTTGGTCTCAGTGGGGTAAGTTCAGGAGGCCAGACCAGCCACTCCGGTGGTATGAGAGGAAGTGAATGAATCTGTCTCTCCTTGGGTCTGAGAGTTTGAACTCCCACTCCAGTCTGCTTGTCTTCTCTGGTTCTGACGCTGGCTGAGGCTCCCAGCTTATAAGCTCTTACAATTACATTATCATAGGTGTAAATCTTGTAGAACTATATTGAGCACTAAGTACATGTAATGAACTAGAGAACTATTAGTCACCATGCTAAACTAGATAACCATTGTCTCATCAATTCCACTGGCTTAACACCTTGTAAGAATCCCTGTTTCAAGTTCAGAGTTCTGGCCCATAACACCATATATAATCATATTTTAAAAAAAGGTCTAAATCACTACTAATTAGAGAAATGCAAATTAAAACATTTCTGAGGTACCTCCACATACCTACCAGCTTGATTAAGATTATAGGAAAAGATATTGATACATTTTAAAGGGAATGTAGGAAAACTGGTACATTAATATATTGTGGGTGGTGTGAAATGATCCAGTCATTCTGGAGAGCAATTTGGAACTATGCCCAAAGGACTATAAAAGTGTGCATACCTTTTGATTCAGCAGTGCCACTACTGGGTTTGTATCACAAAGAGATAATTAAAAATGGGAAAAGGACCTACATGTGTAAAAATGTGTGTAGCAACTCTTTTTTGTAGTGGCAAGGAATTGGAAAGTTGAGAGGGTGCCCACCAGTAGGGAATGGTGGACTAAGTTATGGTATATGCATATAATGTAATATATGCATATAATGTAACACATATTCTATAAGAGATGATGAGCATATTGATTTCAGAGAAGCCTGGAAATACTTTCATGAACTAATGCTGAGTAAAGTGAGCAGAAACAAGAGAATGTTGTACACAGTAGTAGCAAGATTGTGTGACGATCAACTATGATGGACTTAAGATCTTACTTATAATATAGTGATCCTAGACAATTCCTATAGAATTAGATGGAAAATGCCATTCACATCTTGAAAAAGTACTATGAAGACTGAATGCAGATTATAGCATACTATTTTCACCCCTTTGTTTTGTTTTATTTTTTTCTATCTCATGGTTTTCCCCTTTTGTTCTGATTTTTCTTTCCCAATATGATTAATAAGGAAATATGTTAAAATTATTATATACATATAACTTGTATAAGACTTCTTACTGTCTTAGAAATAGGGGAGATAAAGAGGGAAAAAATGAAATTCAAAACCTTACAAATATGAATGTTGTAAACTATCTTTACATGTAATTGATAAAATAAAATACTATTAAAAAAGGTTTACATATAATTGGGAAAAATAAAATACTAAGTAATTTTTAAAATAAAAAAATCATTTGAGAAGAATTTCTAAGTCAAATAAAACACTATTTGTCTTTGCTTATAGTCACTGTTGGTAACAAAAGTGACCCACATTGCATTAAAAAAAATGATGGTCTTAACCACAGTGTGCTACAGAGTTCTTCCAAGAATCATAATTTCACCTTATGGCCTGAATTCTCTCTGGAATGTAAATATATTTTGGGCCTATTAAATAAAGAAAAATATCCTTCCTTTCTGACTGTCAGAGTCTGAATCACTTACTAATTTCTAAGTAATATGTTAATCAGAAACTTTGTAGGTGATGGTTTTTTTTTTCCAAGGAACATTCCCAAATTAGGTTATCCTCTTCTCTATGGATCAATACTAATCTTATAATTCTTCAATTTGAGAAATATTAGCATGGAGTAACCCATGAAGCTACACTGCTTGTGAAATCATCTTTCACAAAAAGCTAGATTGTAGAAACATGAAGTCTAAGAAACTGAAATACTTTTCTGTCCTCAACAAATTGTCATGTTGGAAATTGGGAATAAGTAACATCAGTTATGAATTATCCTATCAGGGCCAAGTTATTTCCATAATATAACCTTCTAAAGGCCACTCTTAGTATTTTTTTTTCTTTAGACCGAATGAGAAAATACAAATCTACTTTGGTCTTGTGCTTCTGTCATAAGTAACCATCAACTGCTATCAAAAGAAAGATACAGAGGAAAAGATGAAAAGATAACAAAGACTAAAGGGGGCTAAGAGTAACTTATTGCAGAAATGAGGATCTTTAAGGAAGTATCCATCTTTTTCAGCTCTAGACAACTAATTCTTTAGAAAATTACTGAAAATGAAAGTTATTTATACTCTCTCCACAAGATGAAATATTAATGCTTGTACTAAATAAAGGGAAAGGTATGCTTTTGTGACCAAATTTCCTAACAGGAATATCTGCTCATTCAATCTGTGAAGGTTAACTCTCTTGATTGATTTTTTTGCTAAGTTAATCACAGTGTAAGTTTATATCATTTCTTCTTTTTAGTAATTATATATTTTTTCTAAAAATTTCCACTCAGAGTGAAAGACTGCTTTAAATGAGGTCATGCATATGTTTGGTTTGTTACCAATATTCATCCATCATCTGTTGCAGTGATAATAGCTTCAAAAATAGTGGTAGCAGCTGTTACCCAGTACTTCTGATGAGCTTCTGTACAGCCCCTTCCTATTGTATGCAAATTGCAAACAAATGTCAAAATCTTTACTAGATTTTCAGGGTCTGGCTCAAGTTCCATGTCTTATAAGAAACCTCCAATGACTGTCTGGCCACTATCTATGTCTTCCTTTTGTGATATCCTTTGATACTTAATTGTGCTAGCATTCATTTTGGAACTTTTTGTGCTATATTCTGTAAACCTATCCTTTCATAGCTATATAATTTGCTCTTCCAATGAGACCATAAGTTCCTTGATAATATAGGCTGACTTTATTGTTACTAATTAGCCAACTCTTAGCATCATGCTTCATTCCTTCAACAAATACCTACTCCACAAATATACAAGTGAATTGATTATATCTATGAAACTTGTCAGGCTACTTAGGACTTCATATATCTACATTCTATTTGAAATGGAGTCAAATAAACAAATATTTGCTGGATATGTTTCTGTCCTGGAGAAAAGACAACCCAGAAGGTTATCCAGTTATTGTCTTTTTTTTTTTTTTTCCAGGAGGCAATTGTGATCAAGTGACTTGTCCAGAGTCACACAACTAGGAAGTATTAAGTGTCTGAGGTCGAATTTGAACTCAGGTCCTCCTGACCTCAGGCTTGGTGCTCTATCCACTGCACCACTTACCTGACACCCAGCTGCCCCCTACTGTCTTTATATAATTTGATCAACTATCACTTGAAACAGGAATTAGCATTGATCTGCCTGAGGGCAAACTAGGAACGATATGTATAATTTACAAATCCAAATTTAGCCTTAACATTAAGGAAAATCTTCCTAAGAATTAGAGTTACCACAAAGTAAAATCAATATCTCTGACCATGTTCCTTTATTGAGAGTCATCAAACAAGCTGAATAATTGATTACTTTTTTTTGATAGGTTATAGAAAAAGTTATTTTTAAGGGATATATTGGGCCAGTTGATCTTTGATCCAACTATGGAGTTATATATAATTCCAATACTGTGATTCTATGTTCTCTGCTATATACTATACTTCTAGTTAGCTTTCTCTTTGAACTAGTAATCATATTTATCCTTAGTGTCTTAGTTGCACAGTAGCTAGAATGATGGACTTTGAGTCAAAAAAATTGGAGTTCATTGTATCTTAGACAATAGTTGTGTGGACTGGGCAAATCATTTAACTTCACTCAACCCCATTTTTCTCATCTGTAAAATGATGGGATCAAATGATACAACATATTTAAAGTACTTTGTCAACTGTGAAGCACTACTTAATGGTTTTGTTTGAGGATGATGGTAAGACACACTTGTCCCTGTGCTTATTGTCTCAAGGTATCAGGCCAGTTTTAATTTTTAAAAATCTATTTTATTCATATTAAAAGTTCTCACCTTGTTCATAAAGATCTAGTTACTTAAATTGAACTATATTTTGTATATGAACAAAGATAGGCACAAAATGTGTATCTTTATAAAAGTAATGTTGTTTCTATTTTTATAAACAGAATCTAGCACAAACAATGGTTTTAATGAGTGAAGATTACATTTTTCCCTTCATAAATTATCTATAACCACACTTCCAGAAACTTAAGCTTTTTAAAGTAATCAGAGTGAAGCCTCATTGATTTCTGGGAAGCAGTAAGACTAAAAATGGAAATTAAAGATTCTATCCTCAATACCCTGCTCTGACCCAAGACTAAATATGTGTTATATATCCAAAAGTATGCATGTTCTTTTTCCTCCCATCTTATTTGGAGCAAAGATAAAGAGGTTATTGAATAATTTGAGAAGGACTTTTTTATTTGTTTCTTCAAACAGAGGAGAGGGGGATAAATATATATTTTTATGTCTAGGAAATTAGATTCTACAAGATAACTTTAGAAGGGCCTTTTTACCTAGTGGTAAATGAGGAAAGATGCCATCAAATTACTAGATTAGATCATGGCACATTATTGATGGCTTGACAGAGAAGGATAAAGTTAAGGGATATACTCTGAAAATGGATCTATAGAAATTGTGCCAGGTAAGGTTCAGCCATCCAAAGGTGGGTGAATTATTGCTTGACTTTTGACATTAAACTATTTTTCCATGGATCTTTTATCAGAACTTCAGGAACCACCACCACTACCACCACTACCATCACAATTTAAGTACCAAAATTATCTAGCATGTATCCATGGGGTAGTTATTTCACCTTTCTATCACAAAACCTTTCTCTGTAAAAATGTAATGAATAGTCGTAACAACTTTCTGACAGAATCACATAATTTCAGAATTAGAAGTTACCTCAATGGTCATTTAATTCAACCAAAAATGTACAGGTATCCAATCTAGAATATCTGAAATAACTGGTTAACTATCTTGTCTTGAGACATTCGATGAGCATGACCCATTAAGATTAAAGGAATCTATCTACTTTTTAACAATTTTTTTTAATCAACATTAAATTTCTCTGCTCACCCCATGAATTATTATGAAATTAAATAGATTACATCTGGTTTTCCATATAAAAATGTGTCAAGTACTAGAAGATAATGATCACATTACCTATAAATTATTCTATTCTCCAAATTAAGTATTCTCCATTTTTTTAACTGATACTCACATGTGTTTCCCTGTCCAGTCTTACAATAGACACTGATTTCATTGAGGGGGAAGTGACCCTAGTTTATATATAAAATATGATTTCTCTATCATTCCCTACATTTACTTTAATAGATGAATATCTCTCATGTTAGTATTTCTTTTTCACATTCTAAATTTGTAAGTTGTGAAAACTAAATTTATCATATTTTGATCAACTGTTTTTGTGAAAATTGAAATATATTACTAGGTATTCATGGAAGTGTAAATAGCAAGTAGTCAAGATGTACTCTCCCACAACAAGATATGGACTATAGACTCTAAATACTTCCTGACAAGGTAACATAGAACTCTTACTGTTTGAATCTGGCCAGATAAGAAAGTCTGAAAGTATGTAAAGATATTTAAATTTAGATCACTATTTTCCATATTATCCACAAGAATATCATCAAAGAATTGGTGAGTGTTATTTTAAAGTTTAAGTTACATAGGTAATTTTACTAACATGCCAGTAACCATGATTATAAAGGAAATAGGTTAGTCAACCTGATTTGTTCTGTGCAAAGACAGGCTTTCTTTTTGTGATCCCTTTGTCTTTCATAGATACTGAATATCCATGACTGCTAACATTCTTAGGTTATAAATAGAATATAAAATTATCCTAAGAATATTTTTAATTATGTAAGACTGTAATTTATAAATATGATAGAATAGGAAGAATCTAGGGAAGGGAAAATGATGCAGGAAGCATTATTTCAAATTCTAACTTCAAGACTTATACTGCTTTGAGCAAGGAATACTTATATGAGTACTGGAACTGTTCACAAGCTCCTTGGACAGACAAATTAGAAGCTGTCCTGTTTCTTTTAGTAACTCTGAAAGCAGTGTTATCTTCAGGTCTCCAGCAAGAGACTTGCTCTATTTATTTCTGCAAATCCAACATGCTAGGGCAGAGATCTCACTCCAAATTTCCCCTCAAACTACCCTCAGTCTTCAGACCATTTTTGTGAATATTTTTTATACTATCTTTCTCTTTGAAATTATTAATCACTTTTTAGTTGGATGCCCTTTAAAATCATTATTGGGTTTATCATTATTATTACAGAAATGTAACTGCTGAGGACTGTTAGTATAAGTAAAGTCTCAGAAGATAAATATTACTCGGATACAAGCGATCCAAAATCATATAGAAGAAATGACCAAAATACAAATTCAGGAGGTGGACCTGTGATTCTTCTGATATAGATTTCATGATGAATAAATTCCCTATCTTACTCTATACATCTTACTGTTTCATTAGACTACATATTCCATTAAAGAAAAATTTATATCTTATCTAAAATTTTTATTTTCTCCAATATCTAAAAATAGATCTCTGCATGCTTTATTTACTGTTTGTTGAATTTAAAGTTATTCAATCACTTTTGAAAAGAATCTCATTAGATTCTAAGTCCAAACCTATTCCATTCTTTCTCTCTTTTATGATCTTCTCTAGGAGGTTATCTTCCTTTTATATTATATGCATAAATAAAATTATATTGAATACATAATTGTACACAAATACCCATACATCACATACTTTATCCCTCTCTTCTTTATTACATTGTCTCCTTGAAAATAGAATCATGTTTTGTGTCCCCAGTTCTGCCTGGGACATAGCAAGCACTAAGGAGGACTAGCACCTTTAGTATGAGCATTTGCTGAGCTTTTTTCAGTGCTGTTTATCTTTCTTTGGTAACCATATACCACTCAACTTTCACCTGAAGTTACAAAAATCTGTTGCAAAAATACAGATGAGCTAAACTAGATTGAGGGTCACTGATAGGCCTCAAATCATTCAATGAGTTAGAGGATATCTACTCTAAGCATATTGAAGAAATGCCCTGACAAATGGCTGGATGAAAATTTGTTCTAATGGCCTTGATGGTAGCTAAAGAAGGAACTGTAAGGCACTTAGAGCTTGGTTACTCATCAAAGATGCTATAATCATTCAGTGTTTCTTGGGAAATCATCATTCATCTTGATTTTTGTCTTTCCATTGGACTTACATTAGTTGGAAAGACTGTATAACTCTGTCTCACTAACATTCAAATCATATGCAAGTTATCACCCCATCATGTTGCCAATCTTTTTTAAAAACAAACAAAAAAAAAGGAACAACAGCAAGAACATTTGACTGACTAATCTTAACCTAGTTCAAAAATACTATTTATAGCATATTTATAATATCCCATATATAACATAAAATCCATAGTTGACTTCACTAAGAAGTCAATGTCAGATTAATATCTTATTCTTTTTTAAAATAAGATTAGTAATCTGGTAGATGAGGAAATTTTCATATAATTTAAATGTGCTTATTTTACATTTTTATTTTTAACTTTAATTTAAATACACACACACACACACATATCTTCATTTTCCATACACAGTAGGACACAAAAAGTGGATTTGAGATTGTAGATAAAATAACAAATTTCAATTTCATGTCATTTCACTGAAAAACAAAACATAAAATTTCCTATATGAATATGAAATGTGTCTAACATTATTTTTTTTCTAGGTGACCCTATTGCCCCCTTTACTCTTTCTTTGCACCACTTTACTGCCCCCCCCAAAAAAAAAATCAAAGGAATTTTAAAAAGGATACCTTTCGGAACAGAAGTGAATGCAAGGGATAATGCTGTAAAAAATTACCCTGGCATGAGTTCTATCAATAAAAAGTTATTAAAAAAAAAACTTCCCATCATTAGTATCTACAATACTGTAAAAACATAAAATAAAATAAAATAAAAATAAAAAGGATACCTTTAAAATGTATACGTTATAGTCAAGCAAGTGTAATTGTCACACAATCTTTTTGAAAATGTCTCTTTCTGTGCTTTGATCATTGGTCTCTATCAAGCATTTACTCTGTACCAAACATCATGTTAAAATAGAGAGACACAAATGTAATCATTATCACTTACTTTTTTGGATAGTCACTATTGGATGACCCAAGGTAGAATGTTTCTACAAATCAAACTCCCTGGCCTAAGGTTTTCTGAATCTATTTTCATTCACTAAAAAAATGATTGTGCAAATGTGTTGGTGGGAGAATGAAGGAACAGGACAATGGGATTACAATTTTGTCATTATTTTGTTTTATAGCTCCTTCATAGTACTTTACACTTTGTCACATGGTACTAAAAGTGATAACACAATCATATCTACTATTACATTTAATATCTAAAGATTTAAGTTAGCTTGATTCAAGATAACTTGAATTATTCAAGGTAAGGTAGGTGTTCTCTTAATATTTTCTTACATGTCTCATGTGTCAATTCCCTATTGGCTTCTTTTGCAGACTGCACTATCCTAGAGACCTATCATCTGTCTGCCTATCTATCTATCTATCTATCTATCTATCTATCTATCTTTATCTATCCATCCTTACTTTTCTTTCCTAGGTTAATTATATTCTTAGTTTTATCTCTCATTACATTGTTCTTATAGTATATCTTATGACTTTTTATTTACTTTCTGTTTCCTGAGCCTATATTTTAAAAATCTATATTAAAAGATGAATTTCCTAATAGTATGGCAGAAACAGGCATGGACCAACATCTAATCCCCTATCCCAAAATAATGTTAAAATGGCTTCATGACTTAGACATAAAGGGTGATGCTGTAAAATTAGGAAAACAAGGGATAGCTTACCTCTCAGGTATATGGAAAAGGAAGGAATTTTTGACCAAATAAGAATCAGAGAACAGTATGAAATGCAAAATGGATAATTTAAATTAAATTAAGTTGAAAAAATTTTACACAAATAAAACCAATGCAGTCCAGATTAGAAGGGAAGCAAAAAACTGGAGGAAAAATTTTACATCCAAGGGTTTTAATAAAGGTTTTATTTTTTAAAAAATATAGAGAACTGACTAAAATCTATAAGAATATAAGCCAGTTTCCAACTGATAAATGGTCAAAGGATATGAAGAGATAATTTTCAGATGAAGAAATTACAAACCATTTTTAGTATATGAAAAAAATGTTCTAAATCACTACTGATCAGAGAAATGCTAATTAGCACAACTCTGAGGTACCACTAGTGACACACCTCTCAAATTGGCTAACACGACTGTAAAAGACAATGATAAATGTTGGAGAAGATGTGGGAAAAATGAGATACTAATACATTGTTGGTGGAATTATGAACTGATGCAACCATTCTGAAAAGCTATTTGGAACTATACTCAAAGGACTATCAAAGTGCATATTCCTTTGAATCCAGCAGTGTATCTCATGGGTTTGTATACTAAAGAGATCATAAAAAGGGGAAAGGAGCCACATGTGCAAAAATGTTCATAGCAGTCCATTTTGTAGTGGCAAAGAAATGGAAATTGAATGAATGCCCATCAGTTGGAGAATGGTTGAATAAGTTATGCTATATGAATGCTATGGAATAGTATTGCCCTATAAGAAATGATCATCAAAATGATTTTTAAAGGACCTGGAAAGACCCAGATGCTAAGTGAAGTGAATAGAACCAAGAAAATATTGTACACAGCAATAGCCATATTGTGTGATGATCAATTCTGATGGATGTGGTTCTTTTAAAAAATGAGATGACAGGCCAATTTACTTGTGATGGAGAGCATCATCTACATCTAGAAAAAGGATTGGGGAACTGAATGATGATCACAATATAGTATTTTTACCATTTTTATTTTTTTGCTTGCTTTTTTCCCCTCTCGCATTTTTTCTCTTTTTGATCTGATTTTTCTTGTGCAGCACGATAAATGTATACATATGTATAGTAGAATCGCGCATGTTTAACATATATTGGATTACTTGATTTTTTAGGATAGGATTTGGGGGAAAGGGGGGAGAAAAATTTGGAACACAAAGTTTTGAAAGGATGAATGTTGAAAATTATTTTTACATACATTTAAAAATAAAAAGCCATTATTCTTTAAAAAGATGAGTTTCCTTTTTTTCCCCACATCTCTCTCTTTAAAATATTGTTCTTTCCCTTCACATTTTCCCCCTCCATTTATTCACAATTTAATTCTTGAACATTTCCCCTTGTTTGTAGTAGAAACTCCCTATTAACAGAATTGTAACTTTTTTTTAAAGCACAAATAGTAAGGAGCTATCACTTCTCCCCCATTGTTCTCCAAGGATCTCATACTTTCCAATCCAGCACCACTTTCATTTTATTTACAAGATGTCAAGCAAATTTATCCTTATCATTTCTTCTTTAGATATACTTCATTCCTGGTAGTGAGACTGTATTTCCATTTTCTATTTTATTCTATTCTGTAAGTACGGAACATTTGGATGCATTACTGGGTACAATTGTCTAAGTCTACTTTCTATTTTTCACTAAATACATATAGTATATACTCGTGCTTACACATGTGTGTACTGAGAAAAAAATCATGTTATATTGTAGCTAATTATTGATTTATGATCAACCCTTTTCCTTTAATTTCTGTTAAAGCTCAACACAAAAGGTCAGATAGTCCTTAAACAGCATGACTGAATAATGAAATTACTCCTAGCTCCCAAGGCAATGTTCCTTAACTAAGTTGGCAAATCTAATTTTCTGTTCTGTTCTGTTCTATAAACAGAATCTAGTCTGGGTAAGATTTTGCTTAGAGGAAGAAGCCCCTGTTTTTGATCCCTTGCATTTGAGTTTAGGGCAACTCAATCCATCAAGGAGAAAATTAGCTAAAATATCCAAATGGAAGTGACTTGCCTTGATAAGGTGTCTTGAGTTTACTAATTTCTCATGATCAAGCCATGACTATCTTAAAAGTTCCTTCTGAGTTTAAAAATTTATGCTTCTGGCTAACAGAAGGTGCCAAACAGAGTTTTTTAAAGGCAGGTTTTAAATTCATTTAAATTAACATAAATATTATTTTAATTAGTATGTTGTACATATAATATTACTAAATTTCCTGGTAATAGTTTGTTGTCTTATATTAAGATTATTTTTATAATTGATTAGCTTAGCATTGTTCCCAGCCTTCTCCCCCACTAATAGCAGAAAGAATCAGTCAAATTATAGTGTATCCCAAACATGGGGATTTAAATGAGATTTTAAATTATAGGTATTTTTTCCCTACATTAATGTATATAAAAGTTCAATTAAATAATTTCATGGGCATCTCTTAAGTACCAGCCATGGGCAAGATACAATGCTAGACATTAGGGATATGAAAAAAAAATTGAAAAAAAATATTCCCTTCTTCAAAGATCTTAGGTTATCCTAGAAGATGATGCAATCTGCTAGATACTTTCGAGTTTTATAGCATTTTTCAACTACAATATTCAGATACTTAATAGAAATACCACAGACTACTGACTCAATGATATGACTATATGAGTCAACAAGTATTTTGTGCCAGAAATTTAGCAGATATGGGAATAGAGAGGAAAATTGGAAATTTTTTTAAGAAAAAAAGGAAAAAAATAAAAATAAAGTAAAAATAAATAAACAGATTGTGGCCCTTTTTCTGCATGGTCCATTATATTTCATGGATTTATAAAGACTTAGAACTGGTGTAAATCTTGGAAATTTCTCGCCTTGCTCTACTCCTTACCTATTATTTTAGAGATAAGGAAATTGAGGACCATACCACATTTGTTTAGCATGTTAACAGCACTAATGTCAAAGGCAGTCATACATGCTTCTTAAAAAAAAAAGTAAAGAAATAAAATGTAACATGGAAGAAATATTTTGGAACAGAAAGATCATTGTGGAATCTTTAACATTACTCCATAATTCAGGTTTCATAAGGCTTAATTAACTATTTAATGGTTGACACACCAATTTCTTATTCTTATATCACTGGTACTTAATTTGCATCTTTGCCTCTTATAATAAAAGTTAAAAACTCTGGAATTAATGAGAGACAGGAGAGGCATTGTACAGGATCAATCAGCATGGTGGGCCTATATAAAAGCAGAATTTCAATAGCTCAAAAGAAATGTGAGATGCATTAAATTGAGAACTCTCCTTTCCAAATGTTCAAATGAACTTGACTTGTTTTAAAAACTTCAGAGGTCATGTTAGTTTGATCAAACATAGCTGGACATACTGTAGCTTGACTCCAACATAGTGTTGTTACTCTGATCCTCTTTAAGAACAAAAAAGAACAACCTGTAAAATGTTATTTATGTTATTCCTTAAATATCCTTTTTTGTTATTAAGGCAGAAGTGAGCCTCAGACAAAATCAAGAGCAATACCTAACTTAATCTAGGTTAATTAATCATCAATGACCCAAAGCCTTACCATCTGGTCCCTCAGAGAACATTTCATTTTTGTCCTTGTATTTCTCTGTATTTTACATCATGAGGAGCACTTAGTAGGTATTTGATGAATGATTGTTGACTGAGTACCTTAGGCCAGTCCTTTGACTGCCTCTAGTTACACAAAGGTTGTCTCCATCCTACACTGAACAACTTTATCCCATCACAACACTATGTGCACTAGTGGGAATAATAAAATATGCTAGTCACAGATACACCAATCCAGTAGACATTTAATGTCATTCAAAGAGATACTTGAAAAAGGAATCCCAGATACAATAAGGATGAAGTTCTTTAGTGTCCAAAGCACAACTTAATTCCAGCGATAGAGTCATATAGTTTCTGCCCTGCAAAGGAAACTTTTCAGTCAGAAGTCAGAGACTGGGAATAGGGAGATCCAATCATATCACACTAGACCTGCCTGCTGGTTTGAATTTGAGTTTAGAAATTTCCTTTGTCATTATATCCATTGAGAATTAATGATTATCAGATATATGTGTTTATCTTCTGCCTGTCTGTGTTGTTAACTGCTCGAAAGCTCCCTGTGGAAATCTTGAACTGCCAAGATAGACAGGTAGGGGAAAAAAAATAATTTTTGAAAAAAAAAATTTGATTTCTTCTCCACTAACCAAAACAATCAATTATGCATAATGAGTCTCATCACAAGCTGTTCAGACAAAGGAGAGTTTACTGGATTTCTGTTATGTCCTTGTTCTGTTTGCTTTCCCAGCAGTGAAGTCTTATAACTAATAAATAGCCAAAGAGTTACTGCTTCATGCTTTTTACTGTTTGCAAGGCTCATTATTTATGTAAATTATTCTTCATTGTTATAATTGCTTTCAAGTGTTTTATGAAGGATTACATTATGCATAAATTTGATTAGTTATTCTATTATCCACTTTCTCACCCATATTTCCTGAAGTTATTTTAAGAAATGCCCATCCTTGATTGTAAACTATCATTATTGGGGCAGGGATGAATCTTAATTATACTTCTTATTTGATAACTAAATTTTATAAAGGGGAAGAGTTGTTGGACCAATGAACAAACAACGTCCTCACTTTGGGATGAAAAGAAAAAGGAGACAAAAATATTAACATTGTCCAATTTTACTCTTTTCAAATTAATTGTTTATAGCTTGTTATGGATTTTATATAGGAACTAAAAGATTTACCCAAGGGGTTGCATAGCAGTGATGAAAATCTGTATATACATTTAGGGGTAAATATTGCCCAAATACCCAACTGAAGGACATATGTTAATTATTTCAACAAGAAATAAAACTCATATTAATAGTCTGATAGGTTAAATCAGGGAAAACTGACACCGACTCATTATTATATTCTCTTCTCAAGCAAAAAAAAAAAAAGGTTCTGAAATTCAAGTGACTGCTTTTTTATGATTCCAAATATGCATCAATTTTGGAAAATAGGATTGATAAATTATAGTTAAATTTTGGGGGAGATGGTAGGAATTGCACCTATTAAAGATGAAAGACATATTTTGAGCCAAGCATAGAAACATTTGTTCATTGCATTACATTCATTTTCCTTTTTGTCTTCACTCCTGAGGACTAAAATATATTGGAACCCCCTTTTCAGTGAAGTCATAAATGGCAAATGAATAGCAAAATTTAATTTGAAAGCTGATTGGCTTCATGTCAAGATACACTATAGTTGGTCCATCAACTTTTATCATAATCTTATGTTCAAAGTTTACCTTTTGATTGTATGTTTTATTTTTCCTGATTTTCATATATGGTAAACTTTCTATCAGGTATATTTTAATTGCTTAATAAATATAATTTTTAAATGATAAAAATAAACTCCATTATTTAATATCTGCTATGTGCCAGGTGCTTTGCAAATATTATCTTGTTTGATCCTAACAACAACCCTGAGAGGTAGGTGTTATTATTATTATGCCTGCTTTACAGAGGAAAGGAAAGTAAGCAGAAATTAAATGCCTTGCCCAGAATCTACATAGCTAATAAGTGTCTGAGACTGTATTTGAATTTGTGTTTTCCTCATTCCAGGGCAAAGACTGAACCACTTAGCTGCTTCTCAATGTGAATATTAGTTGTACATTTAGCATCTCCCTTAGTAGGTAAAAGTTGTTCTTAGATTGAAGAAAGAAGGAAATTTAATACTAATCTTTGGTGTAAAAATGGGAAAAGTTTTATTTTTAAAATGGAAATCTCAGTGATATAACCTGACTATGAATTCTGACCTTGGAGTCAGAAGGACCGCTATACAAACCTGTTCTATGACTGGTAGAAATCATTTGAATTTTCACTGCCTAAAGCAAATATTGAAGGAGTTTGAGTTGTAGTAAAAAGATGATCAACTTTGGTTTGAGAATTTCTTTTCAAGGAGCTTCTTGTACCAAATGGATCACTAAATAGACCAGAGAGGCAAAAACAAAAGCAAAAAAATGAAAACAAAGAAAGAAAAGAATTTGTAAAACTTCTTTCCATGTAGATATAAAAAAAAAAATTGGTGACTCTGTGGTTTTACCAAATTAAACTAAACATCAATAATTTGAGTGTGCATATATATATGTGTCATATATGTAACACACATTACACACATACATACATATATAGTTGTATATATATGGATATATGGATTTATGGGCAATTATATGAAGTTGACTGTTTTTCCTTTCTTATATAATATAGAGGGCCAGAACTCTGAGAAAAGTATACTTGAAACAAGGATACTTACTTAATTCAGTGTGATTGATGAGATGATGGTTCTCTAGTTCATACTTAGTACTTGGTATGGTGATATAATGGTTCTCTAATTCACACATACTCAGAATGCTGTAATGATGTAATTGTAATAGGGTATGTAAGAGTTGAGAGAACTGGGGACAGGATCAGTCAGTCAAAGTGAATAGACTGTGAAGAAGACAGACTATGAAGGAGACAACAAAGACTTTAGACTCTATTCCTGACCATCTGCATGGTGACTATCCTGCTGAGACCAAGGCTCATTGGAGGACATCCAGAAAGTTAGCCCGGACATTACAATATAAGGTCAGAATGTTTATCCAATTACCTGCCAAAAATCATCATGCTTTGTTCATTGAAAAGATCCCTAAACTGGGAATTAGACTGTAGAGGGCTAGAACTCTGAAAAAGTATACTTGAATCAAGGACAACATGGTGCTTATAGTTAAAAACCTACTCAGTGTGAGATAATGGTTTTTTATGGTGATGTAATGGTTGCAAGTGCACAGTGTGTTGTAATGATGTAATCGTACTTAGGTATTTAAGAGAATCTCAGATACAGAAGACTCTCTCAGCCACAGACACAGAGAAGACTTCAGGCTTCAGACTCCAGACTCTAGACTCCATCTTTGACCAGCCTTGTGGTGGCTGTCCTACCTTCTTCATTTCTCCACTAAGACCAAAAACTTGGGCTGGTCCCAAGGTCCTCTAGAGAGCTATTCTGGATGTTGTATTAGATAACCTGGGTTCTCGTACCATTTTAACCAATTTTTCAATGAACAAGTTACTTTACAAAATAGTACATTTGATTGTGTCAGAAATGGGGCTTAGAAAAAGACATTTCTCAGATCTATCAAATAAGAGGGTTGTTTGATCAGTTCTTCATCATCTAATATATAAGGTTAAATCTTGAAGATCCACAAAAATATTTGCTCTTCTCTACTTTGGAATTTGTAGGAAGTTATGCATTGTACTTGGTACAAGTTAGCATTTAGTAAATGTTTGTTGACTGATTTTCTGATTGAGTTAGAGTATTACCTCCTCTATTAATTCTTTCCATAATTATCCCAACCAAAAGTAGCCTTTCTACTCTAATTAGTTAATGTAGAAAATCTAGCACATAAAACAAATTAAGTAAAAAAAAAATTAAGTAAGAAGCATATAGGGGATTATTCAGAGTATAATCCACATTTTTAGGGAGCATTGGTGTTCCTATAAGGTGTATCACCTCTCTTCATAAAATCTATGTGTGTCTGACCCACCTAACTATGAAAATGACTTAAAGTGATATTAAAGAAGAAAGGAAATAGAAAATAGAAATGGATTCATTGGTGATAAAAGGTTGACCTCTGAAAAAGGACTAGGATACTCAAGAGTTCATGTAATGGACAGGACTATAAGCCAAGGCACTGGCACAAGAAAAAAACTCCCTTTCCCCACATCAAAAAAATTTAATTTGTCTCATCTTCCTTATTGCTCTAACTTTTGAACGTGATTGGCACATTTTTACATTCTATAATAATAGTTTTTTATGTACAGAAAAGAAAATTGAAAGCCACAAAATGACATTTTTCACAGAGGAAAATGAGTAGAAACAAATCCACTAGGAAAAAGGATGTAAAAGAATAAAAGAGCCCTGAGACTTTGATAATTTCTTATGTCATAATTTTCTGTGTGCACATGCTCATGCACATGCATGCACTCATGCACACACACACACACACACACACACACACACACTTTTCTCTTTGAATCTATAAATTCCTGGAGGGCAAGAATAGTTTCTATTTTTTTTTGTATCTCCTCCATCTCTATAGTCCCCAATAAAGTATCTTTCACAATGTGGGTCCTCAGTGGATATAAAGTGTGTCCCAAAAGTCTTAGTGCCAGTTTTAACTTTAATGATTTTAGGCTTATGACTTAAAAATGCACTATGATGTTTGGGAAATCCTGGATATTCAATGAAGGAATGAATGACTACAAAGCAAATTCTTCAAGGAGCTGACAATAATATGGAATGTGGCCAATCAATTTACTTTAGATTGTGAAATTTGAAGCTTAATCTGATAGAAAAACCAATTAGGAGGCAAGGTTGACTTCTGGAATAAGAAATGGAAAATTAATTTAATAACTGTGGGAAACTACATAAGATTAAGCCTAAATGCACACATTTCATTCATTCATCCAATGAATATCTCATCTATCATCTGTCTGTTTATCTACCTACCTACCTTTCATTGCCTTCATTTTGGAATATATTCCTTATTATTCCTCTAGCCAGAAATGATGAGGAGGAAAAAAATTCAGTAAAACTAAACAGCATATCAAATCATGGTTTGCATATTAATGTTTCAAATATTTATTCACTGCTACAAAAGAAAGATGATACTTATTATTATCCCTTCTTGGGACAGGTAATCATGCAGATTTCAGTTTCCTTTAAAAAAATGTTGTTTCCATTCTCTTTTTATGTTATTATAATCACTGTTTAATAAGCATATATACAGAGAAAAGGTCCAGATATTAAAGGCAGAGTGACACAAGTATATATGAGATCATCGTCAAAGAGTTTATAAGATAATATTTAATTATCTTAAATATCCATGATTTCATTTATGTGTATGTTCCTTCCTATAAAGACAAATTACAACTTCTCTTTAATTTAGTAATCAATCAAGCAAAGGAACAATCGCTTTTAAGTGTCTACTATGTGTCAGATACTGTGGTAGGAATTAAAGGGATAAAGACAAAAAATAAAACAAACCATTGTGTTTCTTCAGTAGTTGTGTGTGTGTGTGTGTGTGTGTGTGTGTATTTGAATTAGTGTGATTAAACAATATTTCACCCTAAAGCTAATCTATTGGTATGCCTTTCTGAATTTAATCAGGTTTCCATCCACACAAATACATTCAATCTGGCATATATTCAAAATATTTTCCATTTAAATGATCTACCAGAGCTCTAGATCATTGAGAATTTATAACCTACTCCGTGATTTTTATAATCCGTGAATTTATAATCAAGGAGGTAATAGGTCAAGATTTAAGTAGAAATTACAACTTAATTATTACATTAGAATCAAATTAGGGAGGGGGAAAAACATAGACACAAAACAAAATAGCCCCTTTCAGCCCAAAGTTTTATTAAATCAATTAAATAGCCCTTCACCTCCTCTTTTAAGTTAAAATCCTTAAAAGAACAGGCATTTCATGTCTGTCTCCCATTACTGAAATATAAGGGCAATTTATTTTAATTTTTCTTATCTAAGAAATATAACTTTTAAAATTCTTTAGCAGAAAAACACAAGGGAAATTAATCTTCATTAGATTTTATTATCCCAACCAAACTTCTTAAGCAACCATAAAGTTAATCCTACTTGGTTAGTCAGAGCTTCCTCATTATAGTATTGAAAGGGTTTCCCACTTACTCCTTAAATCACTAGAGCCATTAGGTATCATACTTTTTTATTTGGAGAGCTTATCACCTAAAGCTCTTTTTTAAAAACATACACACACACACACACACACACACACACACACACAGAGAGATATGCACACATATACATATGCATCTATATTTGTGTGTATACATACATACATGTATACAAATATACATGTGGTTATAAACACATGTTTATGCATAAATGTGGTTATGCAAATCAGTATGTGTGTTGTATACATGTATTTGTATTTCATAAGTGTAAATATAATAGGTAGATAAATGTAGAATTAAACACATATATCAAAAAGTCTTAAGTCTTATTGAAGTTTTAAACTTATTCAAGCTTAAAACCACAATAAGACTTTGGAATATCTGTGTGTGCTTCCACATAAACATGTGAGTGTGTGTGTCTGTGATTATGTATTTACATTCTCTAATAATTCCAATTTGGAAGAGGGCTAACCTTAGGATAGAGAAGTCCTTTGTTCAAATCCTGGCTCTGACATATATTGGCTGTGTGGGTGGGTAATTTAATTTTGATATGGCTCAGATAAATCCTTAAGACACATACATACATATATAAAGTTATTTAGATATAACATATAATATATAGAACTATTAAAATATAGCATATAATATTCAAATATAATATACATAATATGCATGTGCACACACACACACACACACACACAACTATTCCAAGTGTAGGGGGTTCCTTCCAAAAGCAGTGTCTTGTTCTTCCCTTAAATTCCTTAAGTGAAAGATAAATAGCCTTCTATCTCTGAGAATCTATCATTCTGGTATTGTATGATCCTTTTCTATACCAAGAAATATACATGCACATTTATAATAAATACATATATATTTTTTATATATATATATATATGTATATATATATATGAATGCTTGCTATCCATGTATATACACATGTACATGCACAAACATGTAAGATAATGTAATACAAGAACATTGCTCTTGGAATTAAGTTCTAGATATAATTCATAGCCTTCACCTCAGATATAATTTTCTTTCTATTTCCTTCATGTTTTGCCTAGGCTGTCCCCAATATCTGGAATGCATTCCTGCTTCATTTCCATTTTTTTTAAAGCATACCTATGGTATTATATCCTTTATGAGTCTTTCCCTCAATTCTGAAGTGGTTATGTATATACTTTGCATTCACTTATGTACATATTATATTCTCTTAGAAAATATGAGGATTTCATGTTGATCATTGGACCCTTGTACAATATAAGCTCTTCTTCTCTTTAACATTTGCTATTTGCATTTTTATTTGAAAGGTTCTTAAATTAGTTTAAGTGTCAAGATGGCAGAGTGAAAAAGAAATCCTCTGAGGTA
The DNA here is from genome assembly GCF_016432865.1 of Antechinus flavipes. Lineage (NCBI taxonomy): Eukaryota > Metazoa > Chordata > Mammalia > Dasyuromorphia > Dasyuridae > Antechinus > Antechinus flavipes. The sequence goes on from NC_067401.1 coordinate 395,459,754, forward strand.
CTCCCAGATTCCTCTCCAAACAACTATAAAAATACCTCAAACTGCTGTAATAACAGGGACTGGAAAGATGTGTCCCACTGGGATGGGAAGGGAATGAGAAGCAAGAGCAGCAGCAATAGCAGCAGAAGTATCTAGCTTCATAGCAGGAGCCTGTAGCAAGATGTCAACTAGATAGGCTTCACCCTCCCCTAGCCTATAATCCCAACCCAAACACAAACCACCAGCAACATTTTGAAGCTAGTATTGAAGCCTATACTGGGAATGACCCATAATAAGACCTCAGTCCTCAATTTATCAGTGGAGAGACCTGTTTCCATAGTGACCTGGAATCAGAGCCCAATGCCTGAGGCAATTGAAGCCTTTCTCTAGAATCAGCCACAAAAAGATTCTGTCACAACAGCAACCCAACAGCATTCCTATATAAAGTCAACAGTTAAACCCCATATTTAAAAGAAGCCAACATAGAGCCCCACTCTCTAACACCTTAGTATAAGCCAGTAGTAAAGCCTCCTATGTAAATAAAGCAAGCAGTTAAGCCTTGAAGGCAAGAGAAAAACATCAATAAAATTTCAAACTGAAGTAAAAAATTCTAGTGACAATAAAGGACCAGAGCCCAAGTCTTACATAAAAACACTAAATCAAAAAAAAAAAAGAAAAAGAAATGAAAAAGAGAAAGGAAAAAAGAAAAGAAAAGAAAAGAAAAGAAAAAAAGAAAAGAAAAGAAAAGAAAAGAAAAAAGAAAAGAAAAGAAAAGAAAAGAAAAGAAAAGAAAAGAAAAGAAAAGAAAAGAAAAGAAAAGAAAAGAAAAGAAAAGAAAAAAGAAAAGAAAAGAAAAAGAAAGAACTGGAGTATAGAAAGTATATGGTGATATGGAGGATAAGTTTAGAAGGGGGAAAAAAAAAAAAAAACATTGTCCAAGTTGCTATATGTGAAACTTCAGAGAAAATGCAATTTGGTCTTAGTTTCAAAGACAATTCTGGAAGAGCTTTAAAAAGATTGGAAAAAAAAAACAAATCAGAGAAATAGAAGGAAAAAATGGGAAAGAAATGAGAGTAATGCAAAGAGTACACCATGGGAAAATATATACATTTTGTTTCTGAGAAAATTCATTCCCTAAAACATGGAAAACAAATGGAAAAGGAAGCACAAAAGCTCACAGAAGAAAATAATTCTTTAAAGATTACAATTAAACAAATAGAAACTAATGATTCTATGAGAAAGCAAAATGCAATCAAAATGAAATAAATAAAAAGAAGAATATGTGAAATTTAGCACTAGAAATGCTGCTGCATTGGAATATGGAAAATTTATCACTTGGAATATATTTATAAAGAGAAGACTATAAGAATTATTGAATTACCTGAAAATCATGATTAAAAAAAAGAGAGAGTAAAAGGAAAAAAGAAGGAGGGGAAAGCATAAACAATATCTTTCAAAATATTGTTACAGAAAATTACCATGAAATGTTAAAACCAGGGTAAAATGGACACAGAAATTGAAAGAATCAATAATAACCACCTGAAAGAGAAATTAAAATGAAAACTCCCATGAATGTCATAGCCAAATTCTAGAGCTCACAGGTCAAGGAGAAACTATTGCAAGTAGCCAAAAAGAATTTAAATATCACAGAACTACAGTCAAAACTACACAGGATTGAGCCACTTTCACATCAAAGAACCAGAGTACCTGGCATATGATATACCAGAGGACAAAGGAGTTGTTTACAACCAAGAATAACTTACCCCGAAAAACTGAAGAAAATCTTTTGGAGGGACATAAGCATTTGATGAAATTTGGAATTTTTAAGCATTTCTAATGAAAAAACAGAGCTAAATTATATGTATATCTATTTTTTTCTACATGTATATGTCTGGAAAAGTAAGATATGATAGATCTCTGGATAAGATTGACTAGGAATAGAAAAGAAAATACCTTTTTTTTTTCAAAAGAACATGGCACCTACACAATAATTGGCCATGTTTTGGCCAAAAAAACTCTCATAAACAATATTATTCAATTATTCAATAGTAATAAAAATGTAAACTAACAATAAGAGAAGAAAAAAGAAAGGAATAAGAATAGGCAATGAGGGAAGAAAACTATGACTCTGCAGATGATATGATGTCATACTTAGAGGATTCTAGGGAATCAACTATAAAACTACTTAAAATTATTGACAATTTTAACAAAGTTGCTGGATATACAATAAACCCACATAAGTCATAAGCATTTCTATCTTTTACCAACAAAGTACACCAATAAAAACAAGAGAAATTCCATTTAAAATAATTGTAGACAGTGTAAAATTTTTGAAAGTTGACCTAACAAGATAAACTCAGGAACTATATGAACATGATTACAAAAACATTTTTCACACAAATATTCATATTAATTGCTCATGGCACACCGAGGTAATATAATAAATACACAAATAGGCAGATTAATTGCTCATGGATACACTGAGGCAATATAATAAAAATGACAATTCTACATAAATTAATCTCTTTTCCATATTAGTCAAACTACAAAAATTTATTTTATAAAGCAAGAAAAAATAGTAACAGAATTCACCTAGAATAACAAAAGGTCAAGAATAATAAATGGAATCAATCTTAAAATAAAAAAAAAAGTGAAAGAAAGACATCTGGCTATACAAAGTCTCAAACTATATTATGAAGCTACAATTATCCAAATAATGTGGCAGTAGCTAGAAAAAGAGTGGTGGATCAATGAAAAGATTAAATACAAATTAAGTTATAGAAATGACTATAATAATATAGTATATAATTCCAAAGATGCCTGCTTTTGTAAGAAAAACTCATTATTTGACAAAAAACTTCTGGGAAAACTGAAATTCAATACGCAGAAACTGAGTATAAACCATTATTTTACACCATATACCAAAATAAGATTAAAAACAAGGACATGGTTTAAACATAAAGAGTGTTACATAAGTAAATCACAAAACTATAAGAGTTATCTGTCAACTTGATGGATAAGAGAAAAAATTAGAATGAAAGAAGTTATAGAGAATCTTACAACATGTAAAACTGATCATTTTGATTATATAAAATTTTTCAAAATGCACAAACAAAATCAATGCAAACAAAATTATAAGCAAAGCAGAAATGTAGGAAACAATTTTTATACCATGATTTTGGAGGGAGGGAAGCCTCATTTCTAAAGTATATAGATAACTGAATCACATTTATAAAAATAAAAGTACTTGTCCAATTGATTAATTATCAAAAAAATTATGAAGAAATAGTTTTCAGAAAAAGAAATCAGTTATCTATAGTACTCTAAAGCATTATTGATCCAAGAAATGTAAGTTAAAATAACTCTGAGATACCACCTCACACCTATTAAAGTCGCTAATATGACAAGAAAAATGTTGATGTTGGAGGGGATGTGGGAAAACTGGGACATTGTTAGTGTAGTTGTAAACCGATCCAAGAATTCTGAAGTGCAATTTGGAACTATGTCCAAAGGACTATAAAACTTGTAATCTAACAATGCCTACTAACTCTATATGCCAAAGACAACCCAAAAAAAGGGAGGGGGGAAGGGTTCCTATTTGTACAAAATTATTTATAGTAGTGAATAATAATCAAAAGGATGCTTATCAATTGGGAATGGCTAAAAAATCTGTGATATAAAATTGTTATAGAATATTATTATCTTATAAGAAATGATGTTGTATAATTTCAGAAAATCCTGGAAAAGGGATGCATAATGAACTGAACAGAACCAGAACTTTGTTCATAGTTATAGCAATGTTGCTCAGTGAAGAACTGTGAATGATTTAGCTGTTTTCAGCAATATAAGGATTCAAGATAATCATGAAGAACTAATGATTAAGAATACTATCCACCTCCAGAGAAAGAATTGATATTGATTGAATACAAACTGAAACATGCTATTTTTCATTTTCATTTTTCCCTTTTATTTGCATCTTCTTATACAAAATGACAAATATGAAAATGTTTTACATAATTGCAGATGCATAACCTATATCCATTTGTTTACCAACTCAGGAAGGAGAGGAAAAGAAGGAAGAATAGAATTTGTATACCAAAACTTTAAATAAAAATGCTAAAAAAATTTGTAGGGATAATCAGCTGCTAAAAAATAAGTAAACAAACAAACAAGCAAATAAGTAAATGGAAAAGTCATGTATCTTCTAACCACCAAAGTACTGACTGTGACCTCAGTAAATGCCTGGGGAAACTATTCATATTGATGTCAGTAGAAAGAAAATAGATCAGTCTTCTTATTCTCACAATTTAAATACAAAGGAACGCATATTGAGGAAGATTTTTTTTTTTTTTTCTGTAGAGGATCTTAAAACTTATATATAAGCAATTTTCCAACATGTAATTCTCCTACCTATAATGTATTCTCCACTCTCTCTTCTTCCTTTTCTCCTACATCCTCAGTCTCTCTTCCTTTTTTAGATTTATATAATTAGTTTGTTTTTTTTTCATAGCAAGGCATCCTCATAGAAGCAAATAGATCCCTGTATCAGTATTTATAATCAATGTTCTGAAATTATGCTTTACAACACTATAGATGTTTTGCCTCCAACAAATTTAGACTCTCCATTTTTATTTGATATTCCAGTTATTAAATCTTAGTCAAATAGAAAAAAAAAATTCAAGGCTAGGCAATCTCACTTCCTTTTGGGGCAATAATTTTAAAATCTTTGACCCACAGGAAAATAATAGTCCATTGAAAAGCATTTATGGTGGAAAATAGAAGGTTCAAATTTGTCATACTGATGAGATTAGGGTTCCTGGTGGTTAGGGAATTAAATGATGAAGTTAGTGGCAAGTTTTGGGTTCAGGGAACCAAATGAAGAGGTTTGGCTCCCCTAAATCCCCTTGGGATTTGATACAGGATAGGGAGTTGTTGGAACTCCATCCTGGGTGGCACAGAGGTCCTTCGTAAAGGAATTTATGAACCCAAAAAGCTAGACTGATAAAAAGAAGTTTATTATAGGCATTGGGAAGTCAGACTATGCTATGTATGAATAGAAAAGCTTAATTCCTTAGTGCCAAGGTCCTGGCAGAGAAGTTAAGTTTCCAGTAGAGAAATCCTGACAGAGAGATATAAAGTCTTAGTTGAGGATAAAGAAAAGGTAATGCTGAAAGAGAACATCACTTCAGCGGGCAGAGGTTTCCTTGGCATAGCATGGCATAGCATGGCATAGCATGTCATGTCATGGCGTGTTAGGTCCTCTTCAAGGAGAGGATTTAAAGATTGGCTCTTTTATGAGAGAAGCCTTACCTACAAGCCCAGGCCTACTTCCCCTCCAGATGGGTGTTGGTAGGTAGAGTTTGAGCTGTAATTGAATAGAATTGAAAGAGTCTTTTTAATTCAATAGGGCTCGAATTCTTCAGCTCTGGACTCAACTAGCCCCACCTAGATAACAGAATGAAGCTGTTTATCTTGTTTCCCTCAGGTGGGGTCCCACAGAGGCAGGGTTCAAGGAGAATCTCTCCTTCAAGGAATTTTAGAGCATTTCAGGGTCCCTTCATCAATATTACTACTTAGTAATTACCCAGGGAATCTGTAGTTTATGGTGGAGTTTTTGATCCAGATAGAGTACTTACCAATAATGGTGGAATTTCAGTTGTGCTTCAGTCTAGCTCTATAATCTCCTGCATCCTACATATAATCCTGTAATCCTGCATCTGTCCCTGAAACTCTCCAAACTCTCCTCTAGAAGAGGCTCAAGGGGTGATCTTTTGGGGAGCCCTTTTCAGGGAGTTCCCAGAACTGGGAAAAACCTGCCAACTCCCAGTTATCTTTTGGGGATGGTCCAGATCCCCTTCAGGAAATTCCCAGAGCCTGGGAAAAGCCTCCAAACTACCAGTTATCTTTTGGGAGTGGCCCAGATCCCCTTCAGGGAGTTCCCAGATCCTGGGAAAAGCCTGCAAACTCCCAGTAATTCAGTTATAGATCTTGGTCAATCATCTTCCATTGAATTGCCACAAACAACTCTCAGTGGGTCAGACTTTCAGTTATTCAAGTGGAGATCTCTGTCTGATGGCCCTCTATAGAGTAGCCCAGACAGCTCCCAGCCCCAGGCCAAGATGTATCTCATATAATCATGATTTTATCAATCCATGTCTGCCAAATTCATAATCAGGAGTTTTGCCTGATAAGAAAGCTTTGAACAATAAAAATTCATTTTTTTTTTGCCAGACAAATTTCGGGTTTGTGAATTCTTTCACACTGAACCTGCCTTGACCAGAGGGGATTCCCCACCCCAATTCTCATACCTCTTCACTACCACTAATTTCATCATTTGCATCTCTTTAGTACTGTTGAAGTCATAGGGTATAGTCAGATTCTTCTGGTACCAGGCCACCAGAATTATGGAATTGGTCATGAAATGGTGAGGTGTGGGGGTGATATCTCAGAAGTACACTTGGGATTCTAAGCAGTTCTCCCAAGTTGTTTCAAAAGAACTTATAAACTTAGACATCCTCCCAATTTAAGGGGCAAAGAATTCATTATGCTGCTAAGAGCGGGTCAAATCTATAAAGGTTTTTTTTTTTTTTTTTTTTTTTTTTTTTTAGCAGGAAAGGGAAATTTGGCAATTAATAAGGATAAAGACAAGTTCCCTAATGGAACTCATAATTAACTGGGAGGAACATGCCATATGAGAGGAGTTTGATATTGATTAGAGGGCTAAATTCCTAAAAAAGTTTAGTAAGGATCTATATTATGAGGAGATTTTTTATAAGGATATAACCTTGAAGTTTGACATAACTTGAATTTCTGATTGAATATAGTAAAATTGGGGTTTCTAGAGACCTTCATCTGAGGTAGGACTGTAATCAACAATTCATTTAAACAAAAGGCCTACTTAAGGAAAAAAATCTAATCAAAATCAAAATCAACAAAGGTCCACTTTTAATTATATAATAGTCCTTCCTGCTTGCCTCAGGGAGTAGTTAGGCTTGCTTCCAGATTGTTCACAAAGATTCTGGCTTTCTCTGCAAACGCCCATCTAGCTACCCAGAACCTTATGAATATTAACTTCACACATTGACAGAGTTGAAGATTGTTACCAAGATATCACATTTCCTAGCTCAAAATGGAGGTTGGAAGAGAGTAAACTAAGGTGATTACTTCACTTTGGGATTGCAACTTTGAATTCTTAAAATATAAAGGAGGTGATAGAGTATGGGAGAGGGATTTTAGTAGTGCATGTTAGATGGAGGAGATCACAGGTTACTTAAAAATCCTTTGAATTGAAGTGAATACAAACTGAGTTACCAAAAGAAAGCCATTCAATATCTAAGCTTCAGTTTTTCAAGTATAAAATTGGAGCAAATATTATCTTTAAAATTTGTTTCACAAAGATTTTTTTTTTTTAATTTAATGGAGAAAAATGCTTTGTAAATGAAAAGGCACAAGAATGATCTCTAATGTTCTATTTTAACCTCAAATATTGATAACTAGGAAACAAACAAACAAACAAAAAAAAACAAATTACAATTTATAGCAAATTCTCATACAACAATAGTTTTTTATCAGTAAAAGAATTAATATGTTTCTCAAATAATATTAATGCATCTTATTTTAGAAGTATAGAGTTTCAATATACATTTGGAGTCATATGCCTTCTGATTTGAAAGTCAGATGATATGGGTTGAATAAAATGCTTTGGCATTTAGATGGTTATCTGCATATAAATTAATTTCTTAATTATACTTTCATGAGTTGCATATAAAGGAGTTTGCAGAGAACACTTAATATTAGGTTTGGAGAGGGAATGGATTGTAACTTATTGTGGTAATTTCATGAGTTGGTAATTGAGAAGTAGCTATTGACATAGTATTATAAACTATGAAAAACTTTTGGTATGTTACTGCCAGATCTCCTACATCCTACAAAATAAAGATTTTTAAGCAGCTGATATTATGTTGTTCAGTCAAAGGGTTGACCCAAATAAAGACAGATGGGAACAGAAGATCTGTAATAGCTTCTATTCAAAATGTGGAATCAAGATTCTATTTTATAGGCTGTTAAAGATTGCTGTACAAGTAAAATAATACGAAATTATTTTCTACAGGATCATGGTTTTGCTTTGGTATTATGGAAGTAATTTAGATAGAGGAACTAAAGATGACAAAAGCGGGGAGGGCATTATGGATCTTTACCTATTGAAAATGATTACCTAACTTTTAGCATCTATTGTATTCTTATAATACAATATATTATTGTATATTTCCCAGCAGGGAAAAACTGTGTCTTGTACCCAAAAGTGTTCTGATGAATGGTTAACTATTAGCTCTTTGAAAAAAAAAAATATTCCAAGGATACATCTTTAAAAATGAATGAGACTAGGTGACATTTTCTCAAAAAGTTTATGAGATGGAGTGACACAACCCACAAGAAAAAGACAATATTGGTGACCATTTGTCAGTAATGGTTACTTTCTTTTTAGTCCATCCAGAGAAGAGACTTGAGTCTTTTGCTATTTAACCAGCTTTATTATTTTCAGCTTGGCAGATCAAGCATATTTTGGAAGCTGAGATGCTCCCAGGTGTGCTTGGGCCTCTCCTTGAAAGTCTGAATAAATCCTTCTCTTTGTATTTGAAGATGTCTCTGATTAGTTAGTTTGGATAAGCACCTATCCCACACAAAAGTTTAATCTACATCATTAATATTTTCTTCATTTTTTGTATCTCAACAATTATGAAAAATGCATCAAACCTTTATTGATAGTTTGATTATTTCCAAGGTTCTCACTAAAAATTTGACAAGACACTTGAGAGCTGGAACAAGTTGGCACTAGAACACTGCTGGTTGAATAAATTTGTATTCTGAATACAGACTAATATTTATCTTGCAAGTCTTTCTATAGAAAGACTGAAGTCAGAACAAATTTGAATCATACTTTTGGTACTTCATGACTATGTATCCATGTGCTAGTCATTCTCTTAGTATCCATTTCCTCATTGCTAAAATAGAGCAGTATCTGTTGTACTAACCTCAGTCAGTTGCTATGAAAACCTAATGAGACAGAACAAAGGAAAAAAAAAAAAAACAAAACCACAACCCTAGGCAATCTTTATAATGATATGTGAATATTGGTTTTGACTACTATATTAAGCACCTGAAAATATGTATTGAATTAATGAAAAATAGAATGAGACTACAATATGAGTTTGTTGAACCACATCCAATGGAGAGGTGGAATAGCATTTGGAGTCATTTAGATTATCATATGATTTTTTTTCACTAGTTGGTGGTATTTATTATAACATATTTAAGTCAATTTTTTTACCTTTATCATAGAATAATAATTTATATCAGTACTCTGAAAATTCTTCAATCATTTCTTATGATTTTGTGTATTTTGTTGGATTGTCTTTTTCCTCTTTAGGTTCTCAGTAGTAATCAAACCAGAATTAAAGATTTTGATTCGGTGTGGATGAATTACTTTTCTAACTATAGAACTATTTTCATGGAATTCAGTACTTTTCATTAGCTTGTAAATTATATAAATCCCAACTTTTGTTTCACTTGGATTTTAATAAACCATGACAGTTTGCTTTTGGTAGAAAGGGACTACTGACAGATGTTTAGAAAACTGAAGTCTGCTATCACCAGATCTCAATGCCAGATTTGTGATTTATTTCTTCAACTTCCTATGCATTCCTTTTCACAATCCAGATAATGTATAATCAGAATAAAAAGCTGCTTTTATGAATCCTCCCACTGACCTTCATTCAAAAACTCTTTACTCTTCCTCCCCTATTATTATTTTTTCCTCAAGAGCAAGTCTTTTAATATACATTGACATAACATGCCTGCTGCCTATTTTCATAAAATGATTAATCACTTATTCCCTTCCTTGGGGCTTATTAGACTCAATATATGTATTTTTTTATAGTTTAGAAATTCTAAGTAAGATTTACAAAAGTTAGGCAAGAGGTGCCTTGATAGATCTTATAATATAAAGATCTTCAAGTACATATGTACTTATCACTTTACTAATATGCTGTACAGTTTATTGGTCTTTTTTGTTTATTTTTGGTATTGATTGAATTAGATGGACACTCAGATCTCTTCCAATCCTAACATTCTATGGGGACAATATTTTGTGTCACTCCAATACTTTCAATTATAGTTTCATCTGTTCATAGAGTTTGCTGCTGTGGAATTTACTTAATTGTGGCCTGTTAAGCTCATTGATTTGAAACTAATTCATTCCTTTGTGATTTCCCTACATTGTTTTTTACATGTGAGCTTTGAACTTCCATTTAAATAAAAACTATATCTGTTTTATATTCATTATGTCTATTTCAAAACCATCTATTAACATGCAATTAGACTTATATAACAAAATTAAAGCACATATAAACAAGTAACTTTTTTGATATTCATCGAATTGAAATTGCATCAACTCAGACATGAAAAACTATATCATATTGTTTAATCTAAAGAAAAATAATAGAGGTGACATAATTGACAAAGGAACAGTATTTGCTTAGCACAAACCTTTCCAAAATTAAAAAAAATAAAATTCTTATAATGACAAATAAGTACTATTATTAACAATTAAAGCTGAATACAAAACATGAGAAAATGGGGAATATGAGAATATGTGAAAAAATAAGCTTACATGTTAAAAGGCTAATGAAATATTTTTGGATAACAGAAATACCTAGAGCTCCTATTCAGATTTTCCCCCTCCAAGTTTGTGCCACATAGCAGATGAAGTTAACATATACAATCTGTATAAATTATGTCATTAACCTTCTTTTTTTATTTTTTTGAATGTCCATCTTCTTCCCTGGAAAAAGATGCTCATTTTGGCTGGGTAAGTTATTTTTGGCTGCATACCAAATTCCTTAGCCTTTTGGAATTTCATATTCCAGGCCCTTTGATCTTTTAATGTGGATGCTGATAGATCCTACCAATCCTTATTGTGGCTCCTCTATATTTAATTTGGGTTTTTCTAGCCACTTGCAGTATTTTTTCCTTTATCTGATAGTTCTGGCATTTGGCCACTATATTTCTTGGTGTTTTGATTTTAGGATCCCTTTCAGTAGGTGAACGATGAATTCTTTCAATTTCTATTTTACCCTCTGTTTCTATTACTTCTGGGTAGTTCTCTTTAATAATTTCCTGGAAAATAGTGTCCAGCCTTTTTTTTTTCATCATATTTTTCAGGGAGTCCAATAATTCTCAGACTGTCTCTCCTAGATCTATTTTCCAGGTCTATTGTTTTCCCAAGAAGGTATTTGACATTTTTCTTTCCCATTGTTTCATTTTTTATTTTATTTTTTTATTTTGTTTGATTGATTCTTGGTATCTCCTCGAGTCATTCAATTCCATTTGTTTGATTCTGGTTTTTAATGAAGTATTTTCTTCACTCACTTTTTTAAAAAATATCTTTTTCTAGTCCAACTGAGTTTTTAAGTGAGTTGTTTTGTTCTATGGAATTTTTTTCCATTTCACCATTTTATTTTTTAGAGAGCTATTTTTTGTTTCCAGTTGACTAATTCTGTTTTTTAAGGATTTCATTTCTTTATCTACTCTGTCTTTAAATGAGTGTAATGACTTATCCAGACTCTCTTGCCAAGGTTCCCTTTACTTTTCCTGTTTTTCTTCTAGTTCTCTTGTGAGAACCTTTTTAATTTCTTCTATGAGAATTTTTTGTGTTGAGAACCAGATCATATCCTCCTTTGGGGATTCACCTGGAGACAGTCTGTTTTTAGTCCCCTCAGGGTTTAAAGTCTGCTCTCTATCCATATAGAAGCTATCAATGGTTAAGGTCCATTTAAATTTTTTGCTCATTTTGTCAGAGAAGAATCAAAGAAGACAAACTAGCAAAACAAAACAAAACAAACAAACAACAACAAAAAAAAAAACTCAAATGAAATCTGCTTTTTTTTTTTTTTTTTTGAGCTGTATGGTGTTACCAAGTTTCCTCTATAGACTGGGGGTTGAGGGGGAGGGGAGCAGCAGCGAGGCAGTAGTAGGACAGCAATAGCTGTGCTGTGTCTGTGCCCTGAGACTCTGAGAGCCTGTTGAGACACTGTGGGGAAGGGGTGGCCAGGTCTCGAGAGAATATAGCTTTTCAGGGTGATAGTTTTCATCCCCTGTGTTTTTAGCTTCTCTGCTTGTCTGTTGGCTTGTTGCCAGGGCAAAGTATCCAATCCTGTAGCAAAGCTCTCCCCACAGAAATGGCTGAGATCACACTCCAGCACCCTCAGGTCTGCTCAGCTGTGAGCTGCCTACCCTCAGCCTGTGCAGATTGAAAACCATCTTCGCCCTCGAGCAAAAACAGACCTTTCCTGGTGAATTTCAAGGATGTCTTCTCTTGTTAACTATTTGTGGTTTCTTGTTCAGTCAAACATTAATTCCGAGGCTTGTCATGCAATAAATTCTGAGAGAAAAAGCAGAGCTTGAATAGGTATGTGCCTCTTCTCTGCCATCTTGGCCAGAAGTCATTGTGGTGTATTATTTTTAGGGAATATTATTGTACTATGAGAAATAATGTAAAGAATGCTCTTGGGGTGGGGGTGGGGGGAACCTGTAAAGTTCTCCATAACTCAAGCAAAGTGAAATGTACTGTATACAAGTAATAGCAAGGTGCTGACATGCCCAGCTATAAATGACTTTGTTATAATGATCCATGTTTTAAGATGAAAAGTCCTATTGATATCCAGAGAAAGAACTGATTGTGTCTGAATACAGATTAAAGCATTCTCCCCTTTTTAAAAAATAAAAATAAATTCTTCATTGATTGTTGTATTTTTTAGGGCTCTAAATAAGAATTTGTTTTATTTTCAAAACTTTTCCTTCACCTTTTGATATAATCTTGTTGTTACTGATATAATCAATTATGCTTATAATTTTTTAAATTTTGATCTAGCCCCACATTCTTAGCATAAATCCTACCTAGTCATTATTATAATCTTTGTAATATATTGTTACAAACTTTTTACTACTAATTTTGAAATTACATCAATATTCATTAAAGAAATTGTTAAGTACTTTTCTATGTTTTTGATTTTTTCATTTAGGCCTCAAAATTATATTTGTTTCATAAAATAAATGATGTGTGATTCCTTCTTCACTTATAATTTTTTAAAAAGTTTTTAAAAGTTTAAAAATTTAAAAGTTTATATTTTTAAGAAGTTTACATATACAATATATTTTAAAAGTTTAAAAAGTTTTCTTTAAGTTTTTCTTAAAAATTTATATTTAAAAAAGAAATTCATTATTCCTTAAATGTTTTTTATAACTTGCTATATCCATCTGGCTTGAGGGATTTTTTTCTTGAGGATATTATTTATGGTTTGTACAATTTCTTTTTGTAAGAGAGGGATATTTAAGTATTCCATTTCCTCTCTTGGTAATCTAAGCAATTTATATTTTTGCAAACATTCTTACATCTCACTTAGATGTTCAGTTTAACTGGCATATGTGCAAAAAACCAAATAAACAAACACAAAAAAACAAAACAAAAAAACCCTTTCAATCGTTGCCTCAATGGCTTTTCCCCTGATACTGCTTTTATCCTTTTAATTCTTGATATTGGCAATACATTTTTTGTATTTCTTTTTTTATACCAAATTAATCAATGCTTTATCTATTTTATTTTTATAAAAACACTTTTTAAGTTTTGTTTATTCAATTTTTTAGTTTCAATTTTATTCTCTTTGATTTTCAGGAATTTCATTTTGGTATTCAATTGGGAATTTTAAAATTCATTATTTTCCTAGTTGTTTTTAGTTGTATTTCTTGATACTAGCTTTCTTCTTTTTATTGCTGTATATACTTATATGTATATCTATGCACTTCTATTTCTGTCTGTCTTTCTATCTATCTATACCTATCTATTTATCTATCTTTCTCCCTAAATACCATTTTTACTTCATAATTAAATTTTTATATGTTGTTTCATCAGTGTCATTCTCGTGTAATGAAAATGTTAATTGTTTCTATGGTTTCTTCACTGATTTACCCAGTCTTTAGGATTAGATTATTTAATTTCCAATTAATTCTTAATCTATGCTTCCAAAAACTCTTAATAAATATAATGAGTAACACACAAAAAAGATTTGAATCTATGTCATTTTATTTTACAACTCAGTTCTAAAATGAGGATCAAGGGAAAGAACTGGATGTTTAAGCAGGAGACAACTATTGCATATAGCCTGGTATTTGAAAGAGTGTAATAATTGGAGGAGCAATTAAGGGTATTGTGATTGAGAAAAATACAATTCTAGTTAAAATTTTGCTGTTTTTTGAGAAAGACTCAGGCAAGCCTTATAGGAATTTAAATTAAATATTGAAAGAAAATGAGATAATTATGTCACATATAGTTAATAAAATATATTTATTTAAACATAGAAGGAGAAAGCTATTTGATAAGTACAGAAACTAAAGACATCTCAAGTCAATTCATTTGCATCAGGCTCTGTTGACTCAGTTATCATTGTGATTCATCAGCCAAGCATCATATTTGTGGTGTTTTTGTAGTTATATGATCAGAATGTGATGTCAACAGATGTAAGAAACAAAACACCTCACCAAGAATCCTATAGATTCACTAAAGAAGCCAGAAAAAAAAAGTAATCATGATCTTGTGACAGCAGACATTGGGAAGCAGGTACATACTTGATCCTAAAGTATAACTTTTTATACCCTGTCCAGAAAGGCAAATCCCTACCATGATTCCTCATTGGTACTACAGAGTTACAGCCTGTTTAGAGAGCCAAAATCCCCCATATAAGTATGAATCCTCACTTTTTACATCTCTTCTTCCCCATATTTCAGCAACTCTAGCCCTTATTTTTTATTACCTTTATTTGGGTGTGTATATACTCCTCTTGCATCTACCAATTTATTAATTTATGGCTTCCTTCTATAAGTTTTGTTTCCTTTGATCTACATCAGACTAACCTTTAGGTTTCATTTCTTAGATTTCAATTTCATTTCTCTGATTTAGGTTTCATTTCTCTGAATTTTTAATGTAACTCTATGGAAACTAAACCTGTTATGGGCCAGAATTTGAAACAAGGTGCTAAGTCAATGGAATTGATAGAAACAATCATTATCTAATTTAGCATTGTACTTAACAGTATATACTTAGTACTTACTACAGCTCTACAAGATACACACCTTTAAGAGAGCATGTATAAGCTAGGAGCCTCAACTAGGATTCAGTTGGGGAGATTCAGAAGCCAAAGAAGGCTGTTGAGGAGAACTAGGGAAGACCTCTCTGGTGGTGCCTCCACAGAAATCAAGACACATTTGAGAAGACCTCAAGAAGCTGGTAGAAGCAGAGAAGACAAAGGACTGGGGGCAGGAGCTTAAACTCTTGGAACCAAGGAGAAAGATAGGCCTCTAAGAAAGTTAACCAGGCCATAGGAAAGGAGACAAGATTTGGAAAGAAACAATAAAGGATTTGGACTTTAATACCTGGCTGCATTTTGGGTGATTAATGAACTGAAACGAAGGCTGCCTCCAGAGACCCTAAGGAAACTCCAAGAAGAGAATATTACATTTTAGAGAAGAATATTACATAAACCCTCTTCCAATTCTCACAACAGCCAAAATGTTTATTTTCCTGAACAAACCAATACTGAAGGAAAGATTAAATTCTTAAATGGGGAAAATAGTTTAATATTAGTGGAGAATGGATTGTTATTGCTCCTATAAAATTAAAGCTTTTGGAGATTAATTGCTTAAAAGTCTATTGGATGATTTTATAATAATGACTTCAAAGGTAATCTTGACCTACAGTATTTAAATATCATGTTACAAGCAATACTATAGGATAAAGTAAAAAACAAGCAATGTAAGTTTTCTGAATGATGAATTTAAGAACATTCCAGAAAAGACCAATTCCCACACTGAAACCATTAGATTCATGTGGTGGTTAATGGTCAATGGTTTTCTCAATATAAAAATAGTGATAGAAAGAAAGAAAAGAACCAGGATCATTAGAGCTAAAGCAAAGAAGATGACATTTCTACACAGTGTCTGATTGTTAGCACATATGAGAAAAAAAATTATTCTGTACTCTCACCAATTGAATGTTTCATACTTCATCATACAGAACCTCCACCTCCGTGAAAAACAGGCAGGAATTAAAAAAAAAAATATTAGCCTCATGAGAAGTATCTGAGGTACTGTTTCCTGCTTTCTTTGATGACTGATTAGACACTTGACCTCCCAGAAAAGTTTTTTTTTTTTAACCTCTTTACAACAATACTAGGGTATTGTTCAAAACATTTATTAAGCACTTACTATGTACTTACTATGTAGGACGTGTGCTAAGTATTGGGAATAAAAAGAAAGATAAAAGATAACTTGTTGATTTGAGGAATTTTTGATCAATTGAGAAAGTCAAACTACAAATAATTACGTATGAAAAAGTTATACACATGACAAATAGGAAATAATAAAGGGATAGTATTGTGCCACAGTTCCTTTTTATTGCTCTAACTCAGTTTCCCTAATTTTTCTGCCTCAGTTTCCCTGGTTGCAACCCTCCTTTTCTGCAATTAGAACTGAGATAATTAGGGCTGTGGAGATCTGATATTTCAGAAGATGATTTTTTTTGTTTGTTTGTTTTTTGCATTTGATTTTTTATTTATCTATTTTGCTTTTCCTTTATTTAATTAAGGTATTAAAACTGAAAGCTGTATTGAGATTTTTGGAACACCCTGAATATATCACACACTCTGTCACTTCTCTGCAGATGTTCCCTCTCCAACATCAGTATCTCTAGCCCAGAACTCTCTCTTTTTTTTAAATTTAATTTAATTTTATAATAACTTTATATTGACAGAATCCATGCCAAGGTAATTTTTTTACAACATTATCCCTTGCACTCGCTTCTGTTCCAATTTTTCCCCTCCCTCCCTCCACCCCCTCCCCTAGATGGCAAGCAGTCCTATATATGTTAGATATGTTGCAGCATATCCTAGATACAATATATGTTTGCAGAACTGAACAGTTCTCTTGTCGCACAGGGAGAATTGGATTCAGAAGATAAAAATAACTCAGGAAGAAAAACAAAAATGCAAATAGTTCACACAGAAGATAAGATTGTAGATGTCCTATTTCAGATACCTAATTGGTATTGTTAATAAATTTAAGTTTCAGACTTCCTGGCTGTAAGCTGGACACATGCTTAACTACCAGTTTGTTAGAATTTATGGTCTTACCTACCAACCTGTCAGAACCAAATTGATGGTCCCTGCCTGGAGATTCCCATTTACCAAAGTTTGGATTCCACCCCTCTTTGTCTTAGAGCCCCAAGCTTGGAGTCAAGGATATATATGTCATGGAGAATTCACATTAGCTGCTGAATGCTTTGGACATCAGCCCAGCACAATCTCTCCTTCTCAGAAATCCAAATAAAATATTAAAAATTCTCTAATCTCTATGTTGCCTCAGTTTCTCCAGCTTTAGAATAAAGCTTTAGAATAGCTTTAGAATAAAGAGGAATCAAAAAACACAACAGATAAATGGGATTTCTATAGAAGGGAAGATATGAATCGGCTCTGTAAGGAAGCCAAGGAAGTGAAGAAAGAGAAGATTTTATTCATAGGAGCCAGAAAGAGAAAATGCTTAGAATAGAGAGATGAAATGTTTTTTGTTTTTTGTTTGTTTTTTTTTTTCCCAAAGAACAGCAAGGTTAGTGTCACTGGATATAAGAGTATATATGAAGGAAGTAAGATGTAAGAATAGTGTGTGTGTGTGCAGAGTAGTTATGGAAAGTTTTTGCATTCTAATATAAGATTTCATGTTTGATTCCAGAAGTGGTAGAGAATCACTCATGTTTATTGAGTAGGGAGTGATGGTGACATGGTTATACCAAAACTTTAGGACATCACATTGACAGCCAAATGGAAAAGAGACTGGCGTGGGGACAATTTCCTTCTTGTCAAAGATGTAGTGGAAAGAATGGACTGTGAAGAGATCAATAAAATTTACACTATAGTAAACATTTGGATACATTAGTCTTGCCTTTTGTGACTGCTCATCCCCAAGACCACTCATGTCATTGGACTACCATTGAAATAATTGATCTAGCATCTCTTCTTTTGTTCAGTGCCTTTGAGCCTGAATCTGTGCTTGCTATTCTCCATTGCTGCTGGTTCCTTCATCTCTGCCAAATATCTGTGGGTATCTACTGCTGATGGGGTAGCAGTACCCCATCTCTGCCTGTTACCTCTTAGTTTCCCCTGTGACTCACAACTCTGACCATTGTGCCCCACAACTGTTTTCTGGGATAATTCATTTTGTCTATTTTGTGAAGATCAAATTCTATCCCTTATATCTGAGTCAACTGCCCAAAGAAGGACCTGATCTATTTTGCCTTGGGATGGAATATTGCTGTGGGCTTAATCCTGATTAAGCTACCACAATTGGGTTTTGATTCCTTTATATTAAGGCAGAAAAGACTTCCCACCCTATGCCTTTTCTTTCCCTTCTCTCTCCTCTCCTCCTCTCCCCCTATGCAGATAATTGCTTTAGAGGTGTGCATTACTGTTATCCTACATTCAAAAGAATTTCTCTGAGTGCTAGGACCTGATTCTGCCTTCCCATTCTAGAAGAAAGATACAAACAAGTCAAAAATTACAGTCAGAGATTCCTTTGGTTAGTACATCTATTCTATTCCCAATTTTCAAATGGTTCTCATGTCATTTGTGATTGAGGAAATGTTCTTAGGACCTGAATTAAAAGCTCAGTATAGAGCCATCACAGAAAGTTCCAAAAAGAGATTATTAGAGTTCACAGTTTAGCCTGAAAGTAGATTATTATTATTTTTGACTAAAGTAATATTTCTGTTTGTCTTTAGTTCATTAAATCAGTTATCGTAATTATCCATATTCCAAACTGCAGAAATGTGTTTGGGATCCTGAGTAGAATTCAGCATCGTTTTATCATTGACTCCTGGATGATTTGCTCCAAATAATGACAACAAAATCCATGTGGCAAAATTGCTGTTGGACTTGCAAATTACAATTTAAAAAAAAGAAGAAAAAAAAGAAAAAATTATTTATTTAGCATCATTGTAAACATACCTGTAATTCCAAGAATCTACTTTGATTTGCATTCTCTCACTGTTGGAGTACCTCAGGCAATTCTTAATGATTGACTACATTCACATACAATTATAGAATTAAGCATTGCTTTTTCAGTTCCTAAAAATAAAACTCAGTAAAAAATAAACAGTTTAATTCCTTGATGGCTAAAGTTTTCCTTTCACTAGGTTTCCAATGAAGCAATTGAATGATGGCTGCAATTAATAATATAATCTAGTCCCAACAAGAGCTAAGGTTCTCATTTATTGACCAAAAATAGGTCCCAGACCTATTTTCCATTTACTCATTGTTTGTTCCCTGATTGCCTCAGAATGAATGTAAATAATAATTATTTCTGTTTTAATTAGAAACTTTGAGGGTCTTCTCTTCCATATTTATACAAACATGCTCATATGTATGTGTATATATGTATGTATATATGCACTTTTTTTTTCTTTGACCAGGTAAAAGAAGTCATTTTCCATCTCATTTCTTATCCAGCCTTAACACTGAGTGGGCATTATTACAGTGACTTGTTAAACACCTAAAAAAGCCAAGATCTCCTGCTGCATCCAGGGCCATCTCCAATTGTCCTGATCTAGACCTAGATGGTTCTGGAGGAGAAAGTGAGGCTGGTGACTTTGCACAACTATCCCTCACTTAAATCCAGTTCTTGTTTAATACCCAGAGACTTTTATGGGCAATTGGGTCACTGAATTTTAAATTCTACAAAGCTATGATTTCTAGGAACTTCAGAAATTATCCCTTCCTCTCTTTTTTCTAATTATTTTATATATAAAAAACCCAGAAAAGAGAAATTGTTTACTCAAAGTTGCATACATAGCTACTTAGCAGTAGAGATGGAGTGAGAAGACAAGAGTTTGACTGTCAATGCTGTTTTTTTCCCTTTGTACAACCAATTAGCTCTGTATCTAATCATAAAATATCCTTTCAGAATCCCAGCAGAAAGTAGCTATTTATTTTTTATTGATCAGGGATTGTGACCAACGTGGCAGCATAAAAGAAAGGAAAGGCAGGACTGCAGTCACTTATTCATTTTTTTTTTCTTTTTCTTTGTTTTCTTTCCTCATAAACTTCATAGTTCCTTTTCTAATCTTGCAATACCTCAACATTCTATTAAGACTTAATATTGTAGTATTACATTATATTGCCTCATCTACAATTCCGGATTCTTTACTTGAATTTTTATACTTGTTTTCTAATTATTACTCATCTTGAATTTTGTTTATTTGATATTCTCTACTGCTCCTCCCACCTTCCATGAGTTTTTTTTTCAAAGTGAAATGATGAGCTTGCAATATTTGCCCATTTTTGCTTTTTAACTTATGCCAAAATCTTACAATAACTTTAGCTTTCCTAAAATTGCATGACATCAAGATATTCATCTTTCTTGGCAAAGTAGGTTTGTTAGTTTATTTTTTTTCTCTTTCCCAAACAGATCCTGAGGTACCTGGTCCATTTCAAGTAGGTAATTACCTTGTTCTCTGAATGTAACCTTTATTTGTTTGTTTGTTCACTTTTGTATATTCACTCAGGAGGTTCCCAGTTCCTAGCAAGAATGTTTTATGCATACTAACTTGCTGATTTGCCCATTGTGTTTTAAAATCCAAATAAAATCATATGTCATTTATGACATATTTCATGATTCCTTTTCATAATAGACTTTGTACTCAAATTTGAGTACAAATATCAGTAGATATCACATTACATTTATAGTTAGATGATGTGACAAACAAAATAATTTCTAAAGATGAAATTTTTGCATGAATATAATCAAGTTTTTCAATCATAATCAAAGATTGATAAAAAAAAAATCTCCTTATTTTCTTGATGGTTAAGGTGGAAGCATGGTCACTTCTTGAGATTTTTATGTGCTTGGAAGACAGTTATTCCAGCACACAGCAATCAATTCCACTGGTTAAAAATTAATGAGAAGTAGGCTTTATAAAGAGAAGTGAACTTACTCCAATGAGTCATTGAGGGTGACATCATGTCATTCTTGTCCAGAAAGTCATCTGGATACCCCCAGTTTTGGGCAATCTAGACAAAAAGCTGTTTCTGCACTGGAAGTTAATCAAATGTAATTGACCTTGGGCTAGAGATTCCTTAGAAAGTTGAGTTTCCGAGAAGAAACTTAAACCCAGTTCTTCTACATTCTAAGATCTATATAGTTTATACACTTTGTCATGCTGACTCTCTACAAGAGCAAGAATCATATTTTATATATTAGTTTCATGTCTCCGCTAGTGCTTAGTGTGATATTCTATGTGGAGTAGGTGATTAATAAAAGTTTGCTGAATTGAATTGAGCCAAACATCATATTCTTCACACATCTACTAGAAACAAGTGTTTCTTTCTCTCTGCCAGTGATACCATCATTATTCTAGTCATTCAGGGCAAAAACCTTAGAGGCATCATTGACTTTTCCTTGTCTTTCATCCATCATATCTAATCAATAGCCAAGTCCTGTAACTTTTCCTTTCAAATGTCCTCCCCTTTTGTCATTTATATTTTGCTGCCACACTCATTTAACACTGCTTACACATGAAATGATTATGAATGACTAGTCCTTCTGCTTTAACTTGGGTATTCAGCAGGCTTGGCAGATGTCCAATAAAATGAAAACAACAGTACATTCACAGTTAGGATTTAGTGCACAGGCAAGTTGGGATTTTGGACTTACTCTGCGTAGTTTATTTTTAGATGCAGGTTTTTTGGAATATAAAGGATGGAATAACTATCCTTGTCTTTCAATTTCTACCCTAAGCCAACTTTTATCATTATCTCATGTCCATATTACTCTAATAAGTCCTAATTAACCTTTCTAATTCTAAGATTCCCTTCAAATCAAAAGATTTTGCACATTCTCGGTTGATACACACACATGTGTTTGTTTACATATACATGTATATGTTTATGTATGTACATGTCTTTTTTTTAAACCATTTTCATCATCTCACCTCAAAAAACTTTTAATGTTTTGTTTTCCCATTTAGATCAAATGTCAAACTCTCTATTTGACTGTTGAAATGCTTCATTTTAAAGATTTTCCTCCATTGATTACCTATCTTTTAAAAATAACCTTATTTTTCATTACCTATATCTCTCGAGTCAGATTTTCTCTCTGTCTTTGGAATATCATTTCTTTGTTGTTCTTTTGTTCATAGTGTATACTTTGCCTGGCATGCACTTCTTTATATCCCAAGCCAGGTCAATTTTACTTTGTTGTTGTTATCATTGTGCTCTTGAAACCTCTGAAATTCCAAAACCCAATATGTAGCACTCCACTTCCTATTGAATTTTGTAAATATTCATATTGTTTTCTGTTAAGTTTATATGCTCATCATATTCCTTCACTCCCCACCCAATCCCCTAAGTTATATTGTGCATTACATGTCCAATACTTCTTGTGCTTCTGCAAGAACAGTTCTGCCTACCATGGTCACTAAATGTTCATGGATTATACAGTGCCAAACACAAGACTGTGTGATGGTAAATTTTAGGTACAGTTTTAGACAAATAACTTGACATTTCCAAGATGTGAATTTATTTTCTATTTAATTTCATTAATAGTATTTATATTAGTTATACTCCAGATGGAAACTCAGGTAACAATTTCATAGCTTATGAATCAGGATTATTTTTTTCTTTCAAAGTTTCCATCTCAATCACTATATTTTCTCTTCTTTACAGATGAATCTGTATGATATTAGAAACTAAAAAAATACATATCCCCAGCCCATATAATAATAAGTGATATAAGTATGAATTTTGCTGATTTTTATTCCTAAAATGATACAGTACATTTTGTCAGAAATATTCCTTCCATACAGAACCACACTTGCTAAATGAAATTTGATGTGGGGAATTTTCTACATTAAAATGACATTGTTAATTTTTCAGCTCAGAAACAAAAGCATTATTATAACAGACAAGAAAAGATATGTGATATTAATGTCACCACATAGCAAATATAAGAAACATCATATGCTGGATAAAATTATGTGAATATTCAATATTAGCAATAAACTGAATGACAACTTGAATGCTAAATATTATTTTTTTTTTCCTTCATGCCCCTATTTTCTCTTAGATATATGTAGGAATGACTATTTCCTTAGAAAATGTTCCATTTTCCTCCTTAAGTTTTGGAGAAACAAATTATAGACAGCAGACTGGATTATAAAGAAAACTCAGCAGGCAGCCCCCTTGAAGAACCAAGCTGCATGCAGAGATAAACCTGAAGAATCTTGCAACCACCTAATTAAAGTATCTGTTGAGGAGATATAGAGCTGTTCTAGGAGCACACTTGCTTTAAAAGGCTTAGTCTATTTTTTCTACTTTCTGTAAAAGTCAGAGCAACTTCAGAAATTTAGTTTCTTTATATAAATTACCAAGAAAGAACAGGAAGTTATCTGAAGAAAAGTTTCTATGAAATACCCAAACTGGATTGACAAGGTATTTCATATGGCACTTGGAGCTTTATGACAGGTAGACAGAAGAAAATAGAGTAAATTGCTCTTTACCTATTCTGTGATTTTCCCTTATAGAAGAGTCTTGACTTTTGAGGAATATAAGAATATTTTGAATTTAGATGTTGAAATTAATTCATCCTTTCATCTAAGTTCTATGAATATTGATTTTTTGCATGCAATCATTTGATATTTTATTTCTTTCCTTTTACATGTAAAAACATTCATTTTTCATGAAAAGTTTTAGTTTCAAATTTTCTCCCTCCTTTTCTTCCTTCTCCCTCTTTGAAAAGGTGAGAAATTTGATATAGGCTATATAAGATAGAATTTAATCAATCATTTAAGCATGCTTGAAAAAATACCAAAGGGATCAGCAGGTATTGTCAAGTATGTGTACCATCATGATATTGGCAAAGTTATTTTCATCAGACAAAACCTTTGGGTATTTTCTCTACTTGGGTCCTCAGGCAAACTGAAACAAAGGCTAGCACAAAAATTTTCCCTATGAACATAGTCAATAAAAATAAATGCATACCTAGACATATAGGGAAATCCATTCAGGCATTACACTCCTAATCTCAAAATGTTTTGCCAAAATTATTTCTCCTAGCTTGTATTATTTTTTGTCAGAGTGCTCCTATATAATATAGTCTTGTCTGCCTGTCTGTCTGTCTGTGTCTGTCTGTCTCTCTCCACACACACACATACACACACACACACACACTTATAAACTATCTAGAGAGAGAGAGAGAGAGAGAGAGAGAGAAACTACTGTCCTCATTAGACCTATTGACAAAAGCTATTGTCTTTCTGTCTCAATTGCACAGCCTACCCAGTTATGGTAGGGAATCTGATATATATTTTTCACATAGACAAAATAAAGTCCAACGGTTAACTTAGTAACTCTGGTACCCATTTTTCTTTTCCTTTTTTAAACTTTAAATGAATCTTCCCTTCAGTTTTAACAACTATCTAATCCAGAAAATAATATCTAAATAATAGGAATATTATACAGAATATAAAAACAAAATCTTGAATTTATTGTTCTATAGAAAATTTGAAACCACCAGGTGCTCAGTAAAATGTTGGTCCTGAATTCAGGGACTTATTTTTTGTGAATTTAAATATTTACTAGTGATCTGGTCCTTATACAAAGTATTTAACCATGTTTGCCTCAGTTTCCTCATTTGTACAATGAGCTGAAGAAGAAAATGGCAAAACTACTTCAGTATCATTGCCAAGAAAAAACCAGAATGGGGTCACAAAGAATAGTTGAGCCAAAGCTACAGCTAAGTTCTGTGGCATCCTTTTCTTTTCCTAATACCTTTACTAATGCACTATCCCTATATTAAAGATATTAGCTTTTAAAGCTCATTTTTTTTTCAAAAACAAAATCTAGTTATCATAATAGATAAGTGTTTATGTATAGAAATATTTTTAATAAAATACATAAAAGTCTTGATTTCTTTTTATTATTCAAGACAAATATAAAGTCTTATTAGAAGATTGCCATCTTGATATTTTTAGAAAGAAAGTAACAATTTAGATTATGACTACTAGTACTATTTACTGTTGCTATTAACAAACCATTGCTTTATTCAAAAAGAAAAAAAAAAGAAACTAATAAGTAATTAGTCTAACTTAGGTCAGAGATTTTTGGATATTTGATCAGTATACTGTAGAGATGATATGTTCTTTTTGACATTTTTCAGGAATGTTGATAGTTGTCCCCTCTGTATATAATCAAGTGGGCTGGCATCATGGGAAAATTCTTGGTCTAATTTCAGGAGGTCATTCAACCTGCCAAGGACTAATTAAATCAGATATATTTAAGTTATTAAAGTTATGGCCCAACAGTCTTTTTCCACTAAGTAGTCTGCTGACTCTTTATTGCTCAGGGGCCCTTGGCATCTGCATTAGCACTTTCTTCTTCAATTAATACTGATGTAGCTTCAGTAGAGTGAAAACTAATGTCATTCTACCTTTGAAGTTTTGAAAGTTAATTCATTTCTAAACTTGTCACACACTTTGGTCTAGACATGTCAGAAGTAAACAGTTTCTTAGTTTAAGAAGGAATAAATTATTTGTAAATGTTAATATGTATCTGTATATATGGACATGCATACATATATGTACACATAGATGTATACATATATAATTCAGCAGATGTATAAATATATGCATAATTAAATATGGGTAATATATACTTTGGGGCCTTATATATATAGAATTTTAATATGATTCTATCAAATTGATTAATACTGATTAGAATACAGTAGGGGTCCAAATTAATTATTTTTCACAAAAGAAAATTCAATCATGTGTAATGGACAGCTTTTGCAAAGGTTCAGAGGTAGGAAATGAATTGAATATGTGGGCAAATATACACATTTTACTCAAATATAGTAGACAAAAGAATGGGATTAATATGAAATCATCTATAAAGATTACAGTTAGTCTGTGAAAAACTTTAAATATCAAATAGATGGGGCAGTTAGGTGGAATAATGGATAGAGCACCAGCCCTGAAGTCAAGAGAACTTGAGTTCAAATCTGGTCTCAGACACTTCACACTTCCTAACTGTGTGACCCTGGGCAGATCATTTAACCCCAATTGCCTCAGCAACAACAAAATACACACACACACACACACACACACACACACACACACACACACATATATGTCAAATAGATGACTTTGTGTATCCTAGAGTTTATGTGAAACCAACGAAGCTTCTTGATTTAGGAAATTAAGAGATTAGAAGCAAAAAGATTGTTTCAGAGGCCATTGTAATAGTTCAGACAGATAAGAGGCTAAAACTAGAGTGGTCTTGATGTGAATGTAGAGCCAGAGAAAGAAAGGAGAAATGTTTACAAAGGTCAAAATGAAAATAATTTAGTAGTGGATATGAATTGTAAGAGAGGGTGGAGTGTTAAGGAAGACAAATTCTAATCCACATGACTAGAAGGATTCTGGTGTCATCAACACAAATAAGGGAATATGAAAAGGTGATGGCTTTAGAGAAAGAATCACAGTCTTTTGTTGGGCTTGTTGAATTTAAGATGCCTTTAAGACATTTAGAAAGAGATTTTTTAATCATACAGTTAGAAGAATGAATTACTAGTAATTGTATCATAGCAGTAATTGATCATTTTAATCCAGTTAAAAACAAATCAATCAATTCAGGACAAAAATAAAAAAAAAAAACACATGGCCGATAAATTGCTCAGTATTACATATGCATGATAAGTATGTAGACACAGAATTATCATGCTTTTGTAATATGAACATTATAACTGAAAAATAATGGGTAAGCACTTGCTATATGGAGCATAAAATAGCATTATAATGAATGAAAAAAAACTGTGGTTTAACAAAAAGGAAATAATCATCTATTTTTGCAGACACCATCAAAGAATATATATATTCTTTATACATATATATAAAGAATTTCTAAAAACAAACCAAAAAAATGAAGAAAGAATTACAGTGAAAAAAAAAAAGATTAAATGAACAATATCTAAATAGAAAATAGAAATAACATCAAATATAATAATTTCATCAAGAACTTTAGCCGATGTTAATTAATTGGTACTGCAAGAAGACCAGAGTCTAGAAATGCAATGTAAAAAACTATTATAAGTATTTGACAAATCAAGAGAGATGGTTTCCAAAAGCAACAACATTTAAACTTATTTGAAAAATCCCATGAAGAATGATGATGGACAATTTTGAGTAACAGCATCTTATAAAATAAGGACAAGAAGAAGGTAAAATCATTATAAAGAAATCTTAGGGGAAAATATACCTAAAACCATTTTAAGAACATCTAAAAACAAAATTAGATGTATTATAAATAAAATAAAATTATATAGATTTACAAAATACCAACACCAAAAAATACATATTAAATTTTTTAAGGTTAATAGAACCACCAAAATTAGAGCCTAATATTACAGTAAAAAATCCACTGATAGATAAGAGTTCTAGCATTAGTCAGCTTTTTTTTTCTTATGCTTATAGTATATTCAATAGACTAAAGAGCAAATTCTATTTTAAAGTTATATCTAGAGAATAGAGGAAGTCCAATTGATTGTATCAAATTTATATACCAAATTTACATATGAGATATCCGTTATCAAGGCAATATAATTGTATCTGAGGGAGGGAAAGATGTCAAAATTATAAATGATAGAGAGAATTCTAGTATAATTATTAAAAAAGGACTGTTAAAAATGTCATACAGCTTACTTGTTTGTCTATTTTTGAACAGAATTTCATGAGAATCATTTAGAGTATTAATACAGACAAAACCAGGATTTCACAGGTGACATCGAACAATGAGCTACAACATTACCATCTTATAATTAATAAAACAAAATAAAACCCAATTATGCAATTTTTGTTGACTAATATTATAGAAAACTTTCCTACTTAAAATCTCTTTTATAAAAAGGTGTCTTTTATCCTTAAGCCACATTCTGGATTCCTTAGAAAATATGACCACAAAAACAACTTTGTTCAGAGACAATATGATAGTAAACATCAGGCAAAGCATAAAATGGGAATATTTATATTTAACAATTTTTTTTTGCCATTATGATGGAGGATGCAAATGATTTCATTCACTATAAAGGCAAGAATAGATTCCCAGTGAATGGTAATGTCTTTCACTGTTTCTGTTTCTTGATATCATTGTGTTGACTACATCAAAGTGGTGGATATTAGAGCCTTCTGGAAAAGATTAATATCTACTAAAAGCAGTATGGACTATATATCCCCATAGTAAAGACTAAGTGAATTAGTAATGTGTTTACAAATCATATGGAAAATATATGTGTAACTGGGGAAGATAGTGGTGATATATGACGAGCTTTGCCAGAGTTGAAAGGGATTGAGAAAGTTAGAAAAGTTCCAAGTTTCCTTAAAAAAATTTCTTCTTTCAAAATTTACATTTTAACCAATCTTAATACATGTCAAAGAGAAATTAAGGCCACTTCCTCCAAAGAACTAAACAGGAAACAATGAAGGCAATGGAGAAGCATTAACAAGACATGAACCTTGCAGCTCAAATATCCTCAGTATGACTTTTGTGCTGTAATCCTTCCCTCCTTCAAATTGGAGAGGGTGGAAAAAGGACACTGAATAAGTTTTCCCAGACATTTTATTTAAGGAGGGAATACAGAGCAAACATCTCATAATTTCCCAACCAATTGCATTCTTCTGGACTAGAACATACCCTCAGGTCAGTGGTCTAAGTCTTCTTCCCCATCCTTATGTGTTGTCTTCTGCCACTAGACTGTTTTCTGAAATAAGCTAAATATCACATTCATAAAGTAATCCTTGAGTTTCGATCTTATTACTTAGACTAGAAATATCCAAGTTATGCATACAACCAAGAAACAATGCAAACTTTTAGAAATTATCGTAAAATTCCAACTTGTTATACAGCATGCAAAATTTTAAGAAGTCTATTTGATTTTTAAAATAAAATTTAAGTTATACTTCCACAATTCTTAATTATCTTTTAGACTCTTCTATCATTTAGAATACTCTTTTGCATATTTTCAAAACCACAAAGTAAGAATCTATTTTTAAGCACTTGCAAGAAAATAGGAAACTTACTATAAACAAAAACAACAAAAAAGTGAAGGTGAGAGGGAGGGAAAAAAACAGAGAGAGGAAGACAGACACACAGAGAGAAAGAGAGAGAGAGAGAGAAGGAGGGAGGAGAGAGAGAGAGAAGGAAAGAAGAATTCCCTAATATATTGTAAGTATAGAAAACTCAGTATACGATATTGAAATTGGGAACAGATGGTGCATATATTTTAATAAGTTTTAAATACTACTATCATAGAAGGTAGTGAACTAATTTGCAAAATTTTACTCTCAGCTACTATAGTTCAAGTGAAACAAAATCTTTTATAAGTAAAAATGCATCAAAAATTAAAATATAAATTTATTTTTTAAAATAGCTTTTTATTATAAATATATATGCAAAGATAGTTTTCAGTATTAACCTTTTCAAAATCTTGTGTTTCAAATTTTTTCCCTCCCTTCTCTCAAACTCTCCCTTAGAAAATCCAATATATGTTAAATATGTGCAATTTTTCTGTATATGTTTCCATTTATCATACTGCACAAGAACACAAAAACAACAAAAAATGAAAATGCTATGCTGTGATCCACATTCATTCAGTACTGACAATCCTTTTTCTGAATGCAGATAACTGTTTCCTCCTCCCCCCCCCCCCCCAGGCCATTGGGGTTAAGTCAGTTGCCCAGGTTCACACAGCTAGGAAGTGTTAAGTGTTTGATACCAGATTTATTTGAACTCAGGTTCTCCTGAATACTCTATCTAGTGGGCCACCTAGCTGCCTCTAGATGGCTCTTTCCATCACAAGTCTATTGGAATTGTCCTGAATCATCTCATTATTGAAAAGAGCCACATCCATCAGAACAATTTTCACAAAATCTTCTTGTTGCTGTGTAAAATATTCTCTTGCTTCTCTATTCACTTTACATAGCAGCAGTTCATGTAAGTCTCTCCAGAACTTTCTGAAATCATCCAGCTGATTGTTTCTTATAGAAAAATAATAGTTCATGAAATCCATGTACCATAATTTATTCAGCCATTCCCCAGCTGACAGGCATCCACCCAGTTTCCAATTCCTTTACTTCCCTACAAAAAGGGCCTACTAAAAATCTTTTTGCACATGTGAGTTCTATTCCCTTTTTTATGATCTCTTTGAGATATGGATCAAGTAGAGATAGAGCTGGATCAAAAGGTATGTACAGATTGATAGCCTTTTGGGCATAGTTCCAAATTGGTCTCCAGAATGATGGGATCAAATTGTAATGCCACTTATAATGTGTTAGTGTCCTACTTTTCCCACATCCCCTCCACCATTTATCATTATCCTTTTCTGTCACTTTAGTCAATCTAAGATATGTGTGTGGTATCCCAGAGTTCTTTTTAATTTGCATTTCTCTCATCAATAATGATTTAGAATATTTTTTTCATATGACTAGAAATGATTTCGATTTCTTCATTTGAAAATTGGCTGTTCATATTCTTTGATCATTTGTCAATTGAAAAATGGCTTGTATTCTTATAAATTTGAGTCAATTCTCTATATAGTTTAGAAATGAGTCCTTTATTAGAACAAGTATATATAAAACTTTCCCCCAGTTTTCTGCTTCCCTACTAATCTTTTCTTCATTGGTTTGTATGTATAAGACATTTCTAATTGAAATTATCCATTTTGCATTTCATAATGCATTTTAGTTCTTCTTTGGCCATAAATTCCTTCCTTCTCGACAACTCTGAAAGGTAGATTATTCTTTGTTCTTATATGAAGTTTACAGTATCACGATATCTAAATCATGAACCCATTTCGATCTTATCTTGATATAGGGTGTTAGATGTTAGTCAATATCTAGTTTCTGTGATACTATTTTTTTCAATTTCCTGAGCAACTTTTGTCAAATAGTGAATTGCCATCCCAGAAGCAGACATCTTTGGATTTATCAAATACATTTCTGTAGTCATTGACTATATCTTTTAAACCTAAACTATTCCATTGATCTACCATTCTATTCCTTAACCAATATCAAATGGTTTGGATGAGTGCTGCTTTATCATATTCTTTTAGGTCTGTTACAGTTAGGCCACCATCATTTACATTTTTTTCATTAATTTCCTTAAAATTCTTAACATTTTGTTCTTCCAGATGAATTTTGTTATTATTTTTTTTTCTAGCTCTATAAAAATAGTTTCTTGGCAGTTTGATTGGTATGGCACTGAATAAGTAGATTAATTTAGGAAGAATTGTAATTTTTGTTATATTAGCTTGGTCTACCCAGGAGCACTTGTTACTCTTTCAATTGTTTACATATGACTTTATTTGCATGAAAAGTATTTTGCAATTGTATTCATATATTCCCAAATATTTTATATTGTCTACCATTGTTTTAAATGGACTTTCTGTTTTTATTACTTGCTGTTGGACTTTGTTGATAACACATAGAAATGCTGATGATTTCTATGCATTTATTTTGTATCCTGCAACTTTGCTAAAATTGTAAATTATTTCTAGTAATATTTTAGTTGATTCTCTAGGATTTTCTAACTATACTATATCATCTGCAAAGAGGGATAATTTTGTTTCCTCATTACCTTCTCTACTTCCTTTAATTTTTTTTCTTCTATTGCTAAAGCTAACATTTTAAATACAATATTGAATAATCATGGTGATTCACTCCTTATCTTACTGAGAATCCTTCTAGTTTATCCCAATTACATATGATGCTTGCTGATGGTTTTAGATAGACAGTACTGAACATTTTAAGGAAGACTGCATTTATTCCTATACATTCTAGTGTTTTTAAGAAGATTGGGTGTTGGATTTTGTCAAAAGCTTTTTCTTCATCTATGGAGATAATCACATGATTTTTATTAGTTTGGTTATTGATATAGTCAATTATACTAATATTTTTCCTAATATTAAATCAGCCCTCCATTTTTAGTATCAATCCTACTGGATCATGTTGTGTTATCCCAGTAATAGTTCGCTGTAATCTCTTTACTAATATTTTGTTTAAGATTTTTGCATCAATATTCATTAGGGAAATTGGTCTATAATTTTCTTTCTCTGTTTATGCCCTTTTTGGCTTAGGTATCAGTACCATATTTATGTCATTAAAAGAAATTTGGTAGGATTCCTTCTTTCCCTATTTTCCCTATACTTTGCATAGTCTTGGATTTATTTGTTCTTTAAATGTTTGGCAGAATTCACTTGTAAATCCATGTGACACTAGAGATTCTTTTCCTAGAGAGATGATTAATAGCTTGTTCAATTTTTTCCCTAAAATGGGACTATTTAAGTAATTTATTTCCTCCTCTGTTAATCTGGGCAATCTATATTGTTGTAAATATCCATCCACTTCACTTAGTTTATCAAATTTATTGGCAAATAACTCCTAATTATTGCTCTAATTTCCTCTTTATTGTTGGAAATTTCACCCTTTTCATTTTGATAATAATAATTTGATTTTCTTCTTTCCTTTTTCTAATCAAATTATCTAAAAGTTTATCTTTTTTTTCATAAAGTCAACTCTTAGTTTTGTATATTAGTTTAATAGCTTTCTTATTTTCAATTTTATTAATCTTTCCTTTTCTTTTCAAAATTTCAAATTTGGTATTTAAATGGGGGTTCTTAATGCACGCCCAATTCATTGGTTTTCTCTTTTCCTATTTTATTCAAGTAACCTTTGAAAGAAAATTTCCCCTAAAAATTCTTTGGCTGCATGCAATGAATTTTCTATGTTACCTCATTATTTTATTTCTCTTGGATAAAATTCTTGATTGTTTCTATGATTTATTATTTCACCCATTCATTCTTTAGGATTAGATTATTTAGTTTCAAATTAATTTTTGCTCTATTTTTCATTGGCTCTTTATTACATGTTATTTTTATTGCATCATGATCTGAAAAAAGATGCATTTTCTCTTTCTGCATTTGATTTTGAGGGTTTTATGCATTAATACACATTCATTTTTTGTTAGGTTCCATATACCCCTGTGAAAAAATTATATCTGTTTCTGCTCCCATTCAGTTTTCTCCTAATTTTTCTAAAATTCTATTTACCACCTTAAATTCTTTCTTATTTGTTTTGTGGTTCTATTTATCTAGTTCTGATAGTTCAAGCTTGAGATGCTCCATTAGTTTATTGTTATTGTTTATTTCTTTTTGTAGCTCTCTTAACTTCTTAAAGAATTTAGATGCTATAACATTTGGTGCATACATGTTTTGTGGTCAATAGTGATCTCTAGTTCTTCTTTGGTCATAAATTCCTCCCTCTTCCACAGGTCTGAGAGGTAAACTATCCTATGCTCTTCCAATTTATTTATAATCTCATTCTTTATGCCTAGGTCATGAACCCATTTTGACCTTATCTTGGTGTACGGTGTTAAGTGTGGGTCAATTAGGCAGAATTTTATAAGCCTTTGGGTATAGTTTCAAATTGCTCTTCAAAATGGTTGAATCATTTCATAACTCTATAAGCAATGTTTTACTGTCCCAGTTTTCCCACATCCCATTGAACATTTATCATTATCTTTTTTGTATCATCTTAGCCAATCTGAAGGATGTGTAGTGGTACCTCAAAGTTGTCTTAATTTGCATTTCTCTAATCAATAGTGGATTAAAGCTTTTTTATATTATTAGAAATGACTTTAATTTTTTCATTTGAAAATTCTTCATTTATCAATTGAGAATGACTTATATTCTTATAAATCTGACTCAGTTCTCTCTCTATATTAGAAATAGAGCCTTTATCAGAAACACTGACTATAATTTTCCCCTGCCCCCAGCTTTTTGCTTCCCCTTTAATCTTGGCTGCATTGGTTTTGTTTGTGCAATTTAAAAAAATAGTGTAATCAAAATTATTAATTTTGCTTTTCATAATGTTCTCTGGTTCTTCTTTGGCCACAAATTCCTTCTTTCTCCACAGATATGAGAGGAAAATTATGGGTTCAATTTATGATCTTGGGTAAAAAAAAGTACACACAAAAAAAAAAAAAAAAAGCAAAAACAACTCAAAAAACAAAAAAAAAAACCTCTAGGCAGTATGAAGGGTAGTCACCCAGCTGAACTCTTCCAACTTTCCAATAATTTCTCAAGTTAAATTTTGGA
Organism: Antechinus flavipes; assembly: GCF_016432865.1. Taxonomy (NCBI): domain Eukaryota; kingdom Metazoa; phylum Chordata; class Mammalia; order Dasyuromorphia; family Dasyuridae; genus Antechinus; species Antechinus flavipes. Next base: position 395,494,026 of record NC_067401.1, read on the forward strand.
ACAGCAAAACCAAAAAAAAGTTCAGAGTGAGATTTTTTTTTTCTTGACTAAGAAAACTTTATAGCTAAGTAGGAATAGCCTGAGGCATCAGAGTTGAAGACTGTCCAAAGCCCACATCCAAACAAGATGGCATAAAAAGCAATACAAGGATACTCTCAAGGTCTCTCCTAAGAACTTTAGAATTGATAATATAACATGGGAGACACTGGCACAAAACTGACCATCATGGCATGCTCTCATCAGAGAAAGTGTTGTGCTCTATGAGCAAAGCAGAATTGAATTAGCTCAGAAGAAACACAAGATGCACAAAATTAAAGAAGCCACCCATATTTGCATGGTGTGAATACATATGGCAGAATATTCCAAATTCATATTGGTCAGATGAGCCACTTTTGTAGACACTATAACTTGACTGTAATGTTAGTGATGTTAGTCCTCTTTGAGAATGAAGGACAACAATCAACTAAGCAGCTGTAATGGGGTCACAGAGGCAGTAGCAGCTTTGGGAGATTTCATTTAAGAGATAATGAGTGGGTCAAACTACTAGTCAGTCAGAGTTTACAGAAGACCATTTGCTAGCACTAGGTACTTCTAGTCCTGACTGATAATTCTGTTGATGATATAGAGTTCCAAGACCAGGGAGGAGTGCTGGTGGCCAAGGGAGTAGAAGTCCTGGAAAACAGCAACAAAAACATGGAAAACTATTATGAACTGATGCAAAGTGAAATGAGAAGCACTAGGAAATCATGGACACAATAATAGCAATGTTCTAATGATTATTAACTGTGCAGAACTTAGTTAATCTAATCAATACAGTGACTCAAAACATTGATCCAAAGGACTCATGATTAAGATAGTTATACATCTTTAGAGACAGAACTGATGGATTTTAAGTGAAATTGAAATATGATTTTCTCGCTTTATTTTTACTGCTTCATTTAAAAAAAAAACAAAGCTAAGAAATATGTTGGACATGATTTCCCACACATCATGAGAATTATATTGGTTGTTTTCTCAGTGGGTGGAGGAGGGCCTCAAAGAGAAAGAAAGAATTTGGAATTAAAATTTAAAAAGCAAAGTATATTAAAAATAAATTAAAATGTTAAAAAAAAAACAAAGTGTTCAATAAACAATTGCTTCTGACTGAAAGTGTTCCTTTCTGTTTTTATATTGTAACCCAGAAGTAAGTACAGGTAATGAATCTTTGCCAAACATCATTGAATCTTATGTCCATAATTTCAATGGGTTCCCTGTAATATCTTTCTGACTAGTTACCAAATACTTTTACCATCTCTTAATTGAGAATTCCTGAAGCTGTTTTTGCTTCCAGTCTTTGACTTCAAGTCTCACCATTGAATTTATATCCATGTGGATTCCAGGTCAGTTCCCAGAGATTTCTTGAGATCTCAAAAATTTTCTTAGGCTGGAGAAATCTCATCCTGATCTTTTGTTGCTTCTTCCATTTCAGAATTCTATCTGAAGTAGTATTTTCAAGTTTTAAGTTTTCAGGATAATGTTGCTGGAGCTCAGATGAGTGTTTTTTTCTACTCCACCATTTTGTCTTTCCCCCCATAAAGATCTCTTGTTTCATTTAAAACAACCAAAAAACAAAACAACTCTTTTGCCTCTTTTTAAAAAGTCTCTTGTATGAATTCTAATTGTAATTGTGTACAAGCTGTGTTTTTATTTACGACTTTGCTTATAGAAGTTTTGGAGTTTTTATGGGTTTCTTTTTTTAGCATTCCAATCAATGTATTTTTTTTTTTTATGTTAGAATTCTTTTTGTGTTTGCTCATTCATTCTTCCCATCTTCTTCTCTGACCTCAAATCTCATGGCAGATTCAGGTTTCTGAACTTATAAAGGGATGGAACTGTTGCTTGCCTTTCTCAGGGATATTATGTAATGTTATTCTAGGCTTTCAGAAATAGTTTAGGCTTAGTGACACTCAAACATTCCATGCTCTCAAAAGTGTTCTGATACATTGAACATTTGCTTGCTAATCCCCTAGTCTGAGCTCTACAAGTTTCTTCTGATCTCTGTTTGGGTCTGAGCAACAACTGACTACTGCTTGACTCTATCAGCTATTAATATCAGCCACCTAAAAGACTAGTTCTAAAGTCTTAGAACTACATATATATATATATATATATATATATATATATAACCATAGGGATACCTTTGACTTATGATTTTTGCCCTGCATATCCCACTGCAGATTTCGTAGTGGGTTAGAAGTTGAAAGTGACACTTTGCTATGCTCCTGAGTTTAACATGACATTACTACTATTTGCTAAAGATATAAATAGGGATTTTAGAGAATTTTGGGAAAATGTTTTTTTTTTTCATCATTCATATGCCTGTGTGAAAAAAATATTTCCATGTTTCACATGTGTGCGCGCGCGCACGTGTGTGTGTGTGTGTGTGTGTGTGTGTGTAATATTAGGTAACACAGCATTAGAGAGCTGGGCCTCAATTTAAGAACATTTGAATTCAAATCCATCTTCAGATACTTATCTGATCTTGGGCAAATTCTTAAAATATGTTTACCTCACTTTCCTTATCTTTAAAATGGAGATAATAAAAGTAATTACTTCTCAGAGATATTGTAATAATCAAATGAGATAGTAATTGTAAAAAATTAACATAATTTTTTCAGGGACTATTTGAATGTTCGTTATTATTAACTATTACTATGAAGTTGTTTATGATCATTTTGAGAGATTAAAAATATAAAACTATTTTTAGAAATTAATCCCTGTTTTCTCAGGATAATTATTAATTATATTTGTTTCTCTTTGTTTTTATGGTTATTATACTGTTTACTCATTTCTTCAATCTCACAGTTTTTCTTCTTTTTTTTTTCATTTTTCTTGTATTTCCTTTTAATGTTTTATTGTTGTTCAATGAGGTGACTCAGGCCAATTCCAAAAGGCTTATGATGGAGGAGCCATCTACATCCAGAGGACTATAGGGACTGAATGTGGATCACAACAGTATGTCACTTTTGTTATTGTTGTTTGCTTGCCCATTTTTTATTTCTCATTTTTTTCTTTTGATTTAATTTTTCTTGTGCAGCATGACAAATGTGTAAATATGTTTAGAAGAATTGTACATGTTTAGCCTATATTGGATTACTTGCTGTAAAATGGAGGGAGAAGGAGGAAGGGAGAAAAATTTGGAACACAAGGTTTTGCAAGGGTGAATGTTGAAAATTATCTTTACATGTATTTTGAAAAATTAAAAAAAACTTGTTGTTGTTGTTGTTGTTTTTTGCATTATCTGAAATATTTTTTACAATTCTGAAGTGATGAAATGAAGCTAGTCTTAGAAACGTTATTATAAGTCCCTTAAGACTAGTATTTTCTTTACTTAGACTTATTGTGCTATCTAAAATAATATATTGAACCCGCCATTTTCCAGGTATAAAAATATTCTTCTCAGATTTTTTTTGAATTTTATCTTCTATAATAATATTCTAAATTTAAAAGACAAGTGTGTCAGTAATAGAAGACTAAGAATTGAAAACTGAGAGATCTTATCTTTACATAGTATTAAATTCAGAGATAATCATATCCTCCTCCATCTTCTGAATATGCTCAAATATTTCTAATAGAAATACTAATGGGACCAAAGTTTGAAATCAGTCTTTTGAAAATTTAGTGAGTACCTGCTCTCAAGATTCCTATGAGTATATAATTGTATTTCTCCTGAACCTAATTTTAGAATGTACAAAACATTAATATATTTGTAAAAGACTTATTGACAGTTATGAATGTGTTTAGCAGGGTGGGAGGGGGAGGAGGGGAGTAAACAGAAATTAATTAATGAATTAATTAGTGCCATATATATTATTCTTAAGAAAATAAATTTTGTTTCTTTTATAGACAATATTTTCTATTCATGGAGAGGAAAAAAGAATAAAAATCAGATTTGAGTCCTTTGAATCTGAATGTGATTTGACTATGCCATGTAAATTAAAAGAAGACACTATAATCTTTTTTCCTCTCAATGAAAATAATGAATTAAAGAATATATAGTTTTATACTCTATGTTCATATGGTATATCTCTTCTCTCCTCAATAATAAAAGAATGTAGCATTAAAAAAAAAAGACAAACTTCAAAGATATGTCAGTCTTCTATTTTATCTCATCAAAAACAAACAAAAACAAAGTGTAACACTCTTGAAAATGTCAAGAATATAGCTGAGTCCTTTTCTAATAACATAATAGAATTTAGCCTCAATAGACAAAACTGAACTATACAGATTTTATCATTTTGGGTTCATCATACTTTCTATGCAATGTTTTTAAAATTACAGAAAACTGCACTTGTGCAATATTGAAAACAATTTGAATTCAGAATCAAAGATTAAGAAACTTATAAATCCTTAACTAATAAAGAGAACATGATTCAGAAATGATATTAAGAGAACTTGGTGAGCAAGAATTAGGTTTTACACTTGAATTGAGATATCAGTACATAGCATCCTTTCTATTTTCCAGGATAAACTTGGAATCCTTACCTCTTGCACAGAAAAAATAAAGACCCTATGTCCATTTCATATGCTGTTTCTTCAGAGTTTGACATCACCGCAAATACCTGTAGGCAAAATAAGCATTTCTAAAGTAATGGGTAGGGGAAGGAAGTGTCTGGTTGTTGTGCAGCTCCCTAAGATGGCATCTCCACATGGAAGACATGGACAACACTAAGGAGCTGATTTGGGGAGAATTATGATAATTTGTGAGAGAAAATATGGGTGTGATTTTATAATTAGTTCCAACTGGCCTCCCACATATGTGACTCAACTTTTTTTTTCCATTTTCCTGCAGATCCAGAATATTTTTGAAAGCATTTGAGTCAGATCTTGATTATCATTTTTCTGTATTTGTATCTGAGGAAACAAGTTGAGGTGATTTTTTTTTCACAGCTTCCAGTGAAAGAGACGTGATCTAAGAGAAAAAGATACGGGACCTTCTTCTACTGAAACTATATGATCCTCAAGAAACAGGCTTGAGTTTTTGGCTTTTTATTTTGTTTGTTTTTAAATCAAGATGCAGAGAAGAGAGTTTTTGAACTTTGTAGTTTCAAAATCAGGGAAGGGTGAGCTATAAGTATTTGACAGTACAATGACATTCATTGCCTGTGTTTAGATTCTCCTTCTACCTTAGTTTGCCTCCAAAATCAACTTTAAGCACACACTTGTGCACACTCACACACGCGCACACACACACACACACACACACACACACAGAGTTCCCTGAAGCCAAGAACAGATTAACAAATCAATAAGACTCCATTTTCTCTCCTATAATACAACCAACTGTCCTTTTTTTGCTTACAAAGACAGCAACAGACAGCTACAAGGTGTTTTTCTTAGAGTAGACAAAATAGTCTATAGGACTTTTCTTTAATATTCTTCCCAAAACCACTTTTATATATTTCTGAATAAAGTTTCTAAGAGATTAGCCCTAAATTACTTGTCTAGGTTGCTTACTTTACCTTGACAGTAAGCAGCAGTCAAAAAAATTATATTGACCAAAAGGTAAATAGCAGCTAGAGATAAAGATGGATTAGTCGATCTAAAAAACAAGGAGCTCAGCAGAAGCTAAAGATCAAGGCACAATAATCAATGACAAATGAGACATATGGTAAAAAGACAGGGAATATACTGATTCTTTAGACAGAGATAAGGGATTGAATCAGTGGAAGTCAAAACACATGGTCCAAATCCAAATATTTAGTCAATAGAGTAGAAATCATCTGAATGCCATTTGATACAAAATAATCTTTAAAGTGAGTCCAATTTTTCTCTACAGCTGGAAGGAGAACATAAATAAGTATTTATATAGCAGTGCACTAAGTGCTTTTTACATATATTAAACTACTGGAACTCACAACAAGCTGTTTCTAACTCTATTTCTTTTGGAGAAACTGAGGATGATAGTGATTAAAAGACCTGCTTTGTTTCACACAGGAGGTAAGTGTCCAGGCTAGATTTGAATTCAGGTCTGCTTGACTATAGGTTCAGTCTTCTAACTATTGCATCACCTAGTTGCCTTTTCTATACTTTCTAGTACAGGAGTCTCTTTAGAGAGATGGCAAACAAGGAGACTAGAGTAGGGACTATGAGATCAGAAATCAGGTATATGCTTTACAAAGACAGCAGCTTTGGGGGAATCATAAATATACAATGTTTATTCTTGTACAACAGTTGAAAGGGTGCTTTGTGTACCTAGTATTTAAGAATTTGTTTTGATGAAGAATCTAGGTGTTTTTTCCCCTATAAGCAATGCAAGTATCCACATCAAATAAAAAAAAATTCTCACTTTTGACCTTGTAATATTATACTGTGATATGAACCTAGAACCTGATTATTTTAATTGCTTTGAATGAGATATTACTAGTATCATTGAATTATTAAATATCAAAAATTAACTGATATTTAAAATCAATTTCTTGTTTTTTTCCTTTTTTCCCACCTTGACAGTGATATCTAAATCTGTGATAAAGTCTCAGCCATAGTGAATAAGATTTAAAGCTATTGTTTGGAATAAATTAATTGAAAACCCATTTTAAAAGTAAAAGATGACTTCACCTTTGCCTTTTGTCCTACAGCAATAATCTATATTAGCTGTCTATGCTGACCATATACACTATTATTTATTTAAACCAAGTTGATCCATTTTTTATTCACACTATGCTCTTAAGCCCTTTTTGTGTTAAATGATAACATTTGCATGCTAGAACACTGTCATTTTTTAATGCCTCAGTGAATGCCAATGCAAGTGCTTACATATAGTGAACTTCAAATTTATGAATTATCTTAGAGTTCTCACCAAGGACGCACATATATTTGTTCTCACAGCTATTCTTACCATATGTATAGAGCTGGTGTTTATTTTAATAATTCACTGAATATGCTCACCAACACATTATGAATTAATGAGGAAACCATGTCAATGTCACAAATGTTTCTTCATATCTTCCCTTGTAAACTAGCATAGTTCAGGTAATATTGACCTAATAACCTGAGGCAGATATTACTGATAATATCTTGAAAGACCTGAATTTCCCTGTCCTATGTCCTTGCTGAGACATTTTAAAACTAATTGACTAAGAATAATGTTTAAAGATTACAAGTTGAACCTTGCTCACTAGAAAAATAAATACATTTCAGGTCAGGTATAATAATTACAATTTTTTTTTTGAAGGGGGAAAACAAACAATCAAAGAATCAAATCATTTAACAATTTGTAGAAAATAATTATTCAAGCTTCTTGATCAGAGTATTATGTTGAATAAAGATAAAAATTGCTCAGAAATAATGTTGTTACTACTGATGTTAATGGTATTGATGAAGGTGATACTGATGATGATTTTAAGTGTCTTGAGAGTATCCTACAGAAAGTCTATAAGCTTAAGTGAGATAAACAAATCAAAGTACAGAAAAGCTTCCCAAATAAGGATAAACATGACATTGTGCATGCTTATCTGGAATTTTAATTTATATTAATACTTGGGAACTTTTTCTTAAGTGTCATGCATTGAGTATACTTTGGGAATTCTTTCATTACAATTCTCAATAATTCTACTTTAAGTTTCTCAACTTTCTCATAATCACATGCAGATATGCCATCTCTAATCACAACGTCCACACAGATTATGCCAAACACAGATATTAATGAGTCCATGTTAGCATTTTCCTTTTCTAATAAAATGATTGTTCCCGATATGTTTAGACTTCTTAATGGATAATGTGTAGTCTAACATATCCAATTGCTAGTTATGCAGTTCACCCATCTTTCAATTTTCATTTGGTGCATGTAATTTTTTTCCTACGTGAAAATTTGTAATAAACAATGTTTCTGATAGATTACTTTAACAGATCAATATTGAGTCATATTTTAAATCATAGCAATAACAAAATTAAATGAGTTTTTAATATACATACATATATAAGCAACTATTTGGTTTTATAAAGATGGCACAATGTCCCATCCACCCATGTCTTTTTAGCCTTAATACTTTTTATTCATTACCTCAATAGCAAGTGAGAAAGCATCCAGGAAAGATTTATATCCTGCATGTCCATTCACATAGTGGACTTCCAGGTCCTATTTTTGATGGAAATTCAAAGGCAGATAGCCTTTTAACTATATTGGCCAGTACGCCTTTATTTCAGGAGGCCCAGGAATCCCATTCTAAATACCATCAGGCTGCTCGAGCTTTGCGTTTACAGTTTGGGATTACAAGAGAAGAAGCTAGGAGCATAGTAAAAAGCTGTACAGCTTGCCTTCCCTTCCACGCTCCTACACTGCCTCCAGGGAAGAACCCTTGTGGTTTGAGACCCAATGAAATCTGGCAAATGGATGTGACCCATTATAAATCTTTTGGTCATCTGTCTTTTATCCACGTTGTGGTAGACACCTTTTCAGGATTCACTTTTGCCATACCAGCAGCAAAAGAGACAGCCCGAGTGGTCACTGAATTCCTCATTCAAGCATTCGCAATTATGGGTGTGCCACAAGAAATAAAAACAGATAATGGACCGGCATATACCTCCAAACATTTTGAACACTTTTGTGCACAGTATAAGATTCTACACACTACTGGCATACCCTTTAATCCTCAAGGTCAAGCAATAGTAGAAAGAAGAAACAGAGACATTAAGACACTCCTCCAAAAACAAAAGAAAGGGGGAGCCACGGGTAACCCTAGAGAACTTCTAAATTTAGTTCTCTATACCATTAATTTTTTAATCTTTGATAAAGATGCACTGGCTCCAGCAGACAGGTTTTATAACCCACCAGAAGAGCAGTGTCCAGTGCGAGCAGCTCCACTATCTTTAGATAATCGCCAGGTGATGTGGAGAGACCCAGAAAGTGGTGAATGGAAGGGACCAGATAGGCTAACTGCTTGGGGGAGAGGATTTGCTTGCATCTCTACAGGTGGAGAAGGAATCAGATGGGTGCCTACGAGCCGCATTCGCCTTGTCCATCGCAGAAAGATGGAGCAGACCCTTGAAACAAAGGAGAAGACCCAAGAAATATCGGGTGGTTTTGTTGCTGATTGTGCTCACAAGAATTATTAGATTCCTGGCACATGAACTAATGGACAATGGAATCCTATTGGACTGTTTCTAGGACTTATGGACATGTGTAAATTTTCAGATTGATTCTTGTTATTTGTTACATTACTACTAGCCTGTGTTATATTGCTATGTGCTCATGTAAATTATGTATAATGCCTCCCATATTGATGGATTTATGTATACCATGTATATCTGTTACAAAGTTCTGGCCCATATTGATGGATTTATGTGTACCCCCTCAGAAACCCCCTATGTTTTAAAACAAAAGAAAGGGGGAGATGTTGGAATCCTTACTAACTGCTAAGTAATTAGAGTTGATCTAATCTTACAAGAAGTTGTTTTGGCCAGAACCTGAAACAAGGTACTAAGTAGAATTAATCAAGACAAGGCTTGTGTTCCCACCTTTACTCAAGGGAGTCCACACCTTAAAGCTCTTTGGGCCAGAGAGCACTATGGGAGAAAACCCATAATCCCATTCTCTCAGAAGGTTCACATATAAGGCGAGACAGCCATTCCAGAATACATTTTTCCTCTTGGCTGGCTGATAGCGCTGGACTCGAAAGGAACGACTCTGTTGCAGAGAACACTTTGACGGATTTCAGTGGAGCTACGCCAGAAGCCCTCTCTCCGCGGCAAGTTGGTGGCTGGGCTCCCCAGAAGGAGATAAGAGAGACCTTCCATCTCTGTCTTGGTTGGAGGCAGAGAAAGCAGAAGGACAGAACCTTTGGATTTGGAGACATCCGAAGGGCTCCAAGCCTCTAAACCGGCTGTGCTTTGAGAAGAACAAACTCCAACATTTGAACTCTAAGAAAAGATTACAAGTTGAACCTTGCTCACTAGAAAAATAAATACATTTCAGGTCAGGTATAATAATTACAGTGTTTTTTTTTTTTTTTTGAAGGGGGAAAACAAACAATCTAAGAATCAAATCATTTAACAATTTGTAGAAAATAATTATTCAAGCTTCTTGATCAGAGTATTATGTTGAATAAAGATAAAAATTGCTCAGAAATAATGTTGTTACTACTGATGTTAATGGTATTGATGAAGGTGATACTGATGATGATTTTAAGTGTTTTGAGAGTATCCTACAGAAAGTCTATAAGCTTAAGTGAGCTAAACAAATCAAAGTACAGAAAAGCTTCCCAAATAAGGATAAACATGACATTGTGCATGCTTATCTGGAATTTTAATTTATATTAATACTTGGGAACTTTTTCTTAAGTGTCATGCATTGAGTATACTTTGGGAATTCTTTCATTACAATTCTCAATAATTCTACTTTAAGTTTCTCAACTTTCTCATAATCACATGCAGATATGCCATCTCTAATCACAACATCCACACAGATTATGCCAAACACAGATATTAATGAGTCCATGTTAGCATTTTCCTTTTCTAATAAAATGATTGTTCCCGATATGTTTAGACTTCTTAATGGATAATGTGTAGTCTAACATATCCAATTGCTAGTTATGCAGTTCACCCATCTTTCAATTTTCATTTGGTGCATGTAATTTTTTTCCTATGTGAAAATTTGTAATAAACAATGTTTCTGATAGATTACTTTAACAGATCAATATTGAGTCATATTTTAAATCATAGCAATAACAAAATTAAATGAGTTTTTAATATACATACATATATAAGCAACTATTTGGTTTTATAAAGATGGCACAATGTCCCATCCACCCATGTCTTTTTAGCCTTAATACTTTTTATTCATTACCTCAATAGACAGGTTAATCCATTTGCTGTTTTAACAAATATATATATATATATATTGTGGAAACAAAAACAAGATATGAACTTTCTGTCTATTATCCCTTGTTTTATGTGACAATTTCATCTTCTTTCATGATCATATAATTCCATCATGTTTTAATCATACATATCCATATAGCAGTTTATTTATATCCATATAATATCTTTTGATTACCTTTTGGGTGATCTGCTTTTTATTTTATTTTTTAGATTACCATGGTGTAGCCATCATACCCATATGGTCACTAGTGACATGAAGATCTTTAAAATTATGCTTCTCTATTCAAAATCAGTTGATGATTCTATTGTAGTGTATGTTTAAGATCTAGATAGTGAATGGTTAATTCAGTGACGCTTATCATTCTGCCTACCTTTTTTCCTTCTCTTATGTGATATGATTTTTCAAGCAGGAAAAGGAACTTAGGAGACAAAAATGAAGAACAAATGAGTTCAATTAAGGGGGAGGTTCCCTAGAGACTTGATAGGATAGAAAAATGGAGTTGCAAAGTCTGGGTGGGACAATCAAATATTTATTAATAATGTGATGGGGTGAGGCAGGTAGGTTACACAGTGGATAGAGCACCAGCCCTGAAGTCAGGATAACCTGAATTCAAATCTGGCCTTAGACACTTAATACTTCCTAGCTGTGTGGTCCTGGGCAAGTCACAACCCTAATTGCCTCAACAACAACAACAACAACAACCAAAATGTGATGGGGACTAAGAAAAGAGAGCACTTAGTTTGGACTCAACAAGCCTATTCCAGCTGATTTCCTGAGAACAAAAAAGCTTTTTAAAAATATATTTTTTTATTGATATCTTTTGTTTTCAGCTTGCCTCCTATACAACAATTGAACCAAACTAATGTGGTTTGAGATGATTTTAAGGAGTTTGAGATGATCTGCCTAAAAAGGCAGAAAGCATGGCCAAAGTATAATGATTGGTAACAACAAGGATTGAAAATTTAACTCTAGTTAGTCACTGATAAGTATCATCATCATCATCATCATCATGACTACCAATCATTTTCAACATCATTTCTTTTTGACTCAATATAATGCTAATGCAAATATTCTTAATATTTTTATGTCATGAATCCTTTTGAGTGGCGAATCCTTTCTTAGAATAATGATTTTGAATACACAAAATAAAATATACACAATTACAAAAGAAACCAATTACATTGAAACAGTTTATTATATATCTTATCTTCATGTATCTATCTTTTCTTTGTGTGTATGTATGTATATTTATCTATCTATCACTATTTGTAGATAGAAAGATACATCTAGTTATATGTGTCTTTTTATACAGTCCACAGACCTTTTAACTTTTTAACAAAAGTTAAAAATCTTTTGTCTAGGGCTTTGATCTACAAGAATTAAATTTATTATAAGAAAATCATTATCAGTGATTATTATATCTAATAAATATAATTGAATATATTTCATTTTTAAAATTTTGACTTAACCCTTTATGATGCAAGGATTTGAAGGTTTGTTTCTAAGTTTGATTTATTGATTTACATGGTTATTACAATAGAAAAAAAATTGAAAAAGAAGTATAGATCCAAATAGAAGAAGAATATCATGTTATTTTTTTCTCAGCAAATCATGATGTTATTTTCAATCCTATTCAGCAATTATCCAAAGAGTAATTTTTTTAGTTGCTACTGAAATTTTTCTAGAAATTTTTGACCTTCCCTGATATTACTCAATTGTTTTGGCAAACTAATCTGAAGGTATTAGTTTTTTTACATTTTTATCAAATGGGCTCATAATGCAGAGAAACTATTTGGGGAAAAAAACAAAAACACTTAAATAAGCTGAAATATTTTAAATGTACAGACACATGATTAAAAAAAATAACCATGCCTTCATCAACTTAGAGGTTAAAGGGTAAATATCTTGAAAGACAGATTGGTCAATAGTACACGATAGAAAAAGGTCAAGAATGGGGGGAAAGACTTATAAAAATGATAAGAAGTGACAATTAAGTGATCTTTCATGATAATTGAAGACAACATTATCTGCTGAATGAGGAATGAAGGATAACAAAAAGTTTGAGAACCTGGAATAATAGAACAGTAATGTTATAATTGAAAATAAGGCTCTTAAGAGATAGAATGACTATGTGGGGGGGAAATAATGTCATATGTGATGTAAATTGCAAGCATCTTGTTTTATTTACTCCTTCTATTAAACTAAAATAATAAATAGGGACTGTTTGGGTCTTATTCACCAACCATAGAACCAAAGTACAAAACTTGCCCACTGAAGAGTGCTTGTGGCTTGTTCTTAGGCATTCTGAGAAGAGAGTATAGTACCGAATTTGCCTACTCAGCTGTTTGGCATTTTACTAGGTAACAATTAGTTTACAACTGCTTTGAGGCACAAAAACCCAGCAGAGGAGGCCGAAATTGAGAAGTATTAAACTGTAATTAGTGAAGGGTAATTTCTCTTTGTCTCTAATAACAGATTCATCTGCCAGTTAGATGAGAAAGTTCGGGATTTTAAAGAGTTCTAATGACTGCCTGACCTTTAAAAGAAAGAAATCATTACACTTGGAAATAAAGAAATTATTAGTATGAATGAAAAAGTGGAAATCTCTCACACAACTACAAATGCTCAATTTTTAAGATTCTAGAGCTAAATTCCTGAGATTTTGTGGGCGAACTTTAATGGTTTTCTAGGGATTCTTGTTAATCCCTAATTTCATTCAGGCATTTGTGTGTCTTTCGTGGAATATTGAAGAAGATGTATGCTCACTGCCTTTTCCTTGAAACTTCTCAAGAATCACATTCACTCAATACATGACCCTACCATCTGACAAAGAAATGTTTTTGCCTTAAGACCTTTTGAGAAATTTGCAGAAGGGTTTGAAAAAGGAAACTCAGAAATTATCTGCCAAAAATTCCTTAAAAATAGATTTAAAAAAATGAAAAAAATCTATAACTCCTTACAAAATAAATTTGATGAAATGGAAAAAAAACTCAATAAAAAACAAAATTTGTGAATGGAAAAATATCCAATAAGCAAAATAATTCATTTAAAAGTTCAACAGGGGGTGGGGAGGCAGCTGGAAGGTGCAGTGGATAGAGTGCTGGCCCTGAAGTCAGGAGGATCTGAGTTCAAATCTGACCTCAGACACTTAATACTGTGTGACTGTGGGCAAGTCACTTAACCCCAATTGCCTCAGCAAACAAAACAAAACAAAAGTTCAATTAGCTAAATGCAAAAGGAGATTTTAAAAAGCTATAATTGAATAAAATATTTTAATAAAACTGAATAAATGCAACTGAATGACTCAATGAACATTAAGAATCAGAATAGAAAAATATTGGGGAAAAATGTAAAATACCTCATTGGAAAACAACTGACCTGGAAAATAGATCTAGCAGAGACAATTTAAGAATTATTGGACTTTCTGAAAACCATGATGAAAAAAAGAACTAAATAATATCTTTCAAGAAATCATGAAGGAAAACTGCCCTGATATCCTAAAATCAGAGGCAAAATAGACATTGAAAGAATTCACCAATCACCTTTTGAAAGAGACCACAAAATGAAAACTACAAGGAATGTTATATTTGAATTCCATAATTATCAGATTAAAGAGAAAATATTGCATGCAGTCAGAAAGAAACCATTCAAATATCTAGGAGCCACAATCAGAATTATCAGGATTTATTAACTTTAATTTTAAAGAATTAAAGGCCTGGAATATGACATTACAGAGGGCAAAAGAGCTTGAATTGCAGTCAACTACTCAGCAATATTAAGCATTATCTATCAGGGAAAAAGATGGATATTCAATAAAATGGGAGGGGGATCATTTATTTTAGAGGAAAAGACCAAAGAAGAACAGAAAACTTGATCTTCAAATAGAGAACTTAAGAGAAACACAAAAGGCAAAAAGGAAAGGAAAAAAAAAACTATATTTCTTTTAAAAGTCAGAAACTCTACAATCTATATGGGAAGATAATATTTTTGAATCTTGAGAAGTATATCTGTATTAGGAGTATACTAAGAGGTGTAGGTATAATTTGACTTTATTGTTATGGTAATTAAAAAACTAGAGTTGGAAAAAAGGATTGTACTGGAAAAAGAGGAAAGAGAAAGTAAATTGAGATAAATTACACCTCATGAAGAGGTTTAAAACCTCTTACAATTACCTTACAATTGAGGGAAAGAAGGGAGGAAGATGAGCATTGTGTGAACCTTGTTCTCCTCAGATTTGGCTCAAAGAGAGAATATAAGAAATATTTAGCTTTACAGAAAAATGTGTGTCACTGCATAGAGAAGCAGAAGGGAGAATAATAAAAGGGAGAACAGAAGTAGAAGGGGAAAGGGATAAGAAAAGGGGGAAGGAAGATGTAAAAAGGTAGAGCTTTTGTGGGAAGTGGTGGTCAGAAGCAAAACATTGAGGTGGAGGGAAAGAACAAAAGGAAAGAGAAGAGTATAACTTGGGGGAAATAAGATGGCAGGAAATACAATTAGTAATTTTAACTGTGAATGTGAATGGGATGAATTTTTCCATAAAATGGAAGCAGATAGCAGAATGGATTAAAAGCCAGAAGCCTACATATGTTGTTTACAAGAAACACAATTAAAGCAGAGTAATACATACAGAATAAAGGTAAAAGGCTGGAGCACAATCGATTATGCTTCAGCTCAATTAAAAAAAATGAAGGGGTAGCAATCGTCACCTCATATCAAGCAAAAGCAAAAAAAAAAAAAATCTAATTAAGAGATAAGGAAGGAACCTGTATTTTGTTAAAAGGGTACCATAGATAATGAAGTAATCTCAAAATAAAAATATATGCACCAAGTGATATACCACCCAATTTCCTAAAAGAGACCTTCAAGAAGAAATAGCAATATTGTACTACTGCAGGACTTAAACCATACTCTAACAGAATTAGATAAATTGACCACAATAAACTAGGAGGTAAATGTAAACTTTTCCCCCTCCCTTAGCCTTATGCCTTCACCTAAATGGTAAGTGATCCAATATATGTTAAACATGTGCAATTCTTCTATATATATTTCCACAAATATCATGCCTCACAAGAAAAATCAGATCAAAAAGAAAAAAAAAAGATGAGAAAGAAAACAAAATGCAAGCAAACAACAAAAAGAGTGAAAACTCTATGTTGGGGTTCATATTCAGTTCCCACTGTCCTCTTTCTGGATGCAGATGACTCTTTATCACGTGATCATTAAAATTGGCCTGAATCATCTCATTGTTGATGAGAACCATATTCATCAGAATTGATCATCATATAATCATGCTGTTGCCCTGTATAATGATCTTCTGATTCTGCTCATTTTATTTAGCATCAGTTCATGTAAATCTCTCCAGACCTCTCTGAAATCATCCTGCTGGTCATTTCTTATAGAACAATAATATTCCATAATATTCATACCAAAACTTATTTAGCCATTCTCTAACTGATAAGCATTCATTCAGTTTCCAGTTTCTAGCCATTATGAAAAGTACTGCCACAAACATTTTTGCACATGTGGATCCCTTTTCCTCCTTTATGGTCTCTTTAGGACACAAATGCAGTAGAAACATAGCTGGATAGAAGGGTAAACACAGTTTGATAGCCCTTTGGGCACAGTTCCAAACTGCTCTCCAGAATGGTTGAATCAGTTCACAACTCCACCAACAATATATTAGTGTCCCAATTTTCACACATCCTCTCCAATATTCACAATTATCTTTTCTGAGAGAAGTGAAGTGGTCACCACAGAATTATCTTAAATTGCATTTCTCTGATTAATAATGATTTAGAGCACCTTTACATATGACTAGAAATGGTTTTAATTTCTTTATATGAAAATTACCTGTTCATATGCTTTGACCATTTATCACTGAGAATGGCTTGGATTTTTATAAATTTGAGTTGATTATCTACATATTTTAGAAATGACGCCTTTAGCAGAAACCTTGAATGAAAACATTTTTCCCAGTCTATTGCTTCCTTTCTAATCTTGTATGCATTTGGTATTGTTTGTACAAAAACTTTTTAATGTAATATAATCAAAATTATCCATTTTGCATTTCATAATGATCTCTAGTTCTGCTTTGGACACAAATTCCTACCTTCTAAATAGATCTGAGAGATAAATTATCCTTTATTCTTTGAATTTGGTTATAATGTCACTCTTTATGACTAAATCATGAACACATTTTGATCTTATCTTAGTATAAGGTATTAGGTGAGGATCAATGCCTAGTTTCTGCATCGATGCAAAATACTGATGCTAATACTGTAGCAACAAGATTACAGCAAGTTACCATCAGAATAATGCACCATGACCAAATAGGATTTATCCTGGGAACACAGGGCTGGTTCAATATTTGGAAAACTATTATCATAATTAATTATATCAATAACCAAACAGAAATTATGATTACCTCAATAGATACAGAAAAAGCATTTGACAAAATCCTACACCCATTCCTCTTAAAAACTCTAGGCAGTATAGAAATAAATGAAGTTTTCCTTAAAATAATCAGTACCATCTTTTTAAAACCATCTTCAAATATCATATATAATGGAAATAAACTAGAGCCATTCCCAATAAGGACAAGGGTAAAACAAAGTTGCCCACTATTACCATTTCTATTCAATATTTTATTAGAATTGTTAGCTTTGACAATAAGTAAAAAAAAATAAATTAAAGGAATTAGAGTATGTAAGGAGGAAATTATCACTCTTTGCAGATGATATGATGATATACTTAGAGAATTCTACAGAATCAACCAAAAATCTACTAGAAGAAATTCCTAGCTTTAACAAAGTTGCAGGAGAAAAAATAAATTCACATAAATCATCAGCATTTTTATATTTTACCAACAAATTCTAGCAGCAAGAGATATAAAGAGAAATTCCATTTAAAATAATTATAGATGATATAAAATATTTGGTAGTCGTCCTGCCAAGACAAAATCAGGAATTATACAAATACTGTAGAGGGTCACAGATCATGGGGTAAGTCTGGGTAAGGTATAAGACCCTCTTGGCTGTATTTGGTTTGGCTCCATAGGGGCATTTCAGCCTCCTGGGAAGTCAGGGGGTGTGATAACTTGTGTTGGTAATTAAAGCAGAGTTATGCAAAGTGACAAGAAAACATCTGCACATAATAACAAGTTGTTTACATGGTCCCACATGTGCAGTATATAGTTAGTGCATGCTCAGTGAGATGTAGTTATGTAAGAGTATTAGCGCATAAAAGGCTAAGGGAATTTTGAATAAACAAACTCCTATTTTGACCATCTTTGTGAGTTCCATTCTTTTATTCCTCTTCTATGATCAGGATTTGGGGTGATACTGAAATCCTTAAGTGAGCAGGTCTGGACATTTGACATTCAACATGGGGACCTGGAAAGAATAGTTTGGGAAGGAATCCCCATGATCCACAACAGGGTAAGTATAAAGACAGGCAAGCAGGCAAGCAGGAATATTTCAGTAAGGACTAATCTAGTCATTTTCATTTTTTTTTTAATATAATAACTTTTTATTGACAGAACCCATGACAGGGTAAATTTTTACAACATTACCCTTGCACTCACTTCTGTTCCGATTTTTCCCCTCCCTCCTTCCAACCCCTCCCCTAGATGGCAAGCAGTCCTATATATGTTAAATATATTGCAATATATCCTAGATACAATATATATATATGCAGAACCAAACAATTTTCTTGTTGCACAGGGAAAATTGGATTCAGAAGGTAAAAATAATCCGGGAAGAAAAACAAAAATGCAAATAGTTTACATTCATTTCCCAGTGTTCTTTCTTTGGGTATAGCTGCTTCTGTCCATCCTTGATCAATTGAAACTGAGTTAGATCTTCTCTTTGTCAAAGATGTCCACTTCCATCAGAATACATCCTCATACAGTATCGTTGTTGAAGTATATAATGATCTCCTGGTTCTGCTCCTATTACTCAGCATCAGTTCATGTAAGTCTCTCCAAGCCTCTCTGTATTCATCCTGCTGGTCATTTCTTACAGAACAATAATATTCCATAACATTCATATACCACAATTTACCCAACCATTCTCCAATTGATGGGCATCCATTCAATTTCCAGTTTCTAGCCACTACAAACAGGGCTGCCACAAACATTTTGGCACATACAGGTTGCTTTCCCTTCTTTAGTATTTCTTTGGGATATAAGCCCAGAAGTAACACTGCTGGATCAAAGGGTATGCACAGTTTGATAACTTTTGGGGCATAATTCCAGATTGCTCTCCAGAATGGTTGGATTAGTTCACAACTCCACCAACAATGCGTCAGTGTCCCAGTTTTCCAGTGTCCCCTCCAACATTCATCATTATTTTTTCCTGTCGTCTTAGCCAATCTGACAGGTATGTCTGTCAGTGGTATCTCAGAGTTGTCTTAATTTGTATTTCTCTGATCAATAGTGATTTGGAACACTCTTTCATATGAATGATAATAGTTTCAATGTCATCATCTGAAAATTGTCTGTTCATATCCTTTGACCATTTATCAATTGGAGAATGCCTTGATTTCTTATAAATTAGAGTCAATTCTCTATATATTTTGGAAATGAGGCCTTTATCATAACCTTTAACTGTGAAGATGTTTTCCCAGTTTGTTGCTTCTCTTCTAATCTTGTTTGCATTAGTTTTATTTGTACAAAGGCTTGTTAATTTGATATAATCAAAATTTTCTGTTTTGTGATCAGTAATGGTCTCTAGTTCATCTTTGGTCACAAATTTCTTTCTCCTCCACAAGGGTGAGAAATAAACTATCCTATGTTCCTCTAGTTTATTTATAATCTCATTCATTATGCCTAAATCATGAACCCATTTTGATTTTATCTTGATATATGATATTAAGTGTGGGTCCATGCCTAATTTCTGCCACACTAATCTCCAGTTATCCCAGCAGATTTTATCAAATAATGAATTCTTATCCCAAAAGTTAGAATCTTTGGGTTTGTCAAACACTAGATTGCTATAGTTGATTATTCTGTCTTGTGAACCTAACTTATTCCACTGATCAACTAATCTATTTCTTAGCCAATACCAAATGGTTTTGTGACTGATGCTTTATAATATGGTTTTAGATCAGGTACAGCTAGGCCACCTTCATTTGATTTTTTTTTCATTAATTCCCTTGAGATTCTTGACCTTTTATTGTTCCATATGAATTTTGTTGTTATTTTTTTCTAGATCATTAAGATATTTTCTTGGAAGTCTGATTGGTATACCACTAAATAAATAGATTAGTTTAGGGAGTATTGTCATTTTTATTTTATTTGCTCAGCCTATCCAAGAGCACTTAATATTTTTCCAATTATTTAAGTCCGACTTTATTTGTGTGGAAAGTTTTTTGTAATTTTGCTCATATAATTCCTGACATTCCTTTGGTAGATAGATTCCCAAATATTTTGTGCTGTCGACAGTTATTCTGAATGGAATTTCTCTTTGTATCTCTTGCTGTTGGATTTTGTTGATGATGTATAAAAAAGCTGAGGATTTATGGGAATTTATTTTGTATCCTGCTACTTTGCTAAAGTTATGAATTAATTCTAATAGCTTTTTAGTAGAATCTCTGGGGTTCTCTAGGTATACCATCATATCATCTGCAGAGAGTGATATTTTGGTTTCCTCATTATCTACTGTAATTCCTTTAATTTCTTTCTTGACTCTTATTGCAGAGGCTAGTGTTTCTAATACAATATTGAATAATAATGGTGATAGTGGGCAACCTTGCTTCACTCCAGATTTTATTGGGAAAGGTTCCAGTTTTTCCCCATTGCATATGATGCTTACTGACAGTTTTAAATATATGTTCCTAACTATTTTAAGGAAAAGTCCATTTATTCCTATGCTCTCAAGTGTTTTTATTAGGAATGGATGTTAGATTTTATCAAATGCTTTTTCTGCATCTATTGAGGTAATCATATGTTTTTTGTTTGTTTGGTTATTGATGTAGTCGATTATTTTAATAGTTTTCCTAATATTGAACCAGCCCTCCATTCCTGGTATGAATCCTACTTGGTCATATTGTATTATCCTGGGGATAATTTTCTGTAATCTTTTTGCTAATATTTTATTTAAGATTTTAGCATCAATATTCACTAGGGAGATTGGTCTATAATTTTCTTTTTCTGTTTTCAGCCTACCTGGTTTAGGTATCAGTACCATGTCTGTGTTGTAAAAGGAGTTTGGTAGGACTCCTTCAATCCCTATTTTTTCAAATAGTTTATATAGCATTGGAGTTAATTGTTCTTTAAATGTTTGGTAGAATTCACTTGTAAATCCATCTGGTCCTGGGGATTTTTTCTTAGGGATTTGGTTAATAGCTTGTTCTATTTCTTTTTCTGAGATGGGACTGTTTAGAATATTTACTTCTTTCTCTGTTAGTTTGAGCAAGCTATATTTTTGAAGGTATTCTTCCATTTCATTTAAGTTGTCAAATTTATTGGCATAAAGTTGTCACTTTCATTTTTTAGCCAAAATGGGGCAAGTGTTAATAAAAGAGCCCCCCTCTGAGGGAAGTATTGAAAATACTTATTTAGATAGATAAAGGAGCAAGCTTTTTTGGTGACTCAAAAGCAGATCATTGAGTTTTTGGCCATTGTGGAGTGCATGTCTCTGTGGCTCTTTGGGGAGGAGAGGTTAGAGCCAGAGATGGGAAAGGTAGTAGGAGAACAACTAACTGAATATTACAAGGCAATGGGTCCTGAATCAATCCACAGCATGCATTCTTTATACAATGTGATAAAGATGAAATTGAATTTAAAAAATCTCACATATTAGAAAAAGAAAGTTTTTAGCATAGGGTGCCCAGCAAGGAAGAACAAGAACAGGTAGGGGGATGTCCTCCACAGACCCTGGAGATACAGCATGGAGGGCAGGGCAGAGCTAAGGAATTGTTTTATAGCATCTTATTTATTCATAGTGTTTGTTACTGTGCTGGGAGGTTTGAGGGGCTTGACTCTTCTTAGTTTCTCAGCATGCCTTCATTTCCACCTAAAACTGTGCATGCATCCTTGGGGTATCCTCTGCTTCCTGATCCTCCTCCCTCAAGTCTGCCCTTGCAGGTGGGAGGAGGAGCTGGAGGGACAGTGACACTAGCAGCACTGTTTTGCCCTCATTTTGTGTCCTGATTACAAAAGGCATTAATTAAAGCAAGGGAAGAGGGATGGGATACATTTGGATTGCGATGGAAATTTGAAGATAAAATAGGAATATTTACTCCTTTTGTAGTAAAAAACAAAACAAAACAAAACCAAAAATATCAATCTGTAGGGAAGAGGCATTTTACAGTAATTTGGATTACAATTGAGTACTTCAGCTTTTTAGGCAGGGCTGCTGTTGAACACCAACCAGTCCTTGCACCTATCCTCATCCAATGGAAAGTTAATATATTGGTGTGGGTGGAACAGTGGCCCTTAACTAGTGAAAAAAACCCAGGCCTTATTAGATATACTGCAAGAGCAGCTTGACTAAGGATACCTACAACCTTCTCTAAGTCCTTGGAATTCCCCTATATTTGATATAAAAAAGAAATCTGGAAAATGAAGAATGTTTACTAATTTGAGGAAAGTGAATGAATAAATGGAAACAATGGGAACTCTTCAGTCTGGGTTTCCATCTCCTCCTCAGTTGCTTAAGGAATGGCCTCTTTGGGTTATGAACATTAAGAATTGTTTCTCCTCTATCCCTTTTGATAGGGAGGTTATAAAAAGATTTGCCTTTTCAGTGCCCAGGATTAATTTATAGATTTGAATTGACAGTTTTGCCACAGGGAATAAAAAATAGCCTTGCCATGTGTCAGATGTATGTGGCTACTGCTCCTACTCCAGTAAGAAAAGCATTTCTAAAAGTTATGATATTACATTACATGGATTATAACTTGGGGTGTGCACCTGAGGAGCAGAAGTTAGAAGCATGCATAGAAACACTAAGGAACTGCCAATTTCATATAGCCCCAGAAAAAATTCAAAAGCATGCTTCTTTTCAATATTTAGGATATGAAGTATATTCCAATATACTTACAGTACAAAAACTTTCTTTAAGAACAAAGAAGTTGAATACCTTGAATGACTTTCAGAAATTGATAGGAGATATCCAATGGATAGGTCCAGTGTGTTAGGCTTACCTACTTATCATTTAAAACCATTGTATGACATCTTAAGTGTAGACAGTGTTTTAAACTCACCATGACAGATTGCAAAAGAAGCTCAAGAGGCTCTGAGAGAGATTGAACTGGCTTTATCCAATGTCGTTGAAAGAATCACTCAAAAAACCTTTATCAATTTTTACTACAAAAGAGACAACTACAGCAGTCCTTCATCAAGAGACAGTGTGATTGAGTGGTGACCCTCCCAGCCCAAACAGACCAAAGTCTTACTCCTTACCTAGTACTTGTGGCTAGAATTCTATTAAAGGCCATTAAACGATAATACAATTATCTGGTATAGAACCTAACAAGATATACACCTTTTATAGTAACAACAAATTAATGTATGCTGTGAAACCATCCCAGAGTGGCAAATTTTATTAGCCACAGCTCCAAATTTTATCATTTTTAAAGATAGTCTGGTTAATACGTAATTGGCCGTGGATTTTTGAAGAAAAGGTTTCTAAGATTCCTCTTAAAGGACCAATTATCTATACAGATGCATCCAAACACAACACTTATGCTGTATATTCTTCTGACTTAGCTATAAAAAGAGTAGTCATAACTTCTTTTCAGTCCACTCAACAGAAGGAGTTGTATGCAATTATGCTAGCTCTTAATTATCACCCAGAAGATGTATATATAATATCTGATTCAGCTTATTCAATAGGTGGGTATAAAGAATTGCCACAGCCCAAATAAAATTTGTTTCCTCTAACATCATGTCAGCTTTTTAAGGAATTTCAGGAGCAAGTGTGAAACTGCCCAGTTAGGTATTACTTCTTGCATGTCCACTCTCATACTGGTCTTCTAGGACCTATTTTTGGTGGAAACCCAAAGGCATATCACCTTCCCACCATGTTAGCCAATAGTCCCCTATTTCAGGCTGCTCAAGAATCTCATTCTAAATATCATCAGGCTGCACAAGCTTTGCATCTGCATTTTGGAATAACAAAAGAAAAAACTAAAAGCAAAGTAAAAGCCTGGTTAGCTTGCCTCCCTTTCCATGCTCCTACATCTTGCTAGGGAAGAACTTTTAAGGTCTGAGGTCCAAGGAAATTTGGCAGATGGATGTGACCAATTATAAATCTTTTGGGTATCTGTCTTTTATCCATGTTGCCATGGATACCTTCTCAGGATTTACTTTTGTATTAGAGTATATAAGGCTGAGGGAATTTTGAATAAATAGTGTCCTACTTCACCATCTTCATGAGTTCAGCACCTTCACTCCTCACCATGATCAGGATTTGGGCTGGTACTGAAATCCTCCAGCTAGCCATTATGTGAACAGATATATGTTAGGAAATGAAATCTAGGAAATTTCTGCCAATAAACAGAACCAACTATTATGGGATATGAAGTCTGCAGACTTTTTTCTTCAAAGTGTATGCAATGCTTATAGCATTTTTTTATTGCCATGCAAAGAAAAAAAGAAAAAAGCAACATGGTGTTTTAGAAAAGTGCTAGGCTTATAACCAGATGACCCAAATATAAACCTTCTGAAGAAGTTTCTTACTACCCATGGGATTGAAGTAAAAATATTTCTATCTGGACCTCAAATAAATTATATGTTAAATGATATTAATGTTACTTGCAACCCTTTATCAGTTTCAAAAGGATTATAATCTATTTTTTTCGTAATACATTTTTTAAATAAAGAACTTTAAATGCTACAGAAAAAGATTTTATTTCCAGTGTTGCCATTAACTCTCAGCTGACATATAGCAGAACTCCTTAAAATTTTTCTATCTGTGATCCCTTTTTACCTTAGAAATTTTTATATGATTCCAGGCTTTTAGGTATATAAATAGGTATACAAATCAAACCTTTGCTGATAATAAGTCATAAAAAATTATTTTAAAACAATTTTTGCATACATATATTTTTATCATTTGTTAAAGATGAAAACAAATTTGAAAAATAATGTGATATGTTTATTTTTAAATAAAAAAATAAAACTTGTTGGAATATTTAAAAAAATATATTGAGAAGTATGCTAAATAACAATTTTTTTTGAGGTAGGGCTGATCAAATACTAAGTTGAAAAGGAATTGAAACTTTTCAGTTCAATGAAATGGTGATCCTGATGTTGGCTACAATTGCTAAATTATAATAAATGTATTCTTAGCACAATAGATTTAGAAATGGAAGTAGTCTTCAAAGTCATTTAGTCAGGACACTTCAAGGTCCAGAAATTTTTTGGCTCAAGTAATACAGTTGAGAAGTATCATCAGATCAGATTATGAACTCTATTTCTCTAACTACAAATCTGTTGTCCTGCTGAGACACAGCAAAACTTTTAGGTGTTTGGAGTTTGCATTTTATAGGAACTGAATCCAACATTTTAGAGAAAGCACATAGAAATATAGCTCACTGATATGTGAACTTCCTTGCAAAATAGCAGCATATACAAAATGTCCAATTGATCTAGAATCTCTATTGGGACCATCTTTGTCTCTTGTCAAAAGCAGTTTTTCCTAAACTTTAGATTAATCCAAGGCAAATCCTACCTGTCTTTAAGTCCTGTCATTTCCCTTCCTAAAACTCCATGACCACTAAGGAAGTTCAAGGAAGTGAATAGCTAACCTTTGTGAATGCAGTAATGCCCCTGCTGTACTATGTAAGAACATAGTCACATATTTTCTCCTTGAATGTTGCTCTTAATCACACATATTTAATTTATGTCTTTGGATGTTTTCTTCAGTTTCTGTTCATTACATCTTGTTTGGTTAAGATTCTTGTGTTTCATGTGATTCTTCTAATCATATATATTATAGGTTTAAAACAAGGGGTCCATGGATACACTTCATATAATTTCATGGAAGAATAAATTTGAATTTTTATTTTTCCTAATCTTACCTTGAAGTTTAATATCACTTTTGATTATTTTAAATTCAATTTTTAAAAAAGTCATTCTAAAAATAGATCCAAATGAGAAAGGGTCCATCTTTCTCATTATCATCAGAAATAGTTATCTGCCCCAACTGGCAGACAGATACAGAAGCCTTGGAAAGGATAACACTATTCTATATTACTAGTTCTGTTTTCAGTCTAGTCCTTATAACTATCCTTGGGGGAAAACTTTTGTGGAAGAGTTAAACATCCCAATGAGTTGTGAATCAGTTGGCTCACACAAAGCAGATAAATCAGGCTAGGTGAAGCAGTAACCTCTCCCTGTGGGAAAGAAAAGATGCAGCATATTCTAAGCAAGTAAAACTACTACCACTTTGACCACCATCTTCTCTCAGATCTTGATAGTTAGAGCCCAAGACCATGAACCCCCAAGCCTCGGGAATAGCATTGTTTTCAACTCAATGTCCTCAGCACTCACCTTGGGAGGTAACCGCTTTTGAGTTACAGTTTGACAACTGCTATGGAAGGCATTATAGGTATGCTTACTCAAGTCCCTGAAAGGAAAGTTCTTGTCCTCAAAGTCCTTGACATTGTTAAATAGTTCAAAAGCAGAAAATGATATGCTTGTATTTATGGATACAACATTAAAGAAGAAACATTAACAAGTTTTGACACAATACTCTAAGGACCATAGAATCTTTCCATCTTGCAGTTGTAACCTTCTTTATGTGTTATCAATTTTGCATTAGAAGTATGCTTGTGAAGAACTGCAAGAACAGGGACTGTCTTGCTTTTGTATTTATATCACCAGTGCTCAGCACAGTGTTTTGCATACAGTAAATGATTAATAAAAAAGTTTATTTATTCATAGGATTCATCAAAGTGCTAAAAGAGCACATGGCACCAAAAAAAGGTGTTAGCCTCTCTTCTAATGCTAGAATTAATCAGCTAGAAATTATCTGGGTGAAGTTCAATTTAAAGCATATATTAAGTTTTTTTTTTGATAGGATAAGTGGTAGCGATATGGAAACAAAAATTGTAAAACTTGCCAGAAGTTACATAGGTAGAAAATAGCACAGTCAGGATATGAAATCAGACCTTACTCTAGGTTCTGCCTGTTTTCAAAAACTACGTTACCCCATGCTATCTCTTGATTTTAAGACAATGAAATAAAAAGGGCCAAATCTGCCTATGAAGTTTCAGGTTTGGATTTAGCAGGGTAATGGATAACATTATTTTGCAAATGGGAGAGATTCTAATTACACTTTTATTCAAACTATAGACCATACTTAACTGCTGACCTATAAAGCTAGAATTGAAAGTTAATTATCTTTCTCAGAATTTATATTGTAATCATATTGTACCATGACCTCCGGTTACAACTATGCCACTCTGAGAAGTAGATCTTTAGCTGTTCTCTAGGAATTGGAGAATCTTTTTTCTTTCCCCTTATCTTTCTGGACCATGAAATTGTACAGAATTTGTTTGACCTAACAGGAATTTTGAGAGAGACAAAGAAATTAAGAATGAAGAGAAAATAAGGACATTCTTCATTTTTTTCTAACTTTTTAACCTCCCCACTCTCTATGTATTACCACTTTGTCATTTTTAAATGTATATTTCCCTGAACAGATTACACACTCCATCATTTATCCTATCTTCCTTCTCCTTATTTACTATGTAAATTAACCTGCTCCTGGTTTTCAAGTGCCTCTCCTTTGCATTTTGAGTGTTGGCAATTTTTAATTCTTCATTTAGATTTGAAGTGTTGATTAATAGCTTGTTATATTTCTTTTTTTTCTAAAATGATACTATTTAAATAATTTATTTCTTCTTCTGTTAACCTGGGCAATATATAATTTTGTAAATATTCATCCATTTCATTTAGATTATCAAATTTATTGACTTATAGTTGGGCCAAATATCTCCTAATTATTGCTCTAATTTCCTCTTCATTGGTGAAAAGTTCTCTCTTTTCATTTTTGAGACTAACAGCTGATTTTCTTCTTTCCTTTTTTCTAATCAAATTACCTAAAGGTTTACCTACTTTGTTGTTTTTTTCATAAAATCAACTCTTAATTTTATTTATTAGTTCAATAGTTTTCTTATTTTCATTTTTATTAATCTCCCCTTTTATTTTCAGAATTTTAAATTTGGTATTTGAGAATTTTTAATTTGTTCTTTTTCTAGCTTTTTTAATTGTAAGCCCAATTCATTGATCTTCTCTTTCTCTATTTTATTCAAGTAAGCATCTAGGTTAGATACAATTTCCCTTTATAACCATTTTGGCTGCATCCATCCCACAATTGTTGATATGTTATCTCATTGTTATTTTCTTGGATGAAGTTGTTGATTGTGTCTATGATTTGTTGTTTCACTCATTCATTCTTTAGGATTAGATTAATTTTTGGTCTATTTTCTCCTAGCCTTATTTTGCATGTGATTTTTATGGCATCATGATCTGAAAAAATGCATTTCCTACTTTTGCCTTTCTGA